>NC_091462.1:23347290-23655624 GCF_027789765.1 Dendropsophus ebraccatus | reverse complement strand
TATTGATTTCTGCAAAAAAAACAACAACCAAGAACGACAGTGACACTTTAAAGCAAGATAACTAGTCCGCTGGGACCCCCCATGATCTCAGCAATGAGGACCCCAGACTCCTGCTATACTGGAGCTGCAGGTGCGGCACATGTGCTGCCATTTCATTCATGTATTCTCTATGGGAGATGTGTAAGCAGTTGGGTATACTGTTTGGCTGTTACATTAGATCCCATAGAGTGGCGGCACGCATAAGTGACCACTGCTCCATTCTAGGGGTATGTTAAAACAGCCGAATTTTGCGGCGGAGACATGTCAGTTCTTTGAGAGGTGAGCCACGGAGAGTGGAGGTGCGTGCGGCATCCCATTGACACACTGAGGCAGAGGGAGCCCCCGCCACGGAAATTCCACCGCTTTTACTCAGTGTGAACATACCCTAACAGGAGACTGAGTTCCTTGTTTTTAAGATCAGAGAAGACCCCAGCAGATGGATAGGCTAGGGGATAGCTTTCTCAGATGGGAATTTCTCTTAAAGCAAAATACATTGTACATGACACAAGGACTGAAAGAACTCCAAAGATCCTTGCTTTCTGTCATGACCCCCGCCTTAGGCATGATGTTCCTTTAAACTGACCATAGATTGATTGATTTTATTCCACATAAATAGTTTTCTCCCACTGTTATAAAGAACCATCCAACAGGATAATATACTGTACTCATTACCTTCTATTGCTTTACAAATACATTCTTGGATACTGCTGGTATAGTTTCTACAATGTACAATGTACAACCACCAACATTTTAAGTATGTGTAATTTATCTATACAGTAGGAAGAGGTCCATAGCGTAGCAATGCCATCCATTATGGTGCTGGGCGTAGCTAAGCCATCCATTATGGTGCTGGGCATAGCTAAGCCATCCATTATGGTGCTGGGCATAGCTAAGCCATCCATTATGGTGCTGGGCATAGCTAAGCCATCCATTATGGTGCTGGGCATAGCTAAGCCATCCATTATGGTGCTGGGCATAGCTAAGCCATCCATTATGGTGCTGGGCATTGCCACCCTGGACAGAATGGACTTGAGTGTGTTTCATGACCCTTGAGCCAATTCCCAGTAAGAATGGGGTTAGGAGAGTCCTGCACAGCTTCTTGGCACCCAGTAGCAAAAGGTATTGGACCAGTTAGGTCTCTCCAAGTTCCCTATAGCATCTGTAATGTTTGCTCTATGGTGTGTACATGGATGTAGGAATAATAATGGATAGTCATACACATAGGTCTATTTTGAAGGATACTGTATGACCAATAGGAAGCTTCATGAGAAAATTAATTGCAATCTGATGAAATTTTTTATATCAGGTAAATGTAGGAGACACTTCAAATACATGATCGTGGTTCCTGAGATGGATCCTCTTAGAGACCACTCCCTCTGGGATAAAAAACGGATTGGAAAAACATACATTTGTGCATCCATTTTGATCCATTTTTTTCCATTGACTTCCACTATACAGAAAAAACGGATCAAAACGCATCTGTTTTTTTTCCCCCACAAAAACTTGATAGAATTTTTGTGTATGTTAAAAAAATGGATGCGTTTTGATCCTTTTAGTTTCTTTATAATGGAAAAAATGGATCAAAACGGATGCACAAATATATCCGTTTTTTTCATCCGTTTTTTGTAAAAATGAATGAAAAAAAAAAAAAAACGGATTGGAAAAACATAGTGCGAACTCAGCCTTTCTCATAATAAAACAAAGTACAATACAATGTTTAGCCATTCCTACCTTACAGCTTGTGATCCTTCCATTGTAATTTCTCTGTATTGAAATTGACTTGTTGCCAACTTCCTATGATGTCATCTGTTATATCGCAAGACGATTGTAGCCAATGGTAGCGATGTCACTGTACACAGCTGGTATGTCATTCTCACCCACTAAGTTTGATCATCTGTCTATGATGTCATCTGTCATGTCACAAGACCATTGTAGCTAATTATGACCAACCATGGTGATGTCACTATACACATTTGGGATGTCATTGTTGTCAATAGAGAGTTGCCGGCTGTCTATGACATCATCACAGAACCATTGTAGCCACTTATGGCCAAGGGTGGTGATGTCACTATACACACATAATGAATGTCATTGCTACCTGTTGTGATTGGCCGCGGCAGTAACATCATCATGTGACTGTCATAACAGAGGCCAACATGGCAAGACTGGGACCTAGGAGTATAGCATGGCTGACAATGGTAATAATAAGTAGATAGTACTTTCCCTCTGTTTTTGGAAACTGAACACCACTTGCTGAAATAGATATCTTGACTTTCTAAAGGGCAGTATGTGTAGAGGGTTTGTATCTGACACCCAGAACTCACATAAAACAGCGTAAGACCTGCTATAAAACACATAATACAGTATTGATACATTGTGCAATGTCTGTGTAGGAAGTTCTTCATCACAGTGAATGATACCCTTTGTTGTCTGTTCTTCTATCAATACGGCTATTGAATTATTAGATTGCTTATGGCCGAGAGACTTCATCTTGTAAATTAAAGTGACTGGTTAAAGACAAAAATAAAAAAACAAAGAAACAACCAATTCTCAATCCATTGATTTGACATGACATAGTGCAATTCCTTATATCTCCTGTGGAGGCGCTGCAGGGGATAGACCATTGGCTGCTGGATTCCTTCAGCTGACTGTAGGGGGTCCATGTTTCTTAATGTTAGGATCCCAGTCTAAAAAGTTGACATCCTTACAACTTAAAGGGGTACTCCGGAAGAAAATGTTTTAAAATCAACTGGAGTCAGAAAGTTATACAGTTTGTAAATTATTTATATTAAAAAAAACTTCTCCGGTACTTATTAGCTGCTGTATGCCCTGCAGGATGTGATGTATTTTTTCCAGTCTGACACAGTGCTCTCTGCTGAGATCTCTGTCCATGTCAGGAACTGTCCAGAGCAGGAGAGTTTTTTTATGGGGATTTGCTGCTGCTCTTGACAGTTTCCGTCATGGACAGAGGTGGCAGCAGAGAGCACTGTGTCAGATTGGGAAAAATACACTACTTCCTGCAGAACATACAGCATCTGATACGTACTGGAAGACTGGAGTTTTTTTCTCTTTAATAGAAGTAATTTGCTATTTTTTTTTCTCATTCTGATTTGAAAAGAGTCCTGCTAAATATAATCCTATAGTGATAGTTATTATTGACTAAGCAGATTTCTCTATGTGACGTTTGTATCCTGATGACGTCACAGATAACAGGGATAGCAAGGCCTTATGCTGTTTATGTAGCAATGTGAGCTCTTGTGATATATCATTCATAGACTGTAATATCACTGACTCATATTACCACTGTTACGTGACTGAATGAATAACAAGGTTTTTTTTTTTTGCAAGTATCCCCTAATGTAATGTATGAGAACGTCAGCCACTTTCCCACTACAATAAAAAATCCCCAGTAAACATCAGTCTGTGAGCTGTCCAGGGCTGCTAAATGATTCCAGACTATTAGTTCTTCATGATATTTGTTATTGGGAAAGCAGGATAACCCCCCCCCCGTCCTCCATCACACATTATCCAGCTTTTCCATAATGTGGAATTGCAAATAATTCTATAATAATAGATTAACAGAATTAAGTAGATTTCAGGAGTCAGGGAGAGCTGGATGACAACTGCTAGTGTAGACCAGAAAATAGACTTTAATAGAGAATGGATTACCCCCAAATGACATTACTTTTAATATAACCTTTGATGTATTTAGTGTTTTATTTTTATGTGTTTATCCATAATGTGTTTATCCAAGCAGTATTGCAGATTTTAAAGTAAGCTGACATATTTTTTTGCTTTGCTGTGTAGACTGGGACAGGGTCAGCAGAGCCATTTTATTATCATTACAGGGCAGAAGTCTTTATGACAGACCTGTTGTACTGATCAAAGCCTAGATAAGGGGTCCTTTTACATGGGTTGATATGGGGTGCCTTACATGGGCTCATTTACAGTGCCTTCAGAAGGGACGGTAATTCGATAGGCTGGGCCACACGAATGATTGCTGAATTGTTTGTGCGGCCATTTAAATCTATTGCTATCCACCGCACGTACACAGGGAGATGTGTGGCTGATAGCGATAGATTTTAAAGCTTGCACAAAAGATGCGATCAGCCCAGGATCAGCATTTGTCCGCTCCTCAGCTGATCGCTGTCACTTTTACACAGGCCGGTTATCGGCCAAAGGAGCATTTCGAGTAACACGCCTAGCCGATAATCCGCCTGTGTAAAAAAGCCTTAAGGCAGGATGGCAACACTAGGCACACAGATAAGGCTCTAGGTAGGAGTCAATACACCGTCAGGAGAAAAAAATCTTACCTGTTCCTGAATATATATATATTGGCTTTAACCTCCCTGAATCTTGGGGGAGAAGATATGCTACCACTAGAGCTGTCTGGTCTGGTATATAGTACAGATGTTGTAAACACTGACACTGTATATTCTTATTTTTATTAGAGATTTAAAGCATTAAAAGAAAAAAAATGTTTAAAAAATAGCTGGTGCAGGGCCTACGGTACAAGGGGTTATTGATCATTGACTAATTTTTAACAATTTTTTTTATTAAATGAGGACGTTCCATAGCTCACTTAAAAAAAACTCACATATTGTATTTCACATCCTTAAAGAATAATACAAACTGGATAAAAAATACTCTGTTGCATTTCCTTACAGTCCCTTAATCATGGCAATGATTTTAGTTTAGGAACTTCTCTAGCTTCTAATACATATGCATTGTTGTTTTTTTTCCTGTCTAGTAGGTGCATTGGACTAGTAGTGCATCCAAAGCCCCTTAGCAACTTATATTTTCCATCATTAGGTCGTTAGAACCCTCACAAACCACATATTTGTCCATTGGCAATTATTGCAGTTACTATAAAGTATATACTATACAACCTAGAGAGAAAGAGGAGTTGCTGCACATCACACCTATGGCTGACACTAATGCCTCTCGGCTACATTTAAAAACCATCGCCAGGATGTTGGTATATAATTTGATCAAACCATATTGCCTCATGTACCACGTGCAGGTCTTCTGACACACATGACTGCCAACCCCCACAAAGCAAGTGCCAACAAAGGGGGGGGGGGGGGGGACAGAATGGCCCTGCAACCCCACTGTCACAGGACCAAACCCCATGGGCCCCCCAACTCCCTGCCGGCGCCGCCAGCGGAGAAGGTGGCCGCCGGTCAACACAATAATGAACAAGGCCTTACTACTCACCAATGCACCAGCAGGTAGAATGGGAGAAAGAGGAGATACTTAGGTACTTACCATATGAGCACAGGTGCTTCCTGCTCTTCCACTTCTTTTTCTCTCTAGGTTGTATAAAGTATATTCTGTACACGGAGTCAACATACATAATGGGGGACGGGGACTTTTCGTTGCTGCCTATGGTTTACATAAAAAAAAAAAAAAAAATCTAATTTTTGTATACTCTTCATGGAACCTTTTTGGCGATCTGTACTTTATATATATATATATATATATATATATATATATATATATATATATGTTAATATCAATCAATCTATCTATCTGTCTATCTATTATCTATCTATCTCCTATCTATCTATCTATCTATCTATATTCTATCTATCTATCTATCTATTATCTATCTATCTATCTATCTATCTATATCCTATCTATCTATCTATCTATCTATCTATCTCCTATCTATCTATCTATCTATCTATCTATCTATCTATCTATCTCCTATCTATCTATCTCCTATCTATCTCCTATCTATCTATCTATCTATCTATCTATCTATCTATCTATCTATCTATTTGTCTTCTATCTATCTATCTATCTATCTGTCTATTATCTATCTATCTATCTATCTATCTATCTATCTATCTATATATCTATCTTCTATCTATCTATCTATCTATCTATCATCTATCTATCTATCTATCTATCTATCTATCTATTATCTATCTATCTATCTATCTATCTATCTATCTGTCTGTCTATCTATCTATCTATCTATCTATCTATCTATCTATCTATCTATCATCTATCTCCTATCTATCTATCTATCTATCTATCTATCTATCTATCTCCTATCTATCTATCTATCTATCTATCTATCTATATCTATCTATCTATCTATCTATCTATCTATCTATCTATCTATCTATCTATCTATCTCCTATCTATCTATATCTATCTATCTATCTATCTATCTATCTATCTATCTATCTATCTATCTATCTATCTATCATCTATCTCCTATCTATCTATCTATCTATCTATCTATCTATCTATCTATCTCCTATCTATCTATCTATCTATCTATCTTCTATCTATCTATCTATCTATCTATCTATCTATCTATCTATCTATTATCTATCTATCTATCTATCTATCTATCTATCTATCTCCTATCTCCTATCTATCTATCTATCTATCTATCTATCTATCTATCTATCTATTATCTATCTATCTATCTATCTATCTATCTATCTATCTATCTATCATCTATCTCCTATCTATCTATCTATCTATCTATCTATCTATCTATCTATCTATCTATCTATCTATCTATCTACACAACGAAGTTCCGCAGCACACCAGCGTCAGGTGAAAAAAAGGTGATATTTATTGCATGTGGCAAAAAATAACAGAGAGGATGCAACGTTTCTGCCTTCTCACAAGGCCGTTATCAAGCATAATGAGGAGGGGCCAGTGACTTCATTAAATAGTGGAGTTAATTAGTGACATCATCAGATCATTAAAAAGTGTAAACAAATGTTTAAGATATAAAAATACATGATCAAAATAGACAATTCATATTATATACAAGTCTCCATACTTTGGAGCGTGCAGTGTACATTGTGATCTATTGTGCTCCTTAGTGATCGTGGTTTATAATGTCCATGCTCAATAAACATATAGCACTTCATAATTTATATGTATAGAGGTCACGGGATCCACTCACCGCTGTCATAGGGAACTGTAAGAGGAGGCAAATGTAGAAGGTTCGGACCAATGTGCCGGTGGATGATCAGCACCCGCTGCTTGGATTCGGAAGTGCGGCCTTTCTCCTGTCTCTCTCTATCTATCTATCTATCTATCTATCTATCTATCTTCTATCTATCTATCTATCTATCTATCTATCTATCTATCTATCTATCTATCGCCTATCTTTCTTTCTTTCTATCTATCTATCTATCTATCTATCTATCTATCTATCTATCTATCTTATTATCTATCTATCTCCTATCTATCTATTATCTATCTATCTATCTATCTATCTATCTATCTTATTATCTATCTATCTCCTATCTATCTATTATCTATCTATCTATCTATCTATCTCCTATCTATCTATCTATCTATCTATCTATCTATCTATCTATCTCCTATCTATCTATCTATCTATCTATCTATCTCCTATCTATCTATCTATCTATCTATCTATCTATCTATCTATCTATCTATCTATCTATCTCCTATCTATCTATCTATCTATCTATCTATCTCCTATCTATCTATCTATCTATCTATCTATCTATCTATCTCCTATCTATCTATCTATCTATCTATCTATCTATCTATCTATCTATATATCTGGTCTCTTATAACCCCACACTTAAAATAAAATAAAAACAAACAAAACAACAACCAAAACAAGACTAATCCACTGTACAGAGTGAGATTTAATGTATGCATCTATAACTAACATCACTCACAAAGCTATATTACCCCCCCCCCCAATACATTGGGGCCACTTGTACAGTTCCGGGCTCTCCCGCCATCCAGCTCCCTGATATCTCTGATACGAGTAATAAAATAGCCATGAGATAATTAAATATGAGGCTTGAATTACCATGCGAGGTCTAAACACTGTCGAAATGGAAAATAGAGATGGTGAACAGAAGCAGAACCTGCACCAGCCTGTGACCTGACAAGACCCTAATGTATTTTATAGCCTCCGGTGCTTTGTCAAGCCTTTCTGTTCCACCGCATACATTTATGTAATATGCAACTGACTATGTCGTCCACAATCTGTAAAACCATTTTCCTTAGAGAAAAAGAGTTTTTTGCAGATTTGAAAATAAGGTGACAATAGCCGAGATTTTCAGCATCAAATTGTAGCACGGATTCGCTGTATCCGCGGAAATTGGATTATGTGTACGGTTTGATTCAGAAGAGGAAAAAAAAAAAAAAAAAAAAAGCAGAACTGTTCTCCACCCGTCGCTGCTGCCGACTCTGAAATCCCTGAGATGAAAGCCGCCATCTCCGCGGCCATCGCTGTACTAAGGATCAGAAACTTGGAGTATTTACAGACTGGATATTTGCCGCCCCATTTCTCTTCCCTTATAAATTTCCATTACAATTTAGATTATTTGATTTTATCCTAAAGTGTTTCCTTTATCTGCGACCGGATCCACCAATCGGCAACGCAAGGAAAATAGTGTTTTTATATGTTTTATAGGCTCCAAGGCAACTTTTTGTCCTCTGGGGAAACATGTAGACCCTTATACACTAATATATACAGGGTGGTCCAATAGTAGGGGGACAGTGTGTATAATAGGGTTATAAAGGGGGAGATTTATCAAACATGGTGTAAAGTGAAACTGGCTCAGTTGCCCCTAGCAACCAATCAGATTCCATCTTTCATTTTTCCAAAGAGTCTGTGAGGAATGAAAGGTGGAATCTGATTGGTTGCTAGGGGAAACTGAGCCAGATTCACTTTACACCATGATTGATAAATCTCCCCCTTCATAACCCTATTACACACACTGCCCACCTACTTTTGGACTACCCTGTATATATATATATATATATATATATATATATATATATATACCTATAAATATATATTAAAGACACAATCTGTATAATGTATGTGTCAGAACTCCAGCAATTTGTTTTTCTTCTAAATTCACTGCTGTCAGAAAGTTATATAGATTTTTAATTTACTTCTACTTCAAAATCTCAGGTTTAAAGTACTTATCAGCTGCTGTATGTCCTGCAGAAAGTGGTGTATTCTTTCCAGTCTGACACAGTGCTCTCTGCTGCCACCTCTGTCCATGTCAGGAACTGTCTAGAGCAGCAGCAAATCCTCATAGTAAACCTCTCCTGCTCTGGACAGTTCCTGACATGGACAGAGGTGGCAGCAGAGAGCACTATGTCAGACTGGAGTTCTGGACGACTTGAGATTTTTAAATAGATTACAAATCAATATAATTTTCTAATTCCAGTAGATTGTAAAGATTTTTTTTATGCTGGAGTATCCATTTAAGGCTATGTTTCCACAATGTAAAAATAAGGGCACATAATGTCCATAGTTGCAAAATAATGTCCGTTATTAATGATTATAAGAATTGTTTGCCCTTATTTTTACATTTGTGGGAACATAGCCTCAGGCTAGGTTAACATAGTAAAATAATACAAAATACAGAATAAGGCTATGTTCACACGTTGTAAGAGACCGGCATTTCCGTTACCCGGCCAGGTCACGGAACGGCCAGTCCCTGATAAGACCATCCCGCCCAGTACTGCAGTACCGGCAGGATGATCTTTGCAGTTGCAGTGTTCTGATGTGGCCGCATCCGTGCGCGCCCGCATCAGAACTCCCCACAGCACACTATGGAGCGTACGGCCGCAGTGTGCACTGACAGGGTTTTCTGCGGCCGCTATTCAGAAAACTGACATATCAGTTATACAAACAACTGATATGTACAAATAAAAACAACTGACGTCTGTTTTTGTTGGACGGTAGTCATTTGGCTACAAATAATGGCCGTTATTTTAAATCAACAGGCATCATTATATCAATAACGGCCGTTATTTGTCGTTAAATAACGTCCGTTCAATAAAAACGGCTGTCACTGTGAACAAAGCCTTTAGATGGTTGTAATCAATTATGGCCATTATTCTATTTGGACTGCCGGCCAATTTCTTTAATGACTTCAATGGAGCACAATATTATATTGAAAATGAGGGCTGTATTTTACAGTGTGAACATAGTCTAAGGTTACATGCACACTAGACGGATAACCTTTTTATTGGACGGAAGTTATTTAACAATAGTTATATTAAAACCATGGCCGTTATTTGCCATTAAATGATGGCAATCTAATAAACACCGTCACCATTTTGACGGTGTGTGAACATAGCCAAACTCTCCACAGATTTTGGTGTGGAAATGGTTTGATGTAGATCTTACCTTCTACATTGATTTTAATGGGGAAATACGCATGAAATTTAATTTGACATTCTGCAAATGTCGGACATCTGTATTGTAGGTCAGGAAAACTTCCACTGTGTGTAGACGAAATGAATTTTTTTTTTAAAATCACATTGATTTTGCTTGTGCTGTAAACTACTGTGGCTTTGTAGTGCAAATTCCCACACAGAAAAGTGTGCATTTATGCTAGACAATACTAGAGATGCTCAAGTCCGATTGTTTGACCTATGGCTGCATCCATGTTTTCCAGGACTCCCTAGGGCTGCATCCATCTTCTTCAGGGGCAGCACACTGCTTCGGGGCAGCACACTGATTGGCTGAGCGGGACGTGTAGACGGGAACCCCGAAACAAGCCGAATCGCTGAGCAGGTAATGTATATGCTCCGGCCGGCCGGGGGTTAATGGGGCGGTCTCCCGACATACTAGCAGTGATATGTAAATCCTGCTGAAAGTATGCTGCCCATAGACTTTACAGGGCAGGGATCTGCAGCGGATTTCACTGCAAATTCGCAGTGAGAAATCCGCTGCGGATCCGTCATGTGTGAAGGCACCCTTAATAAAACTCCTATGTCATTAAAGGAGATGTCCTTTTTTTTTAACAGCTGGCAGGGGGGCACATAATAAGCAACAACTATTTACCTCTCCCTGTGCCAGCCAATCACCATGTCGGAAGGGCCAGGACCCCCACCAGAAGGCATTTTCTCCCGTGTTCTGATGACGTCAAGACTCGGAAAATGCCTGACTTGGCTGATGAATGTCCCATCAGCCAATCAGTGACCATAGTGGTGCCCGATCCCTGTCACTGACTGCCACTGCATTGTAACATGGAAGAGCTGAGAGCTGGAGAATGCCGACAGGTGCCCCTGGAGCGGGATTGGTGCAGCACGGGCAGGGAGCGGTAAATATGTGTTCTTTGTTATGTCCCCCCCACCCCCTGCCTGAACTGAATTTTTTTTTTGCCCCGCCGGACTTCTCCTTTAATAATTGGCTGCTTTCATGCAACATCACATCCATATATTGCAGCCGTACAGCACCAATGTTCTCCACAAGCTCTATGTTCTAAATTTCTCCTGGAGATCTCTTCTTTAATTGCCATACTGGTTACCAGGACAAGTGGAGGGCTGCAGTCAGCTACTTATTACATAACGGCACAGTCCCCCAGCATTCCTATGTTCTCCCAGCTGCCCAGCACAGGAGTGACATCACGCGTGCATCGGGGAGCCGGGAGAACCAACATCAGGGGACTGCACCAGGACAGGTCAGTGTGTGTGGGACTGGGGGTCAGGAAGGGGTGTGGGACTGCTGCGATCCGCTTTTCCCAGGTGTGAGCCACTGTACGAGGAGGAGGGAGGGGTTGTTTGTAGAGATGAGCGAATACGATTCAATTAAGATGGTATTCGATCGAATATTGTGTTATTTGAATGATTCGAGTAGTGTGGCGAATATGCGGGAAACATTCGAAAGCCCTCCCATCGCAGTTGGCACTTTTTTAATCCAATCACCATGCAGAGAGGCCGTGAGGGACCCTGGGAGTACGCACGCAGCGCGAAAACGGCGTCTACCCTCATTGGATAGCTGAACCACATGACCTCGAATCTCAAATACTTGGCTCCCGCCTCTCGACCGCAGATGCGCTTTCAACCTAGTCAGGGAGAGATCTTGGAGCAGGGAGAGATAGGTTTTAGTAGCGTTTTGGTTAGGCAGGCTTACTGCTGAACCCAAAAGTCCATCTCAGGGCTAAGTTCAAGCGAAAAAGTCATCTCTGAATCCAAAGCACTTCTCAGTGCTAAGAAATAGATGATATAACAGCAGCATCAGCAGGTGTATTCATTCCAGTACCCTGTGTGTAAAAGTGACTCATAGTGTCACTGGTGTAGCCCACTAAGGGCACCTGATATATACTGTTCCAGTAGCCCTCTAAGGGCACCTGATATATACTGTTCCAGTAGCCCACTAAGGGCACCTGATATATACTGTTCCAGTAGCCCTCTAAGGGCACCTGATATATACTGTTCCAGTAGCCCAGAAAAAGGCACGTTATATATACTGTTCCAGTAACGTTCGTACAGCGTGACGCGTGATACGTGCAAATAACATGACGCTCTTTCGATGCACATTGGAATCATGTATGTAAGGCCGCGCAAGTAATTCGAAGGAAATGTGTGAACATTGCCGTAAACGTTTGTAAAGCGTTCACAAATATTTTTCCTTTGCAACTGCGGAGAGTGGCATTATACTGCGATTTTGGGGTGTTGGGTGCACCCAGGCATGCTCCCCCTAATGTCCCAGTGTCATTCCAGGGTGTTGGCATCGTTTAGGGAGGTTTCATGGGGCACTTGGTGACCTCCAAGTGGTCGAATTTGGATTTCCAAGTGCCGCAATTTTTTTTCCCCATAGACCATAATGGGATTGAATATTCGTTGGAATAGTCGAATCTAAATGACTATTTAATTTGAATTCTCGAAAGTCGAATATTTCACTACTCGCTCATCTCTAGTTGTTTGCTGTCGGTGGCTTATACCATGAAGACAGACCATGCCATGTTGGGGGGCACTGGCCCCTAAGGAGTTGCGTGGTCTGCCTTCATGGTAGGTACACCACTGCTATCAATACAGTGCCGCATTTAAATATATCTACTCCTTATTAGATTTATTACATTTAAAGGGCCAAGCGCAGCACCCGGTGGCACTTGCCAAGCAGGTCCAGACACTGGCTCGGACTGGCAGTGCATCTAGAATTCCGGACAAATATCGGACATGTCTTCTATTTTCTGGACCTATTAACTGGCATGCACACCCTTCAGGAAAAATCTTGAAGGCTGTCCTTGTCCAATGGAACCCTATAGGTCAGAAAATCTATCCAGATTTCCAGAAAGATTTTCCTGATGTGTGCATGGGGTCTTATAAAGTCGCTTCACACGTATTAAACAGAAAAAAAAAATCTCACCTTGGTCTTGAATGTGTTACTATAACAGCAGTGTGAATAGCGGCAGGTGTAGCCTTCCATGGCTGACATTCCATACACTTTCAACCTTTCATGCAGAAGAATTAAGGATGTAATGTATGTTAAACTGTTTGTTTTTCAGCCTTCATCATACACACAATACGGGGCTAATTGTAATTTCCTGTGACACAGCCGTAAGCGCAGCAATGTTTTCTGTCAAAGCCGTTGAAATTCTTAGCACTGTTTCAAGTTCCGACACATTTCAAATGCTGTCATACAACAAATGACATGAGAGGAACTCGCGGTGTTTCCTTAGTATTTAGCAAATTGCTTTGTAAATGTCTTGTTATATTTGTTGGGAGATGGGATCACACTTTTCATGGGGAAAATAGACTAATGTTTGTCAAGATGAGAGGAGAATCTTAAATGATTTGAAAGTCAAGCTTGACAAAAAAAAAAGCTTGATGCCAGTGGCAGAAAGCAGAAGATAGTGATAGCCTCGGGCTTACGGCAATGTTACACCGAATAGGAGGCGCTGTCTCTGCTTAAAGGGGGTGTCCACCTTCAGACAACTTTGATCTATTGACCTGTGCTTGTGACTCTAAATAGTTGTAGTGGAAGGAATAATTTTAGCGCCCGCCACATATTGAGGTATTATAGCTTGTAGCTTCCGAGTCCTAATCTAAAACGTTTACATTTCTTTTGCAGAAATCAATAGTACAGGCGATTTTAAGAAACTTTGTAATTGGGTTTATTAGCCGAAAAAATGCATTTTTTTTCATGAAAAAGCAGTCTGAAGCTCTCCCCCTGGTTCTCTATGGAGAGGGGAGGGGTGAAGGGAGATGAGGCACTAAAACAGGACAACAAAGAGTTAATTTACAGTTACATCTCCGGGCTATCGCCTCTGAAGTCAGCACTGACCTCTCTGACCTCTGAATACCGGCTTTTATACAGCTCCCACTGTGTAATCCTTTGTTCTCTGCTCTCTGCTGGTGACGAATCTCCCTCCTCCCCTCTTCATAGGTTACACAAGACTCGACTGATGTAAAAGAGGCGAGATTTCCTGACAATTAGCAGTAAATGAGAGAGGGGGGGGGGCTGGGGAAAGTATTTTTGAATGCAGATAATGGCATATTTGCCTAATAAACCCAATTACAAAGTTTCTTAAAATCACCTGGACTATTGATTTCTGCAAAAAAACAAAACACAAAAACAAATGACAGTGACACTTTAAGATCATTCTTAGTTAATTCTAGGCAACCTTCTGTTCAGGATCCTCGTCTTTTGGTCAAAAGGGCAGAGCATTTGACATGAGTGTCTCTCACTCTGGAAGACCTGTCCTGCATTAGTTAGAATACCCATTGATGTAAATGGGGACTGTGTAATGCTCGATTTCCCCTGCGGAGGTGCTTTAGGGAAATTGAGCATTTACTGCAAGGATTATCCATGGATTACAGCATGCAGAGATTTTTTTTGATCAGCTATTTGATAAGGGAATCTTGTCAATAATTGGCAAGTGGGGTTGGTCCAAAGCCTAAACCCTTTAAAGAGGTATTCCAGCAATTTTTTTTACATTTCCTGAGTGGCAGCTGTAAGGAGGGACACCACCCCTAAAGTTACTATTACACCAGACTATTATCGGCTGTACTGGGCCGATTACCGACTATTCTGGCCAATAATCGTTTAGTGTAATAGTTCATGTTTAAAGGTGACGATTACCTTACATGGACGATGTTGGTTGATCGTTTTAAAGCATGACCAAAATTCAGACAATAGCAAGGTGTAATAGGAGCAGTGACTGCAGACCGCCATCTTCTATGGCCTCTCCTGTAGCTCCCCCCCCCCGTGCCCCTCCTCCATGAGAAGCACTTACTTGCTCCGTAATATAGGGCTGTCTAATACGGCCCTTAGCTGCCACCACTGGTTATGTCAGGAACTACAGGGCTGCACAAGCCCTGGTTCTGGCACAGTTACATGCTCCCTTGATGTCTAACCTGAGCAGCCCTGCAGTTCCCGACACAGCCAATGTCAGCAGAAGTCGCTCCTGCCACTCAATGTGAAAATGTTTTTAAAAATTTATATTTTCTTCTTCTTCTGAGTAATCACCTTTCTATAATCTGCCGATAACAATGGGAAATGGAGCGGAACATCTGCTCGGCAGAAAAGTGGTTTTCCCTTTCACAACTCACCATATTGCATACATGAAGTTCCTATTATTCCTATTACTTATGCTGTGAATACTTTATTACTACATTTCAGGTAGATTCTAAAACTTGAAGGATATGTCTATCAAACACCAGAAGGTGTGGAGAGAACGACTCATCCCTCCCATGATGTAAACCTTTCACCTGACCATCTGCGAGATCTTCTATCTGCATTGTGGAAATGGTTTTCTAATTATAACGTCTTATTTTGTATGTGTGAAACCCACATGTGATAGGATGTGATATGGTAGCTGTCAGTGACAGCTACGTACTGACATAACACCATAGAAGAAGCACAGTATAGCATTGAATTCCATACAGATGATTCAGTCAGTCAGTACAGGGCATGTTACTCATCATTCTGCACAAAGGTAAAAGTGATGATGTAATACGTAGTACAGGGCACGGCCTGAGGGAAGGAACATGACATAAGGAATCCAAGAACACCAAAGAGACAATCCCTGTGTCATCCACTATGTTTGGCCATGTCTGGGTTTTTACATTGAGTGGCAGTAGTAAGGAGTGGCATGGGCTCTCTGCTGCCACCAATGGCTGTGTCAGAAACTGCAGGGCTGCTCAAGCCCTGATCCCATCTAGAGCTGCTGCATGATACTGAGCCTCCCCTGATGTCTTTTCTAATGCATGTTTAAGTCCACATGCAGTTATGTGTGGATTCTCTGCAGATTTTATCCACAAGTGATTCATCTAATCTACAGTACATTGAACTTAAAGTGTCACTGCCATTTACATTTTTTTTTGCAAAAATCAATAGTCCAGGCGATTTTAAGAAACTTTGCAATTGGGCTTATTAGCTGAAAAATGCATTTTTATCATGAAAAAGCAGTTTGAAGCTCTCCCCCCTGTCTTCATAGTTTTCTATGGAGAGGGGAGGGGTGGAGGGAGATGAGGCACCAAAACAGGACAACAAAGAGTTAATTTACAGCTACATCACTATCTCCTCTGAGGTCAGCACTGACCTCTCTGACCTCTGAATACTGGTTTCCACACAGCTCCCACTGTGTATCCTTTGTTCTCTGCTCTCTGCTGGTGACTAATCTCCCTCCTCCCCCCTCCCCTCTCCATAGGTTACACAGGGCTCGAATGATGTAAAAGAGTCGAGGTTTTCTGATAATGAGCAGTGAATGAGAGAGAGGAGGGAGGGAGACCTGGGAAAAGTCTTTCTGAATGCAGATAATGGCAGATTTGCCTAATAAACCCAATTACAAAGTTTTTTTTTAAAATCGCCTGGACTATTGATTTCTGCAAAAAAAAAAACAACAACAACAGAATAATAAATTTTTCTGAGGAGATCAGCAACTTTTACTTTCCTTCTCACGAACTGTACTGTAAGACAACTGGCAGATGCACAAGCTCTCCCCCCCCCCCTCCTTTGGTTGCAATAGAAGTCTAGGCATACTTAGCCACACCCCTTTTTCATGCCCTTCCCCTTTAGACTGACAAACACTAAGGCCTCATTCACGATCCGTACACAATCCGTGCCGCGATCCGTGTCATGGTTACCTGAGAAGGATCCTCCAAAGTGCAGCCTGGCAGAAGGGGGGCAGCAGTGCCGCGATCCACACTAGGACATGTCCTATTTTTTCCTGGTGGGGGTGGCGTCACGGATCGTGTGAATGGCTGCATTCACTTGAATGGTTCCTAAAATCCGCGACCACAGACAAGAGCAAGATTTGACTCTGTTGGTTGTTATGTTGACTTACTAGCTTTAGTAGGTGTATTGTTCCTTTAAATGTCTGCCTGCATAGAGCCATACATACTCTTTCCATACACAGCCGTCACCAGGGGTTGTTTCCCCCCCCCCCCCCCCCCCCCCCAATTCATTATATTACCAAGGAATTAGTGAGTTTTCTTTCTTCGCACGGTCTCTAAACTTAAGGTAATTACAATGGTCACATGGGAAATAAAACTGCAATTATCCATGATGGGCAGTAAGTAAAGATAAACCAGTGTAAGCAAATAGAGCTACTACGCTAGATGGAGAGGACACAAAACAAGGAACAGCCCACGCTGGTCGTCCAATGTAAGACGTCACATATGATCAGAAGAATTTTATTTTTATTTGACAAAAATTATTCTGATCACGCCAAAAATGTGATTAAACATCTTCATGTAGTTACAATAGGAATGACTCTACCCAGGGATGTCTTGTCTACAGCGGAGAATATTATTATTATAAGGCTGGGTTCACACTACGTTTTTGCAATCTGTTTTTTTTTTTTTTTTTTGCAAAAAATGGATGAAAAATAAAATGGCTGAAAAAACGGGTGCATTTGTCTGCATCTGTTTTGATCCGTTTTTTTTTTTTATAATGGAAGTCAATGGAAAAACGGACCAAAACGGATGCACACAAATGCATCCGTTTTTTCATATGTTTTTTGCAAAAAAACAGATGAAAAAAAAAAAACTGATTGCACAAGTGTAGTGTGAACTCAGCCTTACTTATATTGTAGTCTCCCAGCAAGAAGATGTTTTTCTACAATGTCCATTGTTTCCTATAAGCCCAATATTGTTCCCCAGATCCCAATAGTCATTCATTTATTGCGTTCTGTGGTCTTCAGTATTGAGAGATATGCTAGATGCCGCCTCCTGTGATCCCCTAGTAACAACAGCCACTCAAGAAGCTGTATTTAGTATTGAGAGTCCTGCTAGTGCAGTGTCCCACCATGTGATACTATGTTGTTGTCATCGGTTGTCAGATGCTGGTAACCAGTAAGATGCACTTCACCATGTTTGCACCCCAATGCATGTTCTGTTATACTGCCACCTATTGGTGTTACATTGTACAGACTGGGAGCAGGATAGCCTATATATTTTATATTAACCCTGAACTAACATGGAGAACTTTCCAGAAGGTGGGAAGTCCTTGCTTAAGCCCAGCCTCTATTTCTCTGAGAAAGGAAATTTAGTAAGTGTATGAAGTCTACAGTAAAGTGAGGCTCTGAGGCGCTGTCCCTCCAAAGAGTAGGCCTATAGCCTTGGATGCACTTTAATCAGAGCCCCTGCAACATGAGAAATTTATCTTGAAGAAAGCCCACTGTGTCCACATCTAAGGGGATAAAAAAGATGAGAGGGGAGGATTTCCAAGAAGTTGGCGAGAAGTTGTCCAAAGATCTTATTACCCTTCTAAGACCTCACAGGGCTTCAGGCCAGGCCTACTACCCTTCTGGCTGTTAAGTTTGCACCCAGCACCCCACAGAGTGTATTGTAGAGGAGACCGTATATCTTTAAACTTGCTGGAAGCCAGTCAGTATGAAACCCCTCGGCTATAAGAGGACTATAGACTGTGTGTACAGAAACTTGGGAAGGCTTTAAGTGACACTGTCGCCCCCTTTTTGCATTATGACGTCTCTACACAGGTGTAAAAAGTAAATTTTGCAGTTTTCATACCTTATTTTATATCATACCTCATGCTGTTTGTTCAAGTAAAAAGTCATCTTTTATCAACTGCAGATTGTGCTAAGTGGGCGGGGCTTCACAGCAACAGCGCCACATAGACCCGCCCAAAGCGCCACCGCTGGCCCGGCCCCTCTGTGATGTCATCCGCACATAGGCATCGCCCCCTCGTTGCCCATTGGAACAGGCTGGCTTAAAGGTCTAGGCCCCACCCCCTTTAGGTCGGCCCATAGCCATGACGTATGATATAAAATAAGGTATGAAAACTGCAAAATTTACCCATTACACCTGTGTAGGGAAGTCAGAATGGAAAAAGGGGGGGGGGGGACAGTGTCACTTTAAGCCAAGCAGGGTAACTGGACTGTGACTGATGTGGCACCAAGGCCTGGCTAGATTCTCCATCACCCATGTGTAATTTGCTCTAGGCTGTTCACCAAACAGCCATGTTGAATTCCGCACCTTAATTCTCAAGTGATAAGAGTCATACTGTTCAAGTGTTAGAAAGTGTACTGAGCACCTCCATTCTCCAGAGCCATTGATGGTGCTGTATCTTGTGGTCCTCAAGTGTTAAAGGGGTTATCCAGAGAATATTCTTTTCTTTCAAATCAACTGGTGTCAAAAAAGTTACTGTATATAGATTTGTAATTTACTTCTATTTAAAAATCTCAAGTTTTCCAGTACTTATCAGCTGCTGTATGTCCTACAGGAAGTGGTGTATATTTTCCAGTCTGACACAGTGCTCTCTGCTGCCACCTCTGTCCATGTCAGGAACTGTCCAGAGCAGCAGCGAATCCCCATAGAAAATCTCTTCTGCTCTCAGACTGGAAAGAATACCAAACAGCGGCTGATAAGTACTGGAATAATTGAGATTTTTTTTAATAGAAGTAAATTACAAATGATTTGCATGAATTTTATTTTTTTATTTTTGTGAACTACCCCTTTAAGAGAAAAAAGGCTCCCTACATTTTTGGTGAACAACGCCTTTAAATACCTACATACAGTATTATAATCTAATATACAGCATATAAAATTTTCATTGGGCTTGCGCAATATAGTCTGTTCTCTACTCGCATAAATACATGTATAGTATAATAAGTGTATAATATATATGATAAAAAACAATTGATGCAAATAGCCATAGATGTAGTCACAGTATAAGTTCTTTTGCACCTGTAAGTGACTGCAGAAATTTTCATATTTTTTTTTTTTTCACACGCACAAGTTCCAATGACATTAAAATAGCAATTTAAGGGAAAAACCACAATTATCTCTCCTTTATCTCCCCCTAATTAAGGATATCCTCCACCGTGCTTAACGGCAAGATGAAAACCTATTGTAAGGGTTTTAATAGCCTTTTGAGTAATGAGGACAGGAAATCATCCACTGTCTACTAACACAGAGAAGTGCTAATGTTCTTTCTCAAAATAACTTAAAACTGATTCCTGTTTCCAAAACCACTTTCTATGGAAGGTGTAGTGGGTGACAGACAAAGGAAATGTCTGGGTGTGACAGCGGTGACAACAACCTGTAGGTTGCAGACAGACAGTGACTGATTTACATAAAGGCTTAAACTCTGTCCTGGCATTATATCAAAACTGATTTTCTTTTACTTGCTGGATAGTTATCTACTTACATATGAGTACAGTAGCTATAAGCAGTACATATGAGTACAGGAACTGTAAGTACATGAGTACAGTAACTATAAGCAATACATATGAGTACAGGAACTATAAGTTTATGAGTACAGTAACTATAAGTTTATGAGTACAGTAGCTATAGGCAGTACATATAAGTGCAGTAACTATAAGCAATACATATGAGTACAGTAACTGTAAATACATGAGTACAGTAGCTATAAGCAATACATATGAGTACATTATCTATAAGCAATACATATGAGTACAGTAACTATAAGCAATACATATGAGTACATATGAGTAACTATAAGCACATATGAGTACAGTAACTATAAGCAATACATGAGTACAGTACCTATAAGCAATACATATGAGTACAGTAGCTATAAGCAATACATATGAGTACAGTAACTATAAGCAATACATGAGTACAGTACCTATAAGCAATACATATGAGTACAGTAGCTATAAGCAATACATATGAGTACAGTAACTATAAGCAATACATATGAGTACAGTAACTGTAAGTACATGAGTACAGTAGCTATAAGCAGTACATATGAGTACATTATCTATAAGCAATACATATGAGTACAGTAACTATAAGTACATGAGTACAGTAGCTATAAGCAATACATATGAGTACATTATCTATAAGCAATACATATGAGTACAGTAACTATAAGCAATACATATGAGTACAGTAACTATAAGTACATGAGTACAGTAGCTATAAGCAATACATATGAGTACATTATCTATAAGCAATACATATGAGTACAGTAACTATAAGCAATACATATGAGTACATATGAGTAACTATAAGCACATATGAGTACAGTAACTATAAGCAATACATGAGTACAGTACCTATAAGCAATACATATGAGTACAGTAGCTATAAGCAATACATATGAGTACAGTAACTATAAGCAATACATATGAGTACAGTAACTGTAAGTACATGAGTACAGTAGCTATAAGCAGTACATATGAGTACAGTAACTATAAGCACATATGAGTACAGTAACTATAAGCACATATGAGTACAGTAACTATAAGTAATAAATATGAGTACATATGAGTACATATGAGTAACTATAAGCACATATGAGTACAGTAGCTATAAGCAATACATTTGAGTACAGTAACTATAAGCACATATGAGTACAGTGGCTATAAGCAATACATATGAGTACAGTAACTATAAGCAATAAATATGAGTACAGTTACTATAAGCAATATATGAGTACAGAAACTATAAGCAATAAATATGAGTACAGTTACTATAAGCAATATATGAGTACAGAAACTATAAGCAATCCATATGACTACAGTAGCTATAAGTACATATGAGTTCAGTAGGTACAAACCAATACATATGAATACAGTAGCTTTCAAGCATGCTCGGGTTCGTCCGATTCGCTCATCTCTAGCTATAAGTCAATACATATGAGTACAGTGGCTATGAGCCAACATGTATGCAGTCAGTATATATGAGAACAGCAGCTATAAAACAATACATATAAGTACATATTAGGTATAAGCCAATACACATGAGTACAGTAACTATAAGTCAACACATATGAGTACAATAGTTATATTGTACAGTAACTCTACAGTAAGCTAATTTATATGAGTACAATAGTTATAAACCTATACGCATGAGTACAGTAGCTATAAGCCATTACATATGAGTACAGTAGCTATAAATACATATGAGTACAGTATCTATAAACCAATATGTATGAGTACAGTAGTTATAAAATGATACATAAGAATACAGTAGCTGTAAGCCAATACAAAGCAATGACTTGGTCCCACAATACACCATTTGGGGCAGTTCCCAGAGTTTTGCAGAGACAAGGAGTGACACGTATGTATGTCACCTAGCTATGTGACTCCCAAACTTATGTAAACAGTGCAGCTAACAAATGGTGTCAGACAGATATATACGGATTTGTAATTTACTTCAAGAAGTGGTATATTCTTTCCAATCTGACACAGTGCTCTCTGCTGCCACCTCTGTCCGTGTCAGGAACTGTCCAGAGCAGGAGAGGTTTTCTATGGGGATTTGCTACTGCTCTGGGCAGTTCCTGACATGGACAGAGGTGGCAGCAGAGAGCACTGTGTCAGACGTGAAAGAATACACCACTTCCTGTAGGACATACAGCAGCTGATAAGTACTGGAAGACCAGTTTTTTTTTTTTAATAGAAGTAATTTTTTTTAAAACCTAAATCATGTGTAGATGTGCCTATGTGTAAATATATTACACCTCCCCTGATTAAGGGAAGACATGAATCCAAAGAATTTGTATCATCACTTTATAGAAAAATATTTCATATTCAAAACTACGTGACAATGAGTATATTATTATCAGCCTCTTCCTCGGTCCCCTGAAGGGTTAACTCATGCAATGTCCTACTGTTCTATTCAACATTCCCGTTATAGCGGAACAGCTGGCTTCATTACCATGTAAATGAATACAGCTGTTAGAAGACTTATTGTCTTAATAATTTACATTGTTCCCCACCAAATATTTAATTTCGCATTGTAGTTCTCTCTGACCGGTCCAGAACCAACCGAGATCATTAGAAAGTTTTGAACTACGGAAAAAGCAACTCCAATATGAATGTTAGAGGTCGATGTAATTTGGAAATATAGTATGTGATATGTAGGTAATGCCTAGGGGATAGCTGAATCGCCAGTTACAGAAGGACTTTGCTTTGAAGGGGGTTTTACAGCTCTAAACTGATGCCTCTGAAATTATATATATGTTAAAAAAATAAAATAAATAAACATATGTATAGTATATATGTCCAATGTGCCTGTTATCTTTTGATAACCTGTTATTCTTGGTTAGGACCACCTTGTAGTATCCATTAACATGGTCACACATGCCCAGTTCAACTGCAATCTTTAGGTCTGTCTGAGAAGTATTGGCTGTTCGGGTCCTATTACATTACATCGCGATTTTTAACGATTAGCGACTAACGATAAACGATCGCAAACGAGATTGTTTATCGCTGACCTAAAATCGTTCACCATATTACACAGAAAGATGGTCGTTAGTAACGATCGTTATTGCGATTGTTACTATGACCGTTTACTCCTTCTGATCCCAGCAAAACACTGAACAATGTGCAATTACACTGAGCGATTAGTGAACGAATGCGGAACTTGAGCGAACGAATGTGGAATTACAGCGAACGGTTACTGATAATTTTAGGTTCAGATCTAAACGACATGCGAACATTTTTTCGAACGTTGCCTGCAATTGCACAGAACAATTATCATTTAATTCGAACGACATAACAATTTTTTGCACGATAATAGTCCAGTGTAATAGGGCCTTACGTTTATCATCCGTATTCAGCCGATATTGCCCATTTCGGCCAATATTAGGACCAATAGTCGTCCCGTGAAATAGAAGGCAACGATCAGCCGATATTGTTCATGTCAGCTGACCATTGCTGTTGTTTGTCTTTCAAACATGTTGAAAGACAAACAACTGTGATAGCAGCTGCCATTACTTCGTGGAACAGGAGCGGTGGCAGCAGACCGCCGCTATCCTCTATGGGCTGCCCGGGCGATCTAGCGATCACCCGAGCAGCCCCCCTGCAGCTCCCTGTGGCCCCTACCGCACTCACCCGCTCGCTGCCGCCACATGTAATAGGGGTGGCAGCGAGTGGGGAACGAGGAGCAAACAAGCGCTGACAGTGCTTGTTTGCTCCTCACAGTCGGCCCGTGGAATAGGGGCTTTAGTCTCCACCATGCAGGCAAGCAAGGAAGCATGTGCAATGTCACATGACACACAGCACAGATCTATGGGGGAGAAGAACTGTACAATGATGTAAGTTATTTTATCTGAACAAAACCCCATTTGTACTTCTTCACATTATGTCTATGGTATGCATCTGATTTTACCAAGTTTGCTTAGTAGGAAAAAAAATAAAACCTTTAAGAAGAGGTGTGATCCACAATATTCCATGTAGCGATTCAGCTTTTATCAGGACCAGATTATAGGAAAAAGGGTCCAAGGAGCCCCACCACCCCTTAGAGGCTACATCACTCCAAACGTGGACCTTGTATGCCCATCATTACCTTCCACAACTGGACTGCTAAGACGTTCCCGTTCCCTTTTATTTTTCAGTTCAGTTTTCATATTTTTTCCTACTTCTTAAACGCCGTTACATCAAAATTAATCATACAAATTAACAAAAATCCTAACATGAGCAGCAATGCTTGTGACTTTAATCACAGAGCAGACTCGAGGGGTCTCTGCATTGTCAGCTATAGGCATTTAGCTGCTCTTTGTTCATGACAGGTAAAGTGCATTGACAGTTTGCCATTTAAATGAGTAAATAAAAGTGGACAGTACACTGTCATGTTCATCTCCGGAGACTTCATAATGTAAACTTGGCTCGACAAAGTCAAGACTACACAGAGTACACAAATTTAAAGTTGTATGCTCAGTTTTAGAATATTGGACCTTGCAGGAGAGGGGCATGATGTTCATGGTAAGGTAAAAAATATAGCCTGTATACAATGAATAGCATATAGAGAGTATGGGATTGTGTCTTTATAAAGGGAAACGTCCACTGAAAACTACGGTTTTCCCATAGTATTTATTTAATAGGAAGATCAAATACTTATTTGTATTAATAATATATTTGTTTGTATTGTGACACATTCCCTCTTCCCAAACAGCTGTATGTGGATGGATACCTGGCCTTGGTACTTTCTTTCTCATATGCTTAGGGTACTATTACACGTCCCGATCATAAACTGTAAACTGCTAGATCAGCGCTTGTTTACTGAGCAATTGCACGGGCCGACTATAGGACAGCAAGGGCTGCACGGACATCGCTAGCGCTTGCCTTTAGTGTAAAATAATAAAGTATTAACTTACCATAGCACGTTCCCTGGTGTCCTCCTGCCTTCCACCTTTCATTTTCCAAAGAGTCTGTGAGTAATGAAAGATGGAATCTGATTGGTTACTAGGGGGAACTGAGCCAGTTTCACTTTACACCATGTTTGATAAATCTCCCCCATTATGCTTACTGCTCCCAGAGCCCGTATCACAGAGCTCTCAGACCCCCCCCCGGCTGTCATTTTCTCCACAATTCTAGGTAATTCACGACCCTGGTTCCACATCACAGACTTGTGGCCTTTAGCCCACTCAGCCAATCAGTGACTGCAGTGGTGTCCCGCCTCAGTCACTGACTGGCTGAATGGGGCATCTGTCAGACAGGTTGAGGCGTAGCCGGTTGGAAGCTCAGAAGACAGCTGGCGGGGTCCAGTAGCGGGACACGGTTCTATACAGGACAGGTGACTATAACTATTTTTTTTTATCCCCCCCGCCCTGCCTTTAATAATTTTTTACTTCCCCACCGGACTTCTCCTTTAAATTGTACTTAGAGAATGAATAGGAAAACACCAGTCTGGGCCTGGGCACAGAGAGAAGTTGGGAGTACTGAGTATTTTTTACAATACAATATCATTGTGGCAGGTGTCCCTGCTCCTCTACAGTAAGCAGTGGTGCGCTATGCAAATAGGTAAGTGGTGGTGCTCCTTATGTTCACTAAGCCAAGTGATCTGCCAAACAGTATTGCCCTGTATGAGGTAACACAGAGCACAAAGAGGATCCTATAAAGAGAACAGCATCCTGAAGCTAGGTCGAGGGGTTAAATACTGTTATATCTCGATTTACGTTGTGTTATTTGTTTATTTAAAAAACTGTGCCACCTTCTGATCCTTTTTGTATTGCAGTCATGGCACCTATACCAAAATGACTCCCATTTCACTTTTCTATAGGCAGACTTTGTAGTACTGGTTGATTTTTATAAAGTGCCAAGTATTAGGGCTAAACATGTTATAAAACCCCTTACTACTGTTACAGCTGGAGAAGAAAGACATGTCCGCTAAGATCTGCAGTTGGCACTTTGGTAAGTCTCCTCCTCCCTCAAAATGGGAGTTACATAGTTAGGAGTTTACACTTAGTATGAGTCTGGCCGTTCTGTGACCCGGACGAGTCATGGAACGGCCAGTCTCAGAAAAGATCATCCCAGCCGGGTGAACTTTTGCCCCGCATCAGAACGCCTCACAGCACACTATGGAGCATGTGGCCGGAGCCGCTCACTCTATAGTCTGCACTGACATGTCAGTTTTCGACAGCGCCGCTAGGGATCCCGGACGGAGCGTATACCATGTGTATACACTCAGGCCGGGATTCCCTCAGAAGGCAGCACTGCATAAGTTCTGTGGGAATCACAGCTGTTGTAACAACGGCTGTGATTCCCACGGAACTTACATTGTGTGAACATAGCCTTAAATAGTACATACGGTTTAAAAAAGAAAGTCCACTAAGCTCAGCCTGTAACCCTACTGTGTTGATCCAGAGGAAGACAAAAACCCCAAGGAGGTAGATGTCAAATGCCCAATCACAGGGAGAAAAAATTCCTTCCCAACTCAAATATGGCAATCAGAATAACTCCTTGGATCGACGTCTTATCGCGTAGAGCCCAACGTCTTATCATGTGAGAACCAAGACTAAACAGACATAGTCAACTTGTTCAATGATAACGGGATGATGGGGGTCCCATATTCATTTAATTTCCAGCTTCACTTTTGGCTTAAAAGACCTTCTAGAAATGGGTTGCCCCAGTCAGATCATTAGTCGTTTGCTAATAAAATGTTTTTTTTTTCTGACCTCTTAAAATTAGTTTTATTGATATAGGATCTGCTTTCAATTTTTTTTCTAGTCATTACTAATCAATAATATGTGTAGCCATCACATAAACAACATTTGCAACATTGAGTGTGATTTTCCACATCATTATTTCCCCATCATACCTATCATTAGTGATATCCTTCTGTCTACGCCCCTCTACAGACGCCCTGGACACCCTCTCTGAGAGTTTGCTGTAATTGACGTATTTTAGACAGGGTTACTCAATCTCGGCTTGAACATTGTAGACGCCTCAGGTATACACTGAAACCACAGGACTAAATGTGGAGGGGAATAAAATAAGATGATAATCTGATTCACAAATATTTGTATATTGAAATTACGAAGTAGAGACTTTGTTCAAATAAAATCTAAATTTTTGGGGAAATTTTTGATTACGAATATCTTTGAGATTTTCTGCACCAATATCATCATTATAATCGCATTTGTCCAAAATGGAATTAGTAACGTATGTTCGGCTCTTCTACTGCGCTCCCCACGTGTTGCCGAAACCACATGCCCATGCAGTTACCAATAGCTGATCATCCCGGCCACATTGTGCCGCTATTGAGGAAGAAATGGAGAAGAGTAAAGGCCCTATTACACAAAGCCATTATTGGCTGTTTTTGGCTGATTATTGGTCTTTACGGCCGATAATCGCTTAGTGTAATAAAAAGGCAACGATCAGGCGACATGCACGATGTTGGCTGATCATTGTCTTTTAAAATGTTGAAAGACAAATGACCTTGATAGCGACAATCTCCTGTTGTCGCTCTGTGTAATAGGAATGGTGGTAGCAGACCACCGCTATCTTCTATGAGCTCCCCGGATGATCTAAACGCCCCCCCTCCACTTACCTGCTCGCTGTCATAGTGGTAAATGAGGAGCTAGCTAGCGAGCTCTGACCTAACAGGTCTGCGCTCGCTTGCTCCTGGAGACCGCCCTATGTAATAGGGGCTTAAGACTCCCTCACTTTGCATACTGATAGCTTTACTAGCTGCCACGGCAGCTTCGGGCCGACAACAGCATAAGTGTATAGAGACCTTTCGACTTTGACTTCGAGAAGAATTCACAACTGAGTCATCAATTCCTTTTTTTTGCTTAGTCATAGAAGTCATAGTCACAACTGCATGATAACGGTCGAATTCGAACGATAATCGTACGTGTAAACGCAGCGAGCGATCGAACGACGCACGATAAATCGTACATCGTGATCTTTCATCAGGTCAGCAAATCGTTGTTCATCGTACGCAAAAAATTTGCACATCGTTCCGTGTGAACAGTCGTTCGCCGATTTAACCAATGTGTGAGATAGGCTTAAATGATCGCAAAACGATCGCAGTGCGAATATTCGTACGATATATCGTACCATCTAAACGCTGATCGTTATAAAAAAAAATCGTAAATCCGTCATCGCTAATCGTACGATCGGGCCAATAATCGTTACGTGTAAACGCAGCATTACCCTGAAATCGTTCACCAAATTAAACAGAACGATGGTCGTTAGTTACGATCGTTACTACGATTGTTATTGCGATCGTTACTATGATCTATGATCGTTTACTCCTTCTGATCCCAGCAAAACAATGAACAATGTGCAATTACACTGAACGCTTAGTGAAAAAACACGGCACTTGACTGAACAAATGCGGAATTACAGCGAACGATTAGCGATTAAAACAAACGATTTTCTGATCGTTGCCTGCAATTACACAGAACGATTATCATTTCAATTCGAGCGATATAACGATTTTTTGCACAATAATGGTCCTGTGTTATAGGGCCCTAAGTTCACTTTTGCATTGGAGGCTTCTTTGAAAATTCCATTGTATTTGATGAAAGAAATAGCATAGTATTTTCCGTACCCAGTAGACCCATTCTCTTGATTGTTGTTCTATCCAGGTTCAGGTACCTGAGGGGATTTAAAATCCCCTCTGCCTCATAGGAAAACTCAGTGAAACCTCTCCAAAAGACCCCCTCAATAAGAGTGGAACCTCTTACTGAGTCCAGGTTTTGTGTGATAGATTCTCAGCCCACATTGTACGTAATGGCCATCTTCTTGGAGAAGACCACCCCCATAGAAAATTACTTCTCTTTCCAATTATCGATGGTCTTTTAAAAGAGATTTCGCCATATTACAAATGTCATATAGAAGGTCATAGGTTATGTACTATATTCTGCTTTGAGACCCAGGAGCTTCAAGTTACTTATATCATAACTTAACAGTAAGCAAATGTGGGCAAGGCTTTTCACGTCAATGAATGGAGTGACACAGGATCTCTGTCGTACGTATTATCAATGCGTAGGCTATATCACACTTCACCGGGTTAATATACAGCCACTGGGCTAGAATTTTCATTTTCAGGCAGATACAATTGTTGGTAATGACACAAACAAAGCTTTATCTGCTACGTTTTATGATCCTATTACATCACGTATAGTTCTCGAATGCGGGGAAATGCTGAACTAGCAAAAGTTTCTACGACTGATGATTAAACAGGTGTGTTAGGTTATACATTACAGAAGAAAAGAAACTGTAAAAAGATGACTTTAACAAGGTCTTTACTGTTGTATTTTAGTGGGGTACTGATTCATATTGAAGAGACCCAGATGGTGAATGTGTTTCAGGCAGTGCATCATGGGAAAAAACTAATTCAAATCAGCTTCCTCCTAGAAGAAACCAGACCAAACCACAGTCTCCTCCAAAAGGAAGAGTTCCCCATCTGTAGCAGAGTGTAGGTTGGCTGTAGAAATGTTAGCGCTCAAGGGCTACTAATTCTTGCTGAGGAAGGCATTGCATCATGGGTATAAAGTATGCAAAGTAGCTCTCTTCATCTGTAGAGATGAGGAAAGAACCGCAGACTAGCTGTCTATTAAAGGGGTAGTGCGGTGCTCGACATTTATCCTGTACTTCTTGGTTGTGCTTTCTGGTTTAACAGTTGCTCAGTACTAGCATCCCCAGAATACATAGCTTTCCCTGAGCTGTCCATCACAGTCCTCCCGCCCTGGGTGCTCCCCTCCCACAGCACTCCTGCCAGTTCTGTCTAAAACTGTTGCAGAACATCATTGTACTGCAGGCTATTGACAACCACTGACTATCTAAGCGAAGTTACAATACTTGCTCCATTTACTTCCAGTCTGATTTTTTTATTTAGCATCATTCATCACAAGGCGGCATGTTGTAAATGCACTGTATTTGCCCTAAATATCCCAATAAAGATATATATGTATGTGTGGATATGAAAGGGAGATGGTTTTATTGGCTGAAGAGGCTGGTCAAAGTGAGTGACATCACCCAAGGGGTGGGACTAGAGCTTAGAGACAAGATCCAGGCAAGATGTGTTGTCCATCAAGAGAGGGAGGAGCCGGAAAGATGGAGGTAATACATATTTTGTAGTTCTGCTTTCTACTAACTTTCAGGGGTGAATCATGCAATACTATGGGGTGATAGTTATTTATATGTTTTTGAATACAATTTTCTGATACTTGAATACCCCTTTAAAGGTCTGTTTCCACTACGTATAACACCGTCCGTTCTGTGACCTGGTTGGGTCACAGAACAGCTGATGTTGCTGAAGATCATCCCATGATCTTCTTTTCTGGTGAATTCGGATGTGCGCCCACAACCCAATTCACCACTGCAAACAATGGAGCGTGCGGCCAGAGCCACAAGCTCCATTGTGTGAACTGACATGTCTTGTGCGGCTGCTATTCAATGAATTGAATGACATGTCTTGACTGTGTATATACGCTCCGGCCGCCATTCATTCAAATAGAACGTACGTTTAGCATAAATCACAGCCGTTGTTGCAAATGATTTGCTAAACATACGTTGTGTGAACATGGCCTTACCCTGTAACCTCGATATTTCCTGGTCATGTCTAAAGCTGATCATACAGTGCATGGATACACCAGATCTATACTTACCCCTCTATTTGAGGTCCAAATGCACTGACAGAGGTTGTTGTAGCGAGAGGACCCCTTTAACATAGTGGGCATCTCCTGTTTCCTGGGGCATAAATGATGGTCTCCACACACAGCTAGTGGTGACCATGAGATGAGACTCGTTCACAAGACAATAGATTTCTGGAAGATTTCTTCGGTGCTAAACAGTGTAATGATTTGTAAATGGTGATAAATGAAAACGTTGCGAGGAATAGATTAATATACAGGGAGTTCTCATCAATATTTGCATATTTGGCACGCACCGCGTCTACTATAGTAGAATTTAATTGGTGTTTTAATATTTGTGCACAACTAGCGAACCATAAAATCCAAACAATGGTGAAGATCCCTCAGGACTTTCAGCAATTTTTGCTACTCATTTGAAAACACTGTGTTGTTATATTCAATTTCGATCTTTTGCGAAAGCTTCCGATTGATTCAATTCAACATCTATTAATAATGAGGGAAGAGTTAAAGGTGGCTGTTTACAGAGGGAAATGTATGCAAATGGCGCCATTGTTTCCCTGCAACTTACTCAGAAGTTGTTAATGAAGATTAACAGATTGTTTTTGCACACATTGAGATTTAAAGGGGATCAATTAATGTGATGGGGAAATGGATATAGAATGATATTAATAGAAATGCATTTCAGCTGCAGGTGATTTCATGTCAACGCGTGAAGATCAATGAAAGCTGTTGGGGCTGTGATCATTTTGACACAATAAAAAAATCATTCCTGGATATACTTTTGGTTATAAAATTCTATGCTACTTTATTTCATAATACCCCAGTGCTGTATCTTTTTCATTTCCATGTTCTTTGGGGGTTCCGCAGGATGTACCGCCACAATATATTATATATAGTGATTATGAGATGGGACTGTCCCTTTAGATTGTGATGGTTTTCACAACCAATTATACAAAGTTCTTTAGGGGAGCGTGCACACTATGGAATCTGCACGGATTCCACCAATTCCGTCACTTGCCCCTGCACACATCTCCACCTGTGCCATAGACTTCATTCTAGGCACTGTCGGATTCTGCCTTCCGCCCAAAGAATTGATAAGTGAATTCTTTGTGCGGATGGCGGAATCCGCCTGTGCCTAGAAAGGAGTCTATGGCACTTGCAGAGATGCGAGCGGGGGCGAGCGATGGAATCCGCTGTGGGTTATCCGTGCAGATTCCGTAGTGTGCACGCATCCTAAGAGAGGAATCTATATAGGCAAGGAGGTACTGGTTTGTATTTTGCAACCTGGAAGCCCATTGGTCCGCAGAAGAGCTGTAGACACAAAACAGACATGACACTATTAACCTTAGGGGACACAGCCAGTTTTCATTTTTGCGCTTTCGTTTTTTTCCTCCTTGTGTATAAAAGGCCATAGCACGTGCATTTTTCCACCTAGAGACCCAGATGAGCCCTTATTATTTTAACAAATTTAACTTTTCAGTGGCAGACGCAATTTCTTTTATTTGGGGTTTGTTTTTACGCCGTTCGCCCTAGGGTAAAACTGACTTGTTATACATGTCAGTACAATTACGACGATATGTAACTTTTTTCCTTTGGTCTATGGGGCTGTGTGAGGTGTCATTTTTTGCGCCATGTGTTCTTTCAATTGGTACCTTGATTGCGCATATACAACTTTTTGATCACTTTTTATTGCAATTTTTCTAGATTTGATGCAACCAAAAATGCACAATTTTGCACCTTGGAATTTTGTTACGCTTACGCCGTTTACTGTGTGAGATCCGGAATGTGATAATTTAATAGTTCAGGCGATTATGCACGCGGCGATACCAAACATGTTTATTGATTGATTTATTTATTCTTATTTATAAAATGGGGAAAGGGGGGTGATTCTGACTTTTATTAGGGGATTTTGTATTAATAAGAAAACATTATTATTTTTTTATACACATACTAGAACGCCCTGGTGCAGCTAGGGGTTAAACTATTAGGGTAAGTTCAGAATTCTGCTGCTTTTGCTCTGTGTGAACATACCCTTCAGATGCTTCATTGAATCAATAACAACAAATTGGTTACATAGGTGAATATAGCCATGAAAATGTTACTTACACAATTGGATAAATTTTAAGACAAGACTGTATCAAAGTGGTTGGGGTCCTTGGTAAAAAGTAAAGGGTAGGGGCAGATCCCTAGTTATGTAATCATGGCTAACGTGGGGGGAACATAATAAAGAATATGTACTCATTTATCCCCATGCCCCCACATCACTGCGTCGCCGCTGCTGGCATCTTCCTGCTCTCCCTTCTGTTCATGGATGAATGTCATTGACTGGGATGGGAGACCGTTTTACTCACTGATTGGCTAATTGGGTACTATCCCCTGGGTCTTGACATACCAGGAGGCTGGGAGAAAATGATATCTGGTGGGGGTTATTGAGCCTTTTGACTTGCAGGGGCACAGGGACTGGTAAGTATACATGCTTTACTATGTTCTCCCCTCCATTGCCTGCACCGTATTTTTTGTTTTTGCTGGAGTTTTCCTTTAAAGAGGTTGATCAGGACCTTAGAATATTATGACAGCCCTCAACTTCCCTGTAAGTGCCATTATGGCAGCCAAAACTTAGTATATACCACAGGAACAGAACCCAACCCATCAATGGTTTTGAATTAGATCTTGTCAGCACAGATTTGACTGTGAGGGCTGGGGATTGTAATAACAGTTTAGAGCCCTGGACAACCCTTTGAAGGCTGTGGACTTCTATTATCAGTTTAAATTATTGATTTGTTTCCAGGATGAAAAATTAAGCAGTCGTTATTAAAATTTAGTTTATTTTTATATTCTATTTTTATTATTATTATTTTTTTTTTTTTACAGATAAATAAGAAAACCATCAGGGTTTTTTGCTCTTTCAGTGTTAAATGTAGCAGTTGGGAGGTGGAGGGACGTATACACAGCAGCTGGAGGTGTGGAGAGTTGGGAGAGCATACATGGAGGGCAGCTCACACAAGCTATAGATAGGATGGAAAGGCAATTTGCAGCAGAGACCTTCCAAAACACTTGTATAAAACATGCCTTTCCTTTCCATCCCATCTCTGCCCAATGTTCCTGCCTCCTCTCTATAATCTGAATTCCATCACTTCCCCCTATGACCCAAGGTTTTATAGCAGGGATGGGGAACTTTTAGCCCTACAGCGGTTGCAAAACTACAACTCCCATCATGCCTGGACAGCCGAAGGATGGAAATTGTAGTTTTGCAACCGCTGGAGGGCCAAAGGTTCCCCATCCCTGCTTTATAGCATTCAATGCTCTTGTATAATATTTCTTATAACATTGTAGTTAGAGAGCCCCATAGGGCCCCATACAAGTCTATAGGTGTTGAATTACAGCTCTGCCCAACCTGGAGGTTATATGAAACCTTCATACACTCGTGCACATGATCCCAATACAGTTATTTTATCCCTCTTCTTTGTTTGACAGGTCTGGTTTAACAGGTTCAGAATTTGCACTATTGCATAGTTTTCGCCCTATCTAGTGGATTTGTCCCGGCCCCTTATGTGCATTGGCAAAAATCCGCTTATGCCCCTACTCCCTTGGATTTGGTGGATTTCACCTTTTGCAATGCCTGGGAGAGAAATCTGGGACTTGTGCCTGTTTTGCTTTGTTGCAGATTTGCAGCGAAATCCTTGGTGCTCGATATCGCCTCGCCGATCCCTTTCAACAAAAGTTCGTTTTAATTTTTTTTTTTCTAGAACGTTTCTAAAAGTAACTTTATATAAATAGGACATGTGCGCATGCTTACCAAAATTCATTTCATAAGAGCCCGCTGCCTGCAATTTTTTTTTTCAAAGATCCCATCTTAACAGTGGTTTTATAGGCCATATTGATGTTAGATATAAATGTGCTTTGCGCTTACCCTAGCTAGATTTCGCAGGCTTAGTCTGATAACAAATGTCAACATTATTGAAGAGTATGCCTGCCAAGATTCTGTGTTTAGCTGATCTGGTCTGTCATCGCATTGTCCCTGCTCAGGTGGAGAATCACAATTCCACAACATTAGTCAGGAGCTCTTAATGAAATCTACAATCTTTAGTGCTAGGGAGAAATTGTAAGAACTGCGCAAATTATATTTGCACAGACGTAATGCAGCATTTCCCCATATTACTTTATTTGGACATGCTTGGAGATTTATTAAAGCTGCCTCTCTGTTTTATGAAATAATTAATCTTTTTTTTTTTTTTGCTTTACTAAATTTATGAGAAAACACTTGGATGTTTGGAAATGGAGGAAATTTAATGAGTAATAAAATGGGTTTAAGTAGAAAGTAACTCGGAACGAAGGTAGGAAGGTTTTATTGCTGAATTCTACAAGACATTACAAAAAATAAATAAATAAAAAAACCTCCAAAAATCAAAACAACAAAAGAAAAAAAAAAAAAAACAGCAAAGAAGCAAAAATATTAAAGAGGAACTATCAGCAGATGAGACAAATCTAACCTGCTGATATGTCCCTACTGCACAGGAGATGCAGAGGTGGAAGGTATATCTGTTACCTGTAAGTTGTGTCCTCTGCGGTCTGCCCCCAAAGGCCCATCCCTTTCTAATGATAATGGAGCAGATCAGCTGGGGGTGGACCGTATCGGTACTAAGGGGGGGGGGGGGGGGGGGGGGTATTCTCCTAACGTTGCCTCTAACGGTCTCACCGGACAGTGGAGCAGACACCTAACTGCACCAGAACAGCACCAAGCAGATAGGTAAGAGACATACCCTCCTCCTCAGTGTCTCCTGTGCAATGGGGACATATCAGCAGGTTCGATTCGTCTAACCTGATGATAGTTCCCCTTTAAATCAGAACAGGCTATTATAATAGAAAAATTAGAGGCTCTTGTGTATACCAGTTTAATTTGATATGGGTTGTTTCCCATTTTAATTACTATGCCAAATGCAGCCTATATTTCTCATAGATTTGCAGAGACTCACCAATTGCATACTTTGTGATTCTCATTAAAAGCCACCCACCGTGTCTACTTCCCTCCCACAGCCCGTGCCCTGCCCAGAGCTTCTGCAGAACATTTCAGTACACAGCAGACTATTGCTCTGATGTCAATAAATCTGTATAAGATGCTGCATTCATTCCTTGTCTGCTCCTCTTGCTGAGGCATTGTTCAGCACAAGGCAGCATGCTCTAAACATACCTCATTCTTCCCTAAATCTCCCAATAAAGGATGTAGGCTGGAGAGGCTGGTTGGAGGGGGTGGCATCATTCAGGTGGGAGAGGCTTAAGTTAACAGCCAAGGATTATACATCATCTCAGGAGAGAGGGAGGAGCCAGGGAGCTGGAGACAACACCACACTGAAAATTAAAGGACTACACAACTTCCTGTCATGTATAATACAGAAACATGTTGAAAACTATTACAATTTGTGATAACATTATATTAGTAAGTAATATATTTTGGGGTGATAGTTTTACTTAAAGTTTTTCTGCCACAGTTTTAATCAGTAGGAGTGTTAAGAACGAGCGGGGAGACAAGCTTATGCACAATTCCCTCCCTGCTTTGTGTCTATAAGACCTACATTATAGAGCCAGAAGAGAATGTGCTAAGCCTGAACACTTAGACCCCCGACTGATAAAAACTTTTGATATGTTTCTTTATTATTATATATTATTATTATACCTAATATCATACATTGCCTTTGTCAAATATTGTACCTTTTAATTGATGAAGGAAGGTTTGTGGTTGAAAGATAATTTAGAGGGGGTTGGGTCACTCTACCTAATTTATACGTCTTCACATTTTCTGGAATAGACATTGATGGTAGGTGATGACTTCAATGCCGCCCTTGGCTCACCATTGGAGTCTCCTACAGGGAATGATCCCTTTTGTATAAATCCCTAATCTTTACACTCTCTATAACTCATGGATTCCTGGTACTTTCAGACTTAAAGAAGCGTGCATTGAAACTGGCATGCATTTGGGGATTTGCCAGTGAGCATAACAATCATGTTACCAGCACTCCCCGGCCCACACACCTGGAGACTAAACAAGACCTTACATGCAGTACCTGAAACTAAAGATCTCATTGACACTGCACTGGACTACCACTTTATGAGCGATTCACCAAAATTGACACCCACAATACCTTGGGATTGTAAGGAATCTATCTCGGCAAGCTCCTGTACAAAGGGATTAAAAACCTGGAGTGTTGCACAAACAAGTCCCATTAGATCTTCACCCTAAACAACTCACTCAACTCACAAGGAGAGATGTGTGAATTTCCTGAGGTTTGCTTTGGGATGATTTCCTTGAATTGTCCATTTAATTTGGATTTGATTTCCAATTCAGATTTGACACTACAGAAGCAGGGACGCCTGTCAAAAGTGGGAGTCCCTGCTCCTGCACACTGAGCAGCTAGGCATACACTGTATTCTCCAATGCTCAGTTAATGTTCGCTGGGCTTGGTACAGAGAAAAAGTGTGCAACAGCCCAAAGGTAAGTGGCAATGCTGTATGTACATAAGCCTTGTCGCATCCAGCATCACCACTTATCTTTGCTTACCGTATGGAGTTTCAAGCCACCTCTAATATCTCAATTTACCCTAAAGAAGACAGTTTATCTCTTCTTAGGAATTCATAATAGAAACCACCTTTAGTACTAGAGATTTTACAAATGTATACCCTTTCTTAAAGTATATTTCTACAAGAAGACTTGTATAATCTTATTTTAAGATGGTAACCTCTGTCCTCCAAAAAGTTTTAAATAAATAAATATTGAACTGGGATGCCATACCTATGATGTCTTTCAAAGGACTTGGTAACCCTGAGTAACTGTTAGGATAGATTTCCTGAGCCCATAGTGTTTTATTGGGCATGGACACACTTCAGTTTTTTTTTTGAAGGGTGTCTGTCCTGGAAAATAGGCCATGATATGTCCTACAATTGTCAATAATTCTCATAGAACCCTATGGGAGCATCCAGGAGCATTCTGTGTTTGACAGGGCAAGGAGCCATTTGCTCCTGGTCCTGTTAATCACTGTTCTGGCTGGAACCAGCATTATGCCTCTGGCCAAAAGAGGCAGCTCTTTCGCCACATAGTGTTTAGGCACATAAGTAACATCACTTGTCCACTTATAGAACCAGAACAGAGAACCTGAAGGAGTGCACCTATGCCGCGCAGCAGGGCAGTATGCCTTTCTTTTCCCTGTTCCATTTCTATGGTCAGGAAATGCTGATGGTTTCCTCTTGAAAGGCTTCCTGATTTTTTTTTGTACCATAAAAACAGCCCTATGCATGTGCTGAAGGTCTTACATCCTCAATTGAATATGTGTCCAATTATTCAGTTTAAGGGTGCCTTCACACGTACCGTATCGCTGCGTTTTTATCGCTGCGTTTTTGCTGCGTTTTTTACATGCGCGTTTTGATTTTCACATGATTTTCATGTGAAAATCAAAACTCGCATGTAAAAATCGCACCAAAAACACAGCGATAAAAAATGCGATAAAAATGCAGCGTTAAAAACGTAGCGATACGGTACGTGTGAAGCTACCCTAAAAATTAGACTTTATAACCTTTGAATAATTGAAATAATACTAACGTGACCTTTCACCATATCTCTCCACTAATCCCTCTCCACCCTACAGACCTTTTTTTTTGTATTGACATGTAAAAATGTATTGTAAAATCTTGTACTCATACTCTAAGGGACAGTGTTACTAAGTGCATGTACTTTATGACAACTGTAATGAACAGGATTTAATGAACAGGAAAGTGTCTATATACTTATATAGCATCTAAGAAAAGACAGAGTCCGAACCATACCCAGTGAGAGGTGAGGCATATAAGTATGTATAGTGTAAGATTTAGTGTATACTTTACTTCCCTTTCTTGGTTCCACCAGAACAGAAGAGCTGCCATATATCATTAACCCTTCCCTGTATTTTTATTGTAAAGAAATGATTCTTCTGACTCTGTCCTACTCTACACAGCACAGCTATAGCATAACAGGATAGGAAATTTGCCATTATAGACTCACTGGCAGTTGGTTGTGTTTTTTCTTTGAAGCCTTACTGTAATATGTATGTGTGAGTACAGCTCAGCATCTGTCTCAAGAGATGATTCTGCTGACTCTGTTCCACTCTACACAGCAAAGCTATAGCATAACAGGATAGTAAATTTCCCATTAAAAATTTGCTGGCAGTTGGTTGTGTTTATTCTTTGGAGCCTTGCTGTAGTATATTTGTTTAAGTACAGCTCAGCATCTATCTCATGAGATGATTCTGCTGTCTCTGTCCTACTCTGCACAGCAAAGCTTTAGCATAACAGGATAGGAAATTTACCATTATAGATTTGCTGGCAGTTGGTTGTGTTTATTCTTTGGAGCCTTGTTGTAGTATGTGTGAGTGAGTACAGCTCAGCATCTATCTCATGAGATGATTCTGCTGTCTCTGTCCTACTCTACACAGCAAAGGTATAGCATAACAAGACAGGAAATGTACCATTATAGATTTACTGGCAGTCAGTTGTGTTTATTCTTTGGAGCCTTGCTATAGTATGTATGTGTGAGTACAGATCAGCATCTATCTCATGAGATGATTCTGCTGACTCTGTCTTACTCTACACAGCACAGCTATAGCATAACAGGATGGGAAATTTACCATTATAGATTTGCTGGCAGTTGTTTGCATTTATTCTTTGAAGCCAAGCTGTAGTATTTATGTGAGTACAGCTCAGCATCTATCTCATGAGATGATTCTGCTGACTCTGTCCTACTCTACACAGCAAAGCTATAGCAAAACAGGATGGGAAATTTACCATTATAGATTTGCTGGCAGTTGTTTGCGTTTATTCTTTTAAGCCTAGCTGTAGTATTTATGTGAGTACAGCTCAGCATCTATCTCATGAGATGATTCTGCTGACTCTGTCCCACTCTACACAGCAAAGCTATAGCATAACAGGATGGGAAATTTACCATTATAGATTTGTTGGCAGTTGTTTGTGTTTATTCTTTGGAGCCTTGCTGTAGTATGTATGTGTAAGTACAGCTCAGCATCTATCCCACGTTAAGTGGTTCTTTTTGGCAACTGGGAGCCATGACCCTGTAATTTAAAGTGGTTTAACGGCAACAAAAATGTAAGCTTATTTTAATTTGGTGTTATTAAGAAAAAAATGGAGGCTCAACAAGTACAGAGAGCTTAAATCAATACTATTGAGTGACCTTAGAGAACCTTTTACATTTAATGAAACTTGATAAGAGCACTTGTTTATAGGAACCGCACTTAACCGGCACTTTGGTTCCTCCAAGTTCGTCAGTCTACAGGAAACTGTCGGCTACTTATATTGTTTTATCCAAAGCTCTCTGTAAACAAGTCACACTTTTCATTCCATATAGTGGCGATCAACTGTACAAGGTAATATCCTTCTCCCTGAAGATGAAAGAAAGGACTTTAACTATTTTCCTGCGTATGACGACTTTGCCAGCGAGAACCATTGGCTTAATGTCAGAAAATAATTAGAAGGCTGATGGTGGGAAATGATTTCAGAAAGCCTTGGTAATAATTATAGGCAAATTAACTGCTTTAATGAGCCACTTACACAGCGGCAACGCTGGAGTAGCAGAGATTGAAGCGGATCCTGTTTCATTGCTTGAGCTCGAGAGGTTTCATTGCTTTATCCTTAAGGCTCATGCACATAGCCATTACGGCTCCCTAGAACCCTGAGTTGTATATATAGCACCCACAGGGACCCACAAGGGACCCACTGTACCTTGGATAGAACACTATATTATGGAGAGGTTGCTGTGGAAAGGTAGTGCATAATAGCCAATGGAATGCCTATAGCTAGAGTTGGGCGGACTTGCCAAACTGGGTTCGGCAACATTCTCTCTGAATCTGAACGCATTTCGGCATTTGACTCCTGGCAGCTGGAGAAGTTTTGCTTACCTAGGGAGTCCTTAAAAACATGGGTACAACCATAAGCTTTAGGACCTTAGGACGACATCCAACTTCTCCAGGCACCGGGAGTCAAATGTTTGGGTTCAGAGAACGTTGCCAAACCCAAACAGTTTGGCAAGTCCTCTCAACTCTACCTCATCTACCGCATCGATCTATAGGATTGTCATGTGCGTCTAGATTTTTTTAAATTTTAAAATACAATATTTATGGTTTGAAATATTTAAGCGAATGTCAAACAAAAAGCAAATTATACAAAATCATAGAAACACAGAAGATTGTTGTCAGAAAAAGACCACTTGGTCCATCTAGTCTGCCCTTTTAATATCTCCTTTCTTATCTAAGGATATATATGTGCATCCCAGGCAGGTTTACATTCAGATATTGTGGATTTACCTACCACATTACTACTACTGCTGGAAGTTTGTTCCTGGCATCTACTACTGTTTCACTAAAGTAATAATGTATTTTCTGTGTTGTTTTTTGTGTGTTGTTTCTGATCTTTCCCCCAACCAACCTCAGATTGTGCCCCCTGTAAAAAGTACATAACTCCTTATAATGAAATACATTCTAATATCTTTTTAAGCTTTTTAAGACACATTGACACATAACAAAACAATAATAATAATAAAAAAACATGGTCACAAAAACGGATGTGTATTGATCCGCTTTTTCATCCTTCATTATATTGCAAGTCAATGGAAAAACTAATCAAAATGGATACACACAAATACATCCAGTTATTCATCCTTTTTTTTTAGTTGCAAAGAACGGTTTAAAAATGGACTGCAAAAAACGCAGTGTGAACCATGCCTTACTGATACTAATGATAGAAGGGTCATGAGTTTGTCTATTCAAGAGTACTTCAAGGGGTTATCGAGTGCTACAAAAACATGGCCACTTTCTTTCAGAGACAACACCACTCTTGTCTTCAGTTCAGGTGCGGTTCATTCACTTCATTGGAACTGAGCAGCAAAACCCCACCCAAACTGGAGACAAGAGCGGTGCTGTCTCTGGAAGAAAATGGCCATGTTTTTGTAGTGCTGTATAACCCCTTTAAAGATTTATGGACAATGCGGTTAATGTTCTGCAAAACGGAGCTCAGAGCTCCTGGCATCATCATTCATAACAGTTTAAGCCTTCACGCTACTGTACTGATACAGTGTGTCAGTGGTGGGGTGCAACTTCTGGCACCAGTCATCTGATCTTTATACACTTGGTTGTGACTGTACCTGGTAAGTCCTCCCATAAACTTCAGTGGTATTGTGCTGCAATACCAGGTATAACCACTATTACTATATGGCGCTGTGCCTGTTAGGAAGTGAAGAAGCTTCAGCTCACACAAGTACACAAGGTCATTAATAAGTAAAAATCCAAGAAAACCCCTTTAACCTATATAAAGATATAAAATAAAGCAGTCTAAACATTTGACCTAAAAATAAGATGATGTTCAGTCATTCAGTCATTGCCAAATTTAGCCTAACGTGAGCAAATAAAATTGATAAATACTTCCGGCGTATTTTTTACTCTTCAGCACTGTGGAGTTATTTTTAGTATCATGCTGGTAGTAAGACTTTCTTTTCTATATATTTTTTTTATTCCGATCTCTTTTTTTTCTTTTCTATTTTTAGAATTCATAGCATGTTTTTATGTTAACAATTTCCGGAATGTAAATATGTCTTTACCATTCAATAATTTTTTGGTGTAATATGTATAGCTTACCGTAGCTGGAATAAGGCTATATATGTACGATTCACAATAATTATTATTTTTTTTTTTTACTTGTTTACTGTTTACTGTTTATTTATTTATTTATTTTTTAACATGAATGACATTAGGTCATAAAGGACGTTAGAAACAGTTTATCTGCCTGAGATGTATTCAGGTCGACCCCAAAATACTCAAATTAAACACATCTAATTCCAAGGTATAGGACTGATCCCTACTTATCCCATCTTGGAGGCCCTATTACACAAAGTGATTATTGGCCATATTTGGTCTGTTAACGGCCATAACAGCCGATAATCGGTTTGTGTAATAAAAGGCAGTGATTAGCCGACATTGTGCATCGTTGTCTTTTACAGTGTTAAAACACAAGCGATTAGTATAGCAACGATTTGCTGCTGTCGCTCCATGTTATAGGAGCAGCAGCAGACCACCACTATCTCCTATGGGCTCCCCGGATGATCTAAAGATGATCCTCTCGTAGCTCCCCGTTGCCCACGGTCGGCAACTGTAATAGTGCATGCAGCAAGCGGGGAACGAGGAGCAAGCGAGTGCTGACCTGGCCAGTTTGGAGGCATTACACACGATTCTGACAGCCTAAAGGCCTCAATGTACAATTTATAGATTTCTTTCTTTTTGTGTCTTAGCTATGATATGCTTCCTATAATCCAGTTCTCCTTTCCTGTTTATAAGCTAGCTTCAGATCTCTTTCCAACTTTCTAAAAATCTTATACAGGTATTTTTTTTGTACCATTTTCCACACATATCCACAGACTTGACCCATCTTCTCTGGCTACAACAAGACTTGTAAATATTGCAGGAACTGGTTACTACTTAATTGCTATTGGGACCTCATTTCCTCCATGGTGGCCCACTTGGCTTCTTGTATGTGAAACAAATCATGCACTGTCTGGGCCAGGTGTTTGCATTTCCTTCAAGGATCTTTCTATAGGCTCTTATACACAAGCCAAAACTATCGATTTTAGCCCAACTGGCTAACCATCTAATGTGTATGGGGGCTTCCGGTCTCACCCTTGAAAGATGGGGATGTTGAAGAGAAGGGTTGGGCATGTCGGATTTCAACTTTTTATTACACATGAACACTTGACTATAAGGGGTAATTGGGAGGAATAGCTCTTCTGCTAAGAGTCATGCTAAATGTATGGCCACCTAGTTGCCTGTCCTTGCTAAGAGCAATGAACAGCTGAACAGGGCGATATTACCCTGTGTAATAGGACCAGGAATCAGCGGGAAAACCCTCTTTCGTTGGATGATTCGACCTGTTAAAAAATTATCGACCTTTGGCTGCACATCTTCCTGTTTATTAAGGGATGAGTGGCCAATGGATAGAGATGACCTAACCTCGGAAAATCCTAGGTTCAATCGAACTCGAGCTCAGCACTCTCCTCCTTCCCCACGGACCGGAAAGGCATCAGCAATCTATTGAGGAAGGTTTGACTTAAATCGAACCTAGGATTTTCCGAGGTTCGATCATCTCTACCAATGGATAGCAGCATGGGCACCATTAATGTGGACCTCCACATCCAAAGCCTGAAGCCACATAATAGACTCTGTTACCAATTGCAAAGAAATCTGGCACCGATTTTTACCACCCAATGGCAGGATGGAGGATAGGACCTACCAGGGCTGTGACTCCTCTCTCCAGGGGCCCCACAGCAGCCATGTTGGTACGCCTTCTATTGTAGTATATGGGCTAGGTTCCGTACACTTAATTCTCTAGTAGAATTTACTATTTTAAGAAGAAATGAAAGAAAACCCTTTCTGACTAATTATTTGCAGAATGCATACCATGAAAGAATGTGGTGAGCGTGGGCAGGGTGAAGAAGAAGCAAAAGATTATTGTAAACTGGTTTCTAACTGGGTCAAGTATTTACGGTAAAACAATACGGCCGATTTATTTTAATCCGCGGAGATTGTCATTATTTAATTTACATCTATTTATCTATTTATCCGAATTTACCTAAGCTACTCCTCATTAAACCCGGTGGATGGAATCCAATGAACACAGTGTAAGTATATCCGGTGTATTGACATTAGATTATCATTGGGGTATGGCTAGCGCAAGTCTTCTCTTCCTCTGTTAAAAGATTTTTTTTTTTCTTGCGCTAAATCACAGATGTGTTGAAAGAAATAAAGATTCCCTAGGGAAAGTTTTCAGAAACTGGTGTGTCATGTAAACTGTTCAGCGTTGTGAAGCTGTGAGCTCAGTCCTTGTCCTTGGTGATGAAATGCTCAATGGTTACATGCAGTCCATTTATATAGAAACTAGTAGCCACAGGGCATGTCGGCTTTTTCCGCAAGTAACCACTAAAATAGGCCTGTAGAGTAGCTCACTCTTATAATACCCTATAGACTAGAGAATTGTCTTGTTCTGTCAGTCTTTTGGTGCTGTATCCAATGCTACCCACAGGACAGGATTTTTTGGCACCATAGACCTTTACAGTGCATCACATATCATCAGCATAAGGCTTCGTTTACACAGAGTAAAACTGGCGGAATTTTCAGCCGCGGAGTCCTGCCAGCCCCCGTGGCATACTGGTAGTCTATGGGAGGCTCACGTGCCTCCTCTCTCTGCTTTGAAGAATGAACAAGTCAATTCTTTAGCACGGACAGAGGAGGCGCATGAGTCTCCTTTACCAGCATGTCAAGGAGGCTGGTAGGATTCCGCGGCTGAGAATTCCACTGCGGAATTCCGACAGTTTTATTCCGTGTGAACGGAGTCTTATAGATGAGTGAAACAGCTTTGCAAATTTTGAGCCAAATTCGTTAATATTCGAGAATCAAGTCGTAACGAATTTCAATAAAACAGCCAAAACTATAGTAGCAACAGTACTAGGATAATTACCGAATTTGTTAAAGCATGTTGTTGTAAAAGTGTCAAAAATTGGAAAATCACAATTTAAAAAAAATGTCAATCATCCGATCTAATGAAGCCTAACTTGTATAATGCAGTAGGAGTGTGGTGCGAGCACTGATTATGTAAGGTGCATGCTCTATTCACTGATTCCAGTAAATTGGTATAACTCAATTGGAGTTTACAGTGCCCACTGCCCAGTGAGTGAATAATATAGACGGTTCCATAATAATATGGTCCCAGTGAATTCCTATATGCACCTAGTTACTTGGTAAACTGTAGACTTGGTTGCCCCCCCCCCCCCCCCCCCCCGATTTTCCGTAGTGAATTGGCGTGAATTTGCTTAATGGAACAAAGTGAATTGACGGACCGATTCACATCGAATTTTGATTCACTGGATTCGCTTTGCTCATCTCTAATCAGTACAGGAGTAATAATGTATATACTATATAAATGGAAAAATAGATATTAAGTTGAAGGAACAACATTCACTGTAGGTAAAAGGTATAAAAGAAAAGCCCTATTGACCAGACCCCTGTAGGCCTTAGAGGAAAACTATCAGCAGGTTGGAAGCATCTAAGCTGCTGATATGTCCCTACGGTTCACAGGGCGCTGAGGAAGGTGAGCCACATTTGCTTTTTGGCAAAAAACGTCTTATGTCTCAGTGCTGGGGAGAAAAACAGACATGGCCGCATATCCATAAACTTATGTCTGACCATCTGCTTCTCAGTGCCATATACTACTAACATCAGGAGTTAGTTACACTTTGATCCACATGCATAAGACCACACACCACGTGAAGTTTCCTGATGTGTGGGTCCCTAACTTAGGGTACTATTACACGGAACGATAATCGGCCGAATTGGCCCGATTTGGCCGATTATCGCTCCTTGTAATAAATGCAACGATCAGCTGATGACAACGATCATCGGCTGATCGTTGATATAGGTTAGACCCTATTTTCGTCGGGCGCCGACTGCGCACCGCTGCGTGTTATAGCGGTGCTTGGCCGGTGACTAACGATATACATTACCCATCCACGTTCCAGGGCCGCTCCTGCCGTCCGCTTCTCCCGGGGTCCCGCGCGCGCTCTAGCTTCACAGAGGCCTGTCAGCTGATAGGCCACTCAGCCAATCACAGGCCCGGCCTGTGGTTGGCTGAGTGGCCTACCAGCTGACAGGCCGCTTTGAAGCTAGAGCGCGCACGGGACCCCGGGAGAAGCGGACGGCAGGAGCAGCCCTGGAACGTGGATGGGTAATGTATGCCAGTTTAGCAAGGGCTGCAAGGACATCGGTAACGATGTCCTTGCAGCTCTTGTCAAACGATTATCGGGCCGTGTAATAGGCCCAGTAAACGAGCAACGATCTAGCAGATCGCTGCTCGTTTACAGGTATTATCGGGCCCTGCTCGGCCCGTGTAATACCCCCCTTAGAAATGGTGCATCCCTACACGGCGATAAGCTCCGCAGCAACAACGGTACCAGAGGGGGGAGCGACCCAGTTGTCCAGCAATGCTGGACCCCAATGCTGCCAGATATAGCCCCCCTGGGCTCTGGGCCACACCACCTGCAGACACAGTGCTGACCAAAGCAATGGCCGCCCCATGGAAGCTACACAACACAAGGAAAAGCAGATGGAAAAGCCTCCCTACCCTGAGCTCTCAGCTGTATGTTCATCATTATCTGGTGGCCCAGACCCCTCCCAATTGGTAGGATGTAACCATTGGAAGTGTGCACTTCTTTTATGAGCAATTAGGCTGGGTTCCCACTACGTTTTTGCAATCCATTTTTTTCCATAAATTTTTGCAAATAACGGAAGGAAAAACGGATGCATCTGTGTGCATTGTTTTCTTTTTTTAGACATCCACAAAAATAAGGTCAAGTACATTTTTGTGTACGTTAAAAACCCCCAGGTCTTTTGATCCATTTTTTTTTTATATGATGGAAGTCAATGGAAAACAGATCAAAACGGGTGCACACAATTGCATCAGTTTTTCCATCTGTATTTTGCAAAAACTGATGAAAAAAAAATGTAAAAAAACGGATTGCAAAAATGTAGTATGAAGTTAGAAAGTGTTGGACCCCATTAAAGGGAATATCTGGATACCTTTTCTGCTTTCCGTCGCTCCACTTTCTCCATCTGCTTGTCCGTGCTGATACTTCCACAGATGGGAGGGGGTGGGAGCATGTTGCGGGCAGTGATCAGTAGCTGTCCGAAGTTACCGTTGTCACAGCAACATCGGGCAACTATTCAACAGCATGCTCCCGCCTTCCCCCTCATCTGCAGGAGTATCACCACAGATGAGTAGACAGTGGAAGTGGAGCGCCAGAGAGTTTTTTCTGCTTTCTGAATATCCCCTTTAAGTAAAGATTGTGTCAGTTAAAAATTATGAGGTGTGAAACAGAATTTACAATTAGCCTTGGCCCTGAATGCAAAGAATGCTTTAGCTGTCCGCAAATTGCATATGTATTATGTCAGAGAACAATGACACATAGACAGTCTTTACATTTTCTTAAAAAAAGGCTAATTTTATAACATTCCAATTTTTTTTTTTTTTTTTTGCAAACAAGGCACCTACAAATTACCATTCAGGGGATACACACCTTATCTTCAGACTGGCTGATGTCATCAGTTCGATTTCAATGAATGGGGTGAGGTTGGCAGGTGAGACCTAGTAATACTCTATTCACCCTACAGCAGGAAGAACTGGATGGGCGACTTTTTCCTTGTGGTTCCGGCACCATCGTGAACTTGTCATATTAGAGTGTGTCAGAATGTGTTTGCGGTGAAATCTTTTTTTTTTTTTCCCACTATTGAACAGAAGCATGACTGTGTTACGTCACGATACGTTATGGAAATCCTGTAAGGACAATGAATGAGTGAGCAAACACACGCACGCTCCTGAGTAACTGCTCCAGCTCCTCTTGCAGAACACACGTAGATGATAAAGCAGGGCTTTCATGGTTGCGGCACTGTGCTTGAGTTGATTCTTTAGATAACCAATGAATGTTATTCATTAGAACAAGTGATACATATGCACTTAAAGGGGCCATGCTTAAATTAAAGGGGTACTCCAGAGAAAAAAAAATATTGTTTTCAAATCAACTGGAGTCAAAAAATTATATAAAAAAATAAAAATTGTTTTCTAGTACTTATTAGCTGCTGTATGTCCTGCAGGGAGGGGTGTATTCTTTCCAGTCGGACACAGTGCTCTCTGCTGCCACCTCTGTCCATGTCAGGAACTGTCCAGAGCAGCAGCAAATCCCCATAGAAAACCTCTCCTGCTCTGGACAGTTCCTGACATTGACAGGGGTGGCAGCAGAGAGCACTGTGTCACACTGATAAGAATACACCACTTCCTGCAGGACATATAGCAGATGCTAAGTACTGGAAGACTTTAGTTTTCTCTCCTCTCCATACCTCAATGTACCCCGGCTAACTCCCTGTTCTCCTGAAGACAGTTATCATAGAGATGAGTGTGGGAAGGGGATTGAGAGGATTGTGCGAAGGTCTAATTATGACTGGTCAGAAGGATTGAAGAATACTCAACTAACTCATTGTTAAAGGGGAACTCTGCCCGGAAACAATCTTTTCAGAATGGGAGAGGGTGGGTAAAAAATAACATCTACTAACCTCCCTGGCTCCCGTGCTACCACCCACATCATTCTGCCGTTCTGCTCCCATGATGTCCAGACTCTTCCGTTGAATGGCTGAGCGGGCCTGCCATGTCACATCCCATCAAGGTCCATCTCAAGACCAGGAAGTGGCCGTACATCGGGGACCAGGGCGGCGGAATGCAGACAGCAGTGTAGGTGGATGAAAAACAGGGTCCAAGCTGAAATTATCCTTTAAAGGAAGAATCAGTCTTAGTGCAGTAAGGGAGACCTGTGGGTAATAGTCCTAAAGACCTTGTCCCAACAACTGCATTCCCTATAGCCCTGCCGCTTGTCTTTGGAGAACTGTCCTAAGCCATTGATTGCTCTGTAAAAGCTGTTTCACAATAATTTTGCCAATACAGACATTGAGCCACAGCTAAGCATCTGTTCACCTGGGGATAAGATTCAATTCACTGTCTTAGACCTGTATCTAAATACTCTGACCAAGGAGGAGGCACTTATTGACATATAGCCTTCTAGACCCCGCTGTATACCCTCCTTCTATGGACCCAAATGTTGTCCACTCTGCAATTGCCATTGGCACGATAAAGAATATTCTGTAGGTGCTGTGGTCTTTCACAATTGCTAGGCCTCACTCACATGATGCGTACCCACGATCCGTGCAGCAATGACATGGGATCCCCTAGTAGGACAGCCCCTCGCTGCCCGGCACAGATCCCTCCCCGCCACCCGGCAGCAGAGATGACAGGAGCACATGATGTGTGGCCCTGTCATCGCATCTGACTACTCACATACTCTCCCGTGCCAGACGGCTTACACACGCTCACTGGAAGTGGCCTGGACTTGTTGCAACAACGGCTGTGATTTATGCAGAAGGCACGTTGTATTTTAATGATTGGAATCCTGTATGGAGCGTATACACATAGTATACGCTCCGGCCAGGATACCAACCAACTGCACAAAAAACTGACATTCATTGAATAGACAGGCATGTCAGTTCACACAATGGAGCATGCGGCACCGACCGCATGCTCCATTGTGTGCAACGGTAAATTGGGATGCGGGCGCAAACAAGTGCGCCCGCATCTCAATTCAACTGAAATTAACATAATCCAGCTGGTACAGCAGGACCGGCCGGGATGATCTTAACTGACACCAGCTGTTCTTTGACCCGGCCGTGTCACAGAATGACTGGTGTCATATGAAACGTAAACGTGGCCTTAGTCTGTGATTTGTCTCTAAGACTCAAGTGCATTTCCTTCCTTTCTTTGATGTTTAACAATTAAAGTAAGCATGCTCCAGTCCAGTCATTTGGCATTTAAAGGCTGGTTGCTGAAGAAGTTGGATGTAGCCCTAAGGATGTAGCCTTTTTTCACAGAATGTTCCCATGACGTACTTAAGATTTCAGCCACCAGTATTCAAATTTGCAGTCGGACTCTGTTGAGTTGCGCTCATCTCTACTAACAATCTATAAGAAATTAATATGGATATAACTACAATCAGTGGCGTCGCTAGGCAGTTTTATTCGGGGCTCATGCCCCGAATAAAATGCCTGCTGCCCCGGATCTCTTCTGCCCCGCTCTTGCGAGCCAGATGCGGCTCTTTTGGTGGCCGCATCCGGCTCGCAGATTGCCGCTGCTGCTCTCCTCCTCCTCACCTACTGGCCGCCCGCAGCACCCGGACACGCTCCTCCATCCAATCAGCGGAGACCGGGAGTGTGGGGCCGCTGTGGTGGGCCGTGGTGCACGTATCCAATCAATGCGTGCGCCACGGCCCACCGCAGCGGCCCCACGCTCCCGCCCTGAGTTGTAGGAGCACCTCCGGCCGCTACGGTAGGTGAGGCGGACAGCAGCAGCCGCGATCAAGAAGGAGGTGAGCAGGCACGGGGGGAGAGAAACGGGCGAGAAGCACAGGGGGAAAGAAGCAAGGGGGGAGAGAAACGGGAGAAAAGCATGGGGGAGAGAAACAGGGGAGAGAGAAACAGGGGAGAAAGCATGGGGGAGAGAAACAGGGGAAAGAAGCAAGGGGGGAGAGAAACGGGAGAAAAGCATGGGGGAGAGAAACAGGGGAGAGAGAAACAGGGGAGAAAGCATGGGGGAGAGAAAAATGGGGGAGAGAAACAGGGGAGATAAGCATGGGGGAGAGAAACAGGGGAGAAAAGCATGGAGGAGAGAAAGGGGAGAAAAGCATGGGGGAGAGAAAGGGGAGAAAAGCATGGGGGAGAGAAACAGGGGAGAAAAGCATGGGGGAGAGAAAGGGGAGAAAAGCATGGGGGAGAGAAAGGGGAGAAAGCATGAGGGAGAGAAACAGGGGAGAAAAGCATGGGGGAGAGAAACGGGAGAGAAACAGGGGAGAAAGCATGGGGGAGAGAAACAGGGGAGAAAAGCATGGAGGAGAGAAAAAGGAAAAAGCATGAGGGAGAGAAACAGGGGAGAAAAGCATGGGGGAGAGAAACAGGGGAGAAAGCATGGGGGAGAGAAACAGGAGAGAAAGTAACAGAGGAGAGAAATGGGGGAGAGAAACAGGAGAGATAACCATGGGGGAGAGAAACAGGGGAGAAAAGCATGGGGGAGAGAAACAGGAGAGATAACCATGGGGGAGAGAAACAGGAGAGATAACCATGGGGGAGAGAAACAGGAGAGATAACCATGGGGGAGAGAAACAGGAGAGATAACCATGGGGGAGAGAAACAGGGGAGAAAAGCATGGGGGAGAGAAAGAGGGGATAAAAGCATGGGGGAGAGAAACAGGGGAGAAAGCATGGGGGAGAGAAACAGGGGAGAAAGCATGGGGGAGAGAAACAGGGGAGAAAGCATGGGGGAGAGAAACAGGGGAGAAAGCATGGGGGAGAGAAACAGGGGAGAGAGAAACAGGGGAGAAAGCATGGGGGAGAGAAAAATAGGGGAGAGAAACAGGGGAGATAAGCATGGGGGAGAGAAACAGGGGAGAAAAGCATGGAGGAGAGAAACAGGGGAGAAAAGCATGGGGGAGAGAAAGAGGGGAGAAAAGCATGGGGGAGAGAAAGAGGGGAGAAAGTAACAGAGGAGAGTAACAGGGGAGAAAGCATGGGGGAGAGAAACAGGGGAGAAAAGCATGGGGGAGAGAAACAGGGGAGAAAAGCATGGGGGAGAGAAACAGGGGAGAAAGTAACAGGAGAGATAACCATGGGGAGAGAAACAGGGGAGAGAAACGGGAGAAAAGCATGGAGGAGAGAAACGGGAGAAAGCATGGAGGAGAGAAACAGGGGAGAAAGCATGGGGAAGAGAAACAGGGGAGGAAAGCATGAGGGAGAGAAACGGGAGAAAGCATGAGGGAGAGAAATGGAGGAGAGAAACAGGGGAGAAAAGCATGGGGGAGAGAAACAGGGGAGAAAGCATGGGGGAGAGAAACAGGGGAGAAAAGCATGGGGGAGAGAAACAGGGGAGAAAAGCATGGGGGAGAGAAACAGGGGGAGAAACAGGGGAGAAAAGCATGGGGGAGAGAAACAGGGGAGAAAAGCATGGAGGAGAAAAGCATGGGGGAGAGAAAGAGGGGAGAAAAGCATGGGGGAGAGAAAGAGGGGAGAAAAGCATGGGGGAGAGAAAGAGGGGAGAAAAGCATGGGGGAGAGAAACAGGGGAGAAAGTAACAGAGGAGAGAAATGGGGGAGAGAAACAGGAGAGATAACCATGGGGGAGAGAAACAGGGGAGAAAAGCATGGGGGAGAGAAACAGGAGAGATAACCATGGGGGAGAGAAACAGGGGAGAAAAGCATGGGGGAGAGAAACAGGAGAGATAACCATGGGGGAGAGAAACAGGAGAGATAACCATGGGGGAGAGAAACAGGAGAGATAACCATGGGGGAGAGAAACAGGGGAGAAAAGCATGGGGGAGAGAAAGAGGGGATAAAAGCATGGGGGAGAGAAACAGGGGAGAAAGCATGGGGGAGAGAAACAGGGGAGAAAGCATGGGGGAGAGAAACAGGGGAGAAAGCATGGGGGAGAGAAACAGGGGAGAAAGCATGGGGGAGAGAAAAATAGGGGAGAGAAACAGGGGAGATAAGCATGGGGGAGAGAAACAGGGGAGATAAGCATGGGGGAGAGAAACAGGGGAGAAAAGCATGGAGGACAGAAACAGGGGAGAAAAGCATGGGGGAGAGAAAGAGGGGAGAAAAGCATGGGGGAGAGAAAGAGGGGAGAAAGTAACAGAGGAGAGAAATGGAGGAGAGAAACAGGAGAGATAACCATGGGGAGAGAAACAGAGGAGAGAAAGAGGGGAGAAAAGCATGGGGGAGAGGAAGAGGGGAGAAAAGCATGGGGGAGAGAAAGAGGGGAAAAAAAGCATGGGGGAGAGAAACAGGGGAGAAAAGCATGGAGGAGAGAAAGGGGAGAAAAGCATGGGGGAGAGAAAGGGGAGAAAAGCATGGGGGAGAGAAAGGGGAGAAAAGCATGGGGGAGAGAAAGAGGGGAGAAAAGCATGGAGGAGAGAAAGGGGAGAAAGCATGAGGGAGAGAAATGGGGGAGAGAAACAGGGGAGAAAAGCATGGAGGAGAAAAGCATGGGGGAGAGAAACAGGGGAGAAAAGCATGGGGGAGAGAAACAGGGGAGAGAGAAACAGGGGAGAAAGCATGGGGGAGAGAAACAGGGGAGATAAGCATGGGGGAGAGAAACAGGGGAGAAAAGCATGGAGGACAGAAACAGGGGAGAAAAGCATGGGGGAGAGAAAGAGGGGAGAAAAGCATGGGGGAGAGAAAGAGGGGAGAAAGTAACAGAGGAGAGAAATGGAGGAGAGAAACAGGAGAGATAACCATGGGGAGAGAAACAGAGGAGAGAAAGAGGGGAGAAAAGCATGGGGGAGAGGAAGAGGGGAGAAAAGCATGGGGGAGAGAAAGAGGGGAAAAAAGCATGGGGGAGAGAAACAGGGGAGAAAAGCATGGAGGAGAGAAAGGGGAGAAAAGCATGGGGGAGAGAAAGGGGAGAAAAGCATGGGGGAGAGAAAGGGGAGAAAAGCATGGGGGAGAGAAACAGGGGAGAAAAGCATGGAGGAGAGAAAGGGGAGAAAGCATGAGGGAGAGAAACAGGGGAGAAAAGCATGGGGGAGAGAAACGGGAGAAAAGCATGGAGGAGAAAAGCATGGGGGAGAGAAACAGGGGAGAAAAGCATGGGGGAGAGAAACAGGGGAGAAAGTAACAGAGGAGAGAAATGGGGGAGAGAAACAGGAGAGATAACCATGGGGGAGAGAAACAGGGGAGAAAAGCATGGGGGAGAGAAACAGGAGAGATAACCATGGGGGAGAGAAACAGGGGAGAAAAGCATGGGGGAGAGAAACAGGAGAGAAAAGCATGGGGGAGAGAAACAGGGGAGAAAGTAACAGAGGAGAGAAATGGGGGAGAGAAACAGGAGAGATAACCATGGGGGAGAGAAACAGGGGAGAAAAGCATGGGGGAGAGAAACAGGAGAGATAACCATGGGGGAGAGAAACAGGGGAGAAAAGCATGGGGGAGAGAAAGAGGGGAAAAAAGCATGGGGGAGAGAAATGGGAGAAAAGCATGGGGGAGAGAAAGGGGAGAAAAGCATGGGGGAGAGAAACTCAGAGGGCCCGGGCCCCGGATGTTTTAGGACCCTAGCAACGCCCCTGACTACAATCATCAAGAATCTTCTTTTGTCGGCCCTATTGGAACTGTACCCAAAAAATACAGATGCGGACTCTACGGAGGCTCCATTGTTATGCAGCAACGTCTCCTTAGAGTCCCACAAGAGGTTAATGCCGCTGACCATTCGCTGGTGCCACGCTGACAAACTTTCTTAGGCCGAAATAAAATAAACAGACATAATGTGAATGTCAGGCTCCTCCAGCGACAATATCAGTAAATAGTTACAAAGTAGCCGGGCAGAGCCATGCGTCTGCATTAAAAAATTCCGCCTCCCTCCGAAACGAATGGATGCTTTCAACTATCATGGCACGGCTGCTTTATCATTCATATGACTAAACAGACAATCAATTCAGCCGCAATGTACTAGAATGAACAAATAAGCTATGAATGATGAGAAGGGAAAGGAATCGGCCTCCTCCCATTTTCCCTTTTTAATGGCTCTAATACTGTCAGGGACAAGACCGGCAAGAGGAGGTTAATGAATTGCAAAGATCCTTTAGAAAGTGATTGACTCGTATTGGAGCCCACTCAAATAATTCATAAATATTTACTTTTATTAGCAACAGTGGGTCGCTTGTTATTTCAGATTGATTTCCTCCCCCACACGAGCCGGTGAGAGCTACCACTGTGACCATTACCAAGTGGTTTATTTTGTCAATATCTTCAAGATTAACGTCGAAAATTAGGGACTTATTAAACCGCGTTTATTTACAAACCTCCTGAAAGGCGAAAATTACCCCGAATCTCGGCTTTAAAATACATCTAATTATTTGAGTATTTTCTGTTTGACATTTTGTTGGGATTGAGTTTAGATTAGAAGGCGGCTCGGACCCGTTCGTGGCAGCTTTAAGTACATAAAAGCTCTCCTGAAAATTGATTGCTCTAAGCCTTTTCACGCGGCTTTTTAGGGGGAGCCCCGTTCATTCGGGCGATTTTTACGTCAACCTTTTTTTTTTTTTCATAATTTTTGCTTAACAAAAAAAAAAAAGAACAGATCCATCGACTGTTCATTTCTACGGGACGTCTATGGGCCGGATTCCTGGTGTTCTCCTTTTCTTATTCCTACGGCGTATTCTGATGCCTACAGCTGTTAAAGGGGTGTTATCAATGTAGCTGCTGCCAGACACATGGGATCATGCTACTAAAACAGGTCAGAGTTGTGCCCCCCAATGCTATCTGGGCACCAAGAGGCGATATTGACATTTGTACATGAGCGGCAATGCATAAACTGTGCTGTGTGCCACTAACTGTCTATTTACCTGGATGGGTGCTCCTACACCTGGCCCTGCAATTGTATAGTGAGGGGTGATGCCACCAGTGGCGTAGCTACCATAGAGGCAAGGTAGGCAGCTGCTATGGGGCCCATGGGGGAGGGGGGCCCAGGGATGCACAGGGAAAATAAGAGCTGTCCTGTGTCTTTCTGCTTAACCCCTTATGTACTGCAGTGTATAGGTGACCCAGTGTTCACTTACATGCTGCAACACAAAAAAAGGCCTAATAGGTAGAGGACAAGGAGATCTCTGCTTCACTGCTCTGATAACCCCTGACCCCTGTTCTCCGGCTGCTGCAATCAAGTAGGAAAATGTGCAGAGCTCTATCCAAAGGTCAGGGGTTATCAGGGCAGGAGCAGTGAAACAGAAATCTCCTTGTCTTCCTTTTTTTTTTGTTGAAGCATGTAAGAGAACATTGGGTCACTCACACACTGCAGTACATGAGGGGTTAAAGGGAACTAATCACGCCGAAATTGCCCCCATTGATAAGGAAAAATTCTGTTACATCACCCAGCACGCTTCCCAAACATCCCCCTGTACCCTCCGTCCCCTCCTTTATTATCCCGCAATCTTCAGTAGTTCAGTAGTCACGGTGGGCTGAACTAGTCATGGCCCTGGGCGTAGTTATCCGGGTCCTGGGCGGCTTCCAGCGCTGTAATCACGCCCAGAGGGGCGTGATTCAAAGACCTGCGCTCTGCCAACGTTATCTCTGGCTTGCGTTCCACGTTGGCGGCATTTGCGTTCAACGACGGCGGCGCGTTGCGTCTTTCGCATGCGCAGTATGGCGGGAGAAGACGCTGACGCACTGCGCATGCGTGACGTGCAGAAGACGTTGGCGCGCCACAGACGTGGAACGCAAGCCAGAGATGACATTGGCGAAGCGCAGGTCCTTGAATAACGCCCCTCTGGCCGTGATTACAGCGCTGGAAGCCGCCCAGGACCTGGATAACTACGCCCAGGACCATGACTAGTTCAGCCCACCGTGACTACTTGGGGCTGATTAGCATACGGTGCGGGACTTCACAAATGTAAGATTGCGGGGTAATAAAGGAGGCGACGAAGGGTACAGGGGGATGTTTGGGAAGTGTACTGGGTGATGTACCAGCACGTTTTCCTTATCAATGGGGGCAATTTCGGCGTGATTGGTTCCCTTTAAGCAGAAGGTAGTCTGCTCCTGCTCCTACAGTATGTATTTAACTATAAGGGCTCCTAACGGGCAGGATTCTGCCTCTGGTCACAAGAGATTTCATTTGTTGGCCACATTACCGAGTATATATCTATATATATATATATATATATATATATATATATATATATATACACTACTGTTCAAAAGTTTGGGGTCACATTGAAATGTCCTTATTTTTTAAAGAAAAGCACTGTACTTTTCAATGAAGATAACTTTAAACTAGTCCTAACTTTAAACAAATACACTCTATACATTGCTAATGTGGTAAATGACTATTCTAGCTGCAAATGTCTGGGTTTTGGTGCAATATCTACATAGGTGTATAGATGCCCATTTCCAGCAACTATCACTCCAGTGTTCTAATGGTACAATGTGTTTGCTTATTGGCTCAGAAGGCTAATTGATGATTAGAAAACCCTTGTGCAATCATGTTCACACATCTGAAAACAGTCTAGCTCGTTACAGAAGCTACAAAACTGACCTTCCTTTGAGCAGATTGTGTTTCTGGAGCATCACATTTGTGGGGTCAATTAAACGCTCATAATGGCCAGAAAAAGAGAACTTTCATCTGAAACTCGACAGTCTATTCTTGTTCTCATGGCTATTCCATGCGAGAAATTGCTAAGAAATTGAAGATTTCCTACAACGGTGTGTACTACTCCCTTCAGAGGACAGCACAAACAGGCTCTAACCAGAGTAGAAAAAGAAGTGAATATATGGTGACCACCAAGTACATCATTGTTTTACAGTACAGTACCTACAGGAACAGGAAGTCCAGCACCAGACTAGAGCCTGTACACTTATATGTTCTTTCTGTGGTGGAGGGCACTATTTAAACAATTTTGTTGGTGGCCATATCTGTTCATCTGTTTAGGTTAGCTGTCTTACTTTCGGGGTGGGGGTGATGTCACTGGAAGTGAAGTCACAGCAAATAGCTGTATTGTGATGTCATAGCACACACATAATAAACATTATATAAATGCAAGCATAATATCCACAATGGGGCCCCAGTACATTTGTAATAGACACTGGTATTTCTGGCCGTCGGACCTCCTCACATTCTTACATAACTATATTTGTTTGTGTTTACATTTTATTTGAAAAATAACTGATGTTTCCCCAAACTTTCACTGTCATGGAGGACAGAGCCCATCCCTTACGGAGGAAGGATATCCATTGCTGGATCTGAAATGTGTGTAAAAGAGGAGTCAAATAAATCTCTGTATTTATGAGACGAGGTTAACTATGGGGAATGTATTCTCCTCCAGCTCTCCCCCGCGCCAGGTGGGCACAAACCTGTTTCATACTAATATTTGCAACTTTTTAAAATGATGCATTGTTATTGGGACGCCTGCTTGTGGTTCATGGACAACTAAGAATTTATTATTAGGGATGTGCCTTTTAGTATATTTGGCACATATTACTCTCATCTCATCACATCAGTTTAAGCCTGGCATGGGAAATGTCAGTATAAGTACATCTGTCCTTAAGGCCATATGCCACGGGCCGACTCTAAGGAGCAAACGCTGTCAGCGCTCGTTTGCTCCTCGTTCCCCGCTCGCTGCCACCACTATTCCACGCAACTGCAGTGAGCGAGTGAGTCCAAGGGGGGCCGCGGGAAGCTGCCGGGGGGCTGCCTGGGTGATCGCTCATCGTCCGGGCAGCCCATAGAATATAGCGGCGGTCTGCTGCCGCCACTCCTATTGCACGGAACGGTGGCACCAGATCGCTGCGATATAAGTCGTTTGTCTTTCAACATGTTGAAAGATAAAAGACTTTAACGATCAGCTGTCATGAACAATGTCGGCTGATCGTTGCCTCCTATTCCACGGGGCGGCCGATAATCGTTCCATGGAATAAGGCCTTTAGTCTTTGACAGTGAAGTCAAACTCTAGCCCACGGGCCAAATCTGGTCATTATTTTTGGCCTGCCAGGAAATTCAGAGTTTTAATTACATCTGGCCCGCCATAGCTACTATATAAGAGACTATTTTAGGGACTGGCTTCTATAAAAGACACTATTGGGGAGGGCTGGCTACTATAAAAGAGACTATGGGGGAGGGCTGGCTACTGTATGAGACTATTGGGGAGGGTTGGCTACTATATAAGAGACTATGTGGGAGGACTGACTACTATATGAGACTATTGGGGAGGGCTGGATACTATATGAGACTATTGGGGAAGGCTGGCTACTATATGAGACTATTTGGAGGGCTGGCTACTATATGGGACACTTGGGGGGGGGGCTGGCTACTATTTGGGCACTATTGTAAGGGCTGGCTAATATGTGGGGCAATATTGGGGAGGTTGGCTATTATATGCGTTGACATTTAATCATGTCATGGCAATTTATCATGTCATGTCATTTATCTAGGTCTAGGAGACGCACACCACTGACAGTGCCAAGAACAACGCACGCTGCTCTGAGAGTGCCAGCAACATTCACGCTTCAATAATTATCAAGGTTGGCCTGCGACTTTGTACAATTGTTTAATTTTGGCCCACTGTGTATCAGAGTTTGACACCCCTGGTCTTTGAGAAGGCAAAAAAGAAAGATGCATGGCAGGGTTCACCTGAGCCCGAGAGTGAGGCATTTGATTACCTTTGGCTGAAGAATTTGGATGCAGCCCTACAGAGTCCCAGAAAACATGAATACACCCATAGGCCATGTTCACATAGCATAAGTTTAGTATTAATCACGGCCTTTGTTGCCGATTTGCAACAACGGCCGTGATTAATACTAAACTTACATTGTGCTGCAGTCAGAGGGAATCATGGCCGGAGTATAAACACATAGTTTACGCTCCGGCCGAGATCCCCAGCGGCCACACGGAAAACTGACATGTCAGTTTTGTGCGGCCGCTATTCATTGAATAGCAGCCACACATCCCTGATAGGTCCCACAAGGGAGTGTGCGACTCCGGTTGCACTCTGCATTGAGTTCAATGGTGAACACTGTGTGCACCTGCATCCCAATTTAACAGAAATGAAGATCATCCGCCTGGTACTGCAGTACCAGCCGGGATGATCTTCACTGACACCGGCCATTCTGTGACCGGCAATTCATGTCACAGAACTGCTGGTGTCTTACATACAGTAGTGTGAATCCGGCCATAAGTTGTATCCATGTTTTCCAGGACTCTTTAGGGCTGCATCCAATTTCAGTAGCCACCGCTTATCAAATGCTGTATGCTTGGGTTCAGAGGAACCCACATGAGCTCGAAGTTAGCTCAACTCTGATACATATGCTGAAGAAAGCCGGAATATTCCTAAGGCTATATTCGTACACATTTCTTCAGCACATTCCGGCAAGAGAAAAAAAAAAAACGTGCAATTTACATCCATTGTTTTGCACCTATTGAAGTGTGAAATATTTTTTGCACAAATTGTGAAAATACACACCAGAAATCTGAGGCTATCCTTTGACCTTCTGGGAATGTATTTTTCAGTCTATTTGTCTCCCATATGGAAAAACATAGTGAACATATGCTGATCCCACCATAGACGCTCATGCCCGGCTCAGTGGTTAGAGAGTCCAGATTTCAGTTCTAATAGACACAAGCTGCAATTATCTTTTCTTTTTTTCAATTTGGATGAACTAAAAATATAAAAAAGTTCATAAAAATTCAAAAAAAAAAAAAAAGAGAAAGAAAAAGGAAAGGAAAGCAGCGTGAACCTTACCCTAGATTGTCATGTGATCACAGATTAAGTACATAATGATCAATGACTCACCGGTTGAGGTTTGGAAAAAAATGTGAAAATTCTAGTGTAACAAAGTGTTAAAACCAGTTGGTATAGCTAAATATATAAAGGTATAGATACTTTCCTAGAATTGTTTATCCTCTAAATATTGTTTTTCTCTATTCTTCTTATGACAGTCCTAAGGATTTAGCTGACTGAAGCTTCTACCGGCTGTTTTAGGTGGAACAAACGTCAGATCATCACTGTCAAGACAAAAACACACAATAAAAAGAATTTCTTTCAGGCGGCTGCAAAGAGTTAATGCTTCCTTGGGCAGACAACTTTCCAATTCAATTAGTTTTAATGAACCTTCTGCTCACTGGTTACTGAACTAGAAAGAACAGCAATAAATGCCCAGAGGAAAGAGTGAGGATATTAAAGGAGGGTTAGTGTATAGTATATAAATTTCGTAGTTGACTAAAAGAGTGGACTTGATCTAGATTTGGGATATGTGGGCTACGAGAAGATGTATTCCAGGTTGCTGGGTGTGTAAATAGATTCTTCTGGTCCATGCCGGTGACTGGAATGATTTAATGTTACTTTCAGTCATTTTCATTTAGGGAATCGTATGAAAGAACTATTACATAACGTGAAAAATCCAGACAAAAATTATAAAAGAAATAAAAATATATATAAAAATAAGAAATTGACTAAATTGTTAATTTTTGAATTTTTTGGGCAATTTTTCCCATAATAGAGTTGGTTGTGTGTACCCAATTCATTATAAATGACAGTCAAGTTATAATCAAGTCAAGTTAGATTGTCAAGTTCATGTCTGAGATTTTAATTTACTGTGTGTAACTGGTTTGGACCTAACAATTATCCTCAAAAAGTGTTGTTATTGTGATATCAAAAAAGAAATGGCAACTTTTATGGACGATATAGGAACCATCATCATCTTCATCTACTTTAATTGCATTCTCTTTTTCTTGCCTTTTTTTTGTTTAGTTATTTTTCTCATACTCCTCTTTAATGTAACAGTTTATCTAATCTCTTCCAACTACTTCTTCATCATTGTTTTATAGGTTTTTATAATGGCAGCCAACTGGATGTCAGGATATATAGGACCAGCAAGACAAAGGACAGATGCAGCTCTAACACTGGCACCCGCCCTGCTGTCCCTGCCTACTTGCCACAGCAGTCCTAAGTGACAGCGGACAACTTGACTACAGCCCCTATCCTATATAGTGTGAACACAAAACAACAGACAGGACAAATGCAACACAATACAGAAAGGTCAGTGGTCCAAGTCAGCAACAGGAGGGCGGCGCAGTACAAAACGTAATCCAGGAGAATAGTCAAGTCCAAAAGCCAAAAGTCAGGTAACCAAATATACAATGCAGGGGAGATCGCTAGGTCAAGAAACACTATAATATAGACTCTATCTCAGGTAAGGAACATGAGGCAAGTGAGGATACTTATGGACCCTGTAGTTTCAGCCCCTGGCATGATTGGGGTTGAGGCTCCAGGTCCTGCCCAGATACCGACAGCTAACCGGTGAGTCAGCTGTCAGTCAATAATCAGTGAACACACCACACCTGTGCTAATCAGCCAGAGAGTGAAACACCGGGCTCTGCTGCAACACGGAATAGCAGAGCAGAGCTAAACCTGAGAAGCAGTCTGGCTGCTATGGACGCCGAGCCAAACGCATAGCCCGAGTCCTAACACTGTAGGCCTAGAACCACAGGCTAACCAACGCATTTGACTTCAGATTAACCTTGGGAGTAGAGCCTAAAGGCCCACATACACTTTATGCTGGAGTCGCCACTGACAGATGACGTTGGATGACGTCGGATTTGGCAACTTATTCAGAACCCAATCGCTCAGCATTTGACTTTAGTTGTATGTAAGGTCTTTTGGACCAATGGGATTGCACGTCTGTCACTATTCACATGCTTTATAAAGTGGTTGTATCCGTCAAAACGTTATATCTGAAGACGTTGGAATAAACAAATCCATGTAGTATTCGTGAAACCTTTGCTACGCTGTGACCTCTTTTTGTACTGTAGTGTACGGCCATTTTGAACCATGGTGCACTTGTATTTGAATCTCATTATCAGTGACTATTTTGTAAATGTAGGACTATGAGACAAAAAAAAAAAAATCAATCCTACAGTAGAGTCCTTTGCGATAGTCCTTTGTAGTCCATGGCAACCATTTACAGCTTTGCTATGGGCAATGGAGGACATTCTTACATTAAAGGGGACTTGTATAACCTGCTGATAGCCCCCATAATCAAGTGAGCAGGAGTGAAGTGGGCAGGCTGAATGATGCTCTGGGGGAGGGGCAGTGCTCCTAACAGTGCTCCCGGCCAAAGAGTACTCTTACTAACAGCACAGGACGAGAGCCGAGGAGGAAGGTAACACACATACCCTCCTCCTTAGCCCCCTGGGTGCTATAGGGGGCTATAGGCAGGTTAGGTCAGCCCCTGATGGTGTCTTATCATGCAGACATCCCTGAGCCAAGTAAATAACTGGGTAGGTGATATGATATTGACCTCATCTACTCACTTAAAGATAAATGAATCCCCAAATAATGAATTTCAGGAGAATTTTCATGAATTGGCTAAAATTTTTTATTCAAATTGGACAGCCAATTTGGGAGCAGGGACTCCTGTCAAAAATGCAGGTGTCCCTGTTCCTGTGCCAGGCATATACTGTATGCCAAGCTGCTCAGTTAAAGGGGTAGTGCGCGTTATACAACTTTGTAATATGTGTTATGTAAGTGAATGGCTCCCTTCCCCGTGTCCACCCACCCCCGGAAGGGTGGTACAGTAACGTCATCTTCGGGAGGCTGGCCGAGCCTCTCCAGCTTTCCATCATGCCGGCCCCCCTCTGCCGCGTCATCAGTTGCTCAGCCGCGATTGGTTAAGCATACCTGTGCTCAGCCAAGCGCTGATCACCTGGCCCAGCAAATATCTTCAGCGATGCTGTATACATTGACACTTACAGTATAGTGCATTTTCACATTTGCACATCAGTGTGAGGTGAAGCATACAATGTAGGCATCACTGCTCTGTTAACATTTGTACTTTTATCTGGTCCAGGGAATGGGAATAATTCCTGTTCCCATCAAATCCAGATTTGAACAAATCAGATTTGTTCATCACTAGTAGTACTTAGGGACCCTTGTAGTAAACACGTGTATTACAGGTAGATGCCCCTCCCAACCTGTAGATATGATAAATTACATATAATATGGTTAAATAAAATATGAAACCAATGAAATAGTTACACCTTTTGGCGCTGGGCCAATGTCTTCCTTAGGGCCATTTTGTACTTTAGCTTCAGATTACTTCTTATCCACTTAATAGGCATTAAAGGGGTTTTCCAGGAAACAAGTATTGATGGCCTGTCCTTAGGCTATGTTCACACAAAGTGTTAGCATTAATTAGTGGTATTTTACTGTGAATTGTGCAATTCACTATAAAATAGCTCTATTTTGCTACGATTTTAATGGAATTGCTGCAAAAATGGCACTATTTTACTGTGATTTGTGGCAAAATAATGCTATTTAACGCTAAATAAACAATGTGTGAACATAGCCTAAGGATAATTCAGCAATATTCAGTGGGTTGGGTCCAACATTTAGCACCTCCACCAATAAGCTGTTTTCAATGCTGACATACACATTGAAACAAGGCAGGAAGCAGACAGCTCCATACGTTGTGTAGTGGCCAAGATGGGTTACTGCAGCTCAGTTCTTATTCACTTCAATGGGAGGTCAGCAGTGGGGAGAGATGAGTGAATCTTGAGCACACTTGGGTTCATCTGAGCCTGAGCGTGCGGCATTTGATTTCAAGTGAATGCAGAATTTGGATGCAGCCCTAAGGCTGCAAGAAAAGCCTGGATGCAGCCATAGGCCATAGGCTGTATCCATGTTTTCTAGTACTCCCTAGGCCCGCATCCAACTTCTGCAGCCACCGGTAATCAAATTCTGCATGATCGGTTTTGGAAGAACCTAAGTGTACTCGAGATTCACTCATCTCTAACAGGGATGCCAGGTATCAGACCCCCGCCAATCTGTTATAAATTACCTAGCTTGAGTATAAGTCATCAATACATTTTGTCCTGGGAATCCCTTTAAGAATGCAGTGGCCCAATGCCAAAACACGCACCCATTAGATTAATACTAAAGAAGACTTCCCAATTTTATCAACGCCATTTGATCTCCATTTTTCCTGACTCTTGGACACTACGTTGTACCTATAACGCGATGCACCTAAGCACACTTCTGTCCTCCACGCTAACATGAGCCTTGGGGAGGGCAGGCCGGGGGAAAAAAATTGCATCAAAATAAATAAAAAGAACTGAACCTCAACCGCATGGCAAACAAAACAAACTCTGACTTGCAGCCTCCTTAAATCGCAACTCGGCGATAAAACTCCAGAACTTGCCTCAAAGATATTACAATAACTTTGTCAAGTAACACACGAGAAAAGACTGCCCCCAGCCATAGAGTAAGCACAAAAATTCTCTTTGAGTATTGACATGACAGTTTTTGAAAGTTCAAGCAGAAAACCAATTATAATGAGCACCGAAAAGCCCCAAGCCCTGCTGTTCAATAAATAAAAAGTACAACAAACTATTCTCCAAAAAGGTTCCGGAGAGTTTCCTCTTGTCCCGCTACTTACAATATGATTACATAAATAGTCTCTATTTGCAGTTGTCTTGCCAGGCAGCTGTATTAAAGCACAAATCAAATCAAGTCAGGATTAGACAGTAAAAGAGCATGGTTTAAAGTAAGCTATCCCCTAGGAACTGTTCTCAGATTCATCAAACAGAGCTTAAAGTACAGTATATCTTATACCCCTGTGTTTCCGAGCTGCACCATAGCAAAACCAGTTATTATTTTTGATATCTAGAGAATGTTGATAGTAGCTTTAGCCGAGCGCCTTTGCTTATTAAAAATAAAAAAGTGATATGAACCACATCTAACACATATTATCATTTCCACCGGTTAGGATTCACCGGACGGACGTCAGCAGATAAATGGTTCCCGGTGGTCTGTAGCGTGAAACATTAGGCTTATACCTTTTACTATTTTTTTTTTCCTTATAATTAGTAATAATTAAAAAGTGTTTGTCATCGTCGTCTATGGTGGCATTAGACGTCGAGTCCATTGATGAATGGCGGTCAATGGCTTTGTTACGTGATCCTATAGAGGGTGATTTGGAAAAACCTTTTGTGATTGCCGGGAAAGACAGATTAAGAAAAAAAAAAATGGGAGAATTCAATTTACGGAAGTATTGCAGGTCATCAATTAAAGGGAATGAAAGACTGCAAATATTGCATGGTTTATTGAAATACAATATGTAATTAATGCCGGGGAACAAAATGGTTGACACTTGAGAAACAGGGTAGTGAGCGTCAGAAATGAGAATAAATATGATAAAGGAGAGGAGGCATCCCGGGGCTGACATGAGCCAGGACGCATCATTTATGTATATTGATGTATGATATACTGAAACGTTCTCAGTAACTAGAATATTCTTAGAAATTAGGCAATTTTTTGATTTATTCACTTTATTTATATATTTTTTTCTGCCATCTCTAGCAGTTTTACTTAATTTTGAAAGCAATAATAGTATAATAATATATCTAGATTAAATAATAATAATAATAATAATAATAATAACAGTAGTATAAAATAATAATAATAATAATATAATATATATATATATGTGTGTGTGTGTGTGTAGTACTGCTACTATTACTACTACTACTAATAAAAACATTATTAAAAAAATATACGTAATACTAAAATTTACAAAATATTTTTCTATTATGTAACATATATATACTGTTTTTCCCTGAAAATAAGACGGTCTCTGAAAATTAGACACCCCACCTACTCTACCCTCTAACCTAAAGTAAGGCACCTCCTACTCTACACTAGGGCACCTCCGAAAGTAAGGCACCCCCCCATTCCCCTTCCGCCCCGCTACCCAGGACTCACCTAAGCTCTTTGTGGACCTCCCAAACCGGCACCACAGGCAGCCTGGTCCATGGCCCCCACCTCCTCCGAACATCCCAAAACCGAACATCACGCCGCCGCACTTCTGACCCGACACCGACGCTGCCGCTTGCCTGACCCAACACCAACAACACCGCACACTTGACCCAACGCAGCATACCTGACCCGCCGCTGACGGTGAGTATTCTGGGGAAGTCCGGGGAGAGAGTGGGGAGAGAAATAAGACATTCCCCAAAAATAAGGCAAAGTGCCTGTTTTTTGAGGAAAAAAATATAAGGCACCGGGGAAACAATTTTCCTCTGCATTTTTTTCTATACATAACATTAAAAGGGTTTCTAGGGTTAGAAAAACATGGCCGCGTTCTTTTAGAAACAGCACCACAACAATCCTCAGTTGTTGTGTGGTATTGCAGCTCAGTTCTATTGAAGTGAACAAAGCCGAGTTGTAATACCACACACAACCTGAGAACAGGTGTGGCGCTGTTTTGGAAGAAGGAAGCTGTGTTTTTTGTAATAGTTAACCTGTGGACAAGTATGGCCTTGTTTTGGAAGAAAGGAAGTATGTTTATTTATTTCTGGAAAACCCCTTTAAGAGGGTCAAAGTTGAATTTCCATGATATACAGTATACTTAGGATATTCTGATTGGTGGCGGTCTGTTATATGTAAGTCTTACTCCATCTGGCGGATAAAGGGCTTTCTTGATCCTAAGACATGATGGAGGTCCAGGCAGGTACATTCTTATGCTCCATACAGTAAGTGATGGGATATTCTAAAGAAATGCCATCACTAACTGTCATAGGAAACCCCTTTATAGCCCATGAGTAATTGTGGGCATTGTGTTCATATATCCATACAGGCATGAGCAGGACTGTGATTGATCCTCATACACTTAGGCAATGACAAGAATAGAGAGAACAGAGAAAGCTCTGATCCTGGCTGGTAGATGGATAGACAGCAACATTAAGGGATTTAAAGGAGTCATATGGTTGGGAAAGTATTTTGAAATATATTCTATTAAAGGGACTAGCCAGTTTAGAAAACTCTATCTTCTCTTCAGGATATTCCTCTCGCTTGTCCAGAGTGGTAGTAGACGCTACATAGAGTGTCTCTCTGGAGGACCTGTCCTGTTCTGCATCCCATTAATTTTAATGGTCAATATGTAATGCTTCATTTCTCCTGTGGGGGTGCTGTAGGGAAATTCAGCACATACTATTTTCACAAATTGTGATCACCTTATCATTAAAGTATCCTTCTAACAAGTGAGCATCGTTCAGTGCTCTAAAAAGGGAAGGTATTCTAGGTTTACTATAGCCAGATGCTTAAGAATGTGTTTTTATAATTTGTTACTACTCTCTGATTAAAATTTTTATTTATTTTTAGTACATTACTATGGGGGCAGCTGCCTTGAGATTCTGCCTAAGATTCTTTCTTTACAGCTTTTAGTCAGCTGCCTTGAGATTCTGCCTAAGATTCTTTCTTTACAGCTTTTAGTCACATATTTTACAACAAGCCCAATGAATATAGGCAACAATAGACAGTAAAGGTTTCTTGGCATGCTGTGTGAGCTTTACAGAAGTCATTCCTCAAGGAGTGGGAGGCTGAGCTGCTATTGTTTTCTCTATCTACTGGTTTCACCTTTTACTGTAAGGCTATGTTCACACAGAGTAAAAGTATGGCCGTTGTTGCCGTACTTTGTACGGTGTGGAACACTGCCTATTCTTCTATGGGATCCTGGCTGGAGCGTATACACTTAGTATACTCTCTGGCCCGGATCCTATGCGGCGCCGCAAAGAACGGACATGCCAGTTTTCTGTGGCTGCAATTCAGTGAATTGCGGCCATCGAAAGACCTGTCAGTTCACACAATGAAGCGAGCGGCTCCGGCCGCTTGCTTCATTGTGTGCTATGAGAGTTCTGATGCGGACGCGCACTGATGCGCCCGCATCAGAACACTGCGGCCGGAAAGGTCATCAGGCTGGTACTGCAGTACCGGCCGGAATGATCTTTGCAGAGACCGGCCATTCCGTGACCCGGCCGGGTTACGGATCGGCCAGTCTCATACGCCGTGTGAACATAGCCTAATGCTGTACAGGTCACTTTTCAGCAGCCTCATTCTTATCACAAAAAGAACTAGAGGTCCCAGCTTAGTTTTTAGGATTATTTTAAAATATTGAAATGGAACGTTATTTAAACAATAGTTCAGTATCTAAAGACACATTGTGAGCGAACATTGGGTTACCCTCCTCTATTAGACAAAATGAAGAAAAATTACACAGAGCTGATTTCATTTTGGAGGAACCCACATATGTAATACTTCTTTTCTCCTGAAGAGGTGCTGCAGGGAAATTGAACACATGTTGCTAGGTTGCTGTGCAGAATACAGCTGATTACAGGTGGTACCAGGGTTAAAGACATTGTGATCAGCCTATGATCTGGGCAGTAGTCTATTAAGAAAGTATTATCTAAACCCCTTTAGGGCTGTGCTTTATGTATGCTTTACAATGTCTAGCTTGGTTTAAACGATGCATTGCTTTTGTGATTTAGCCTACGGCTTCTTAACCCATCTCTTCCCTATTTCTACTATGTCTATTATGTAATTGTTATAATGTACTGTGTAATTATAAGGATGTGATTACGTCATCCGCATTACTAGGAAAACTGCAAGAACATGACCATGTTGGGGGAACTTGAGGACTGGAGTTAATGCTGATTTAGCCAAGTCATGGGTTTTCTAAGAAAGCCAAAGCAAACACTGAGACAACTCAGTAACCTTAAAGAGATACTTCAGTTGCTAAAACTTCGGGTCCTATTACACAGAGCGATTTTTAACGATTAACGACTAAACGATCGCAAACGAGATTGTTTATCGTTAACCTGAAATCGTTCACCATATTACGCAGAACAATGGTCGTTATTACGATCGATATTGCGATCGTTTATTCCTTCTGATCTCAGGAAAACAATGAACAATGTGCTATTACACTGAACGATTAGTGAAAAAATGCTGAACTTGAGCGAACGAACATGGAATTACAGTGAACGATTAGAGAACGATTAACGATAATTTTAGGTTCAGATTTAAATCAACGATCAACGACATACAAATGTCATAGTTCATAGTGATTGCAAATAGGGGTAATACTGAAGAACAAACAAAAACACCTCGTTGTCACGTTTTGGCAAACCTTGCCTTGTTCACAACCTCAACCAGGTGATTTTAAGGATGTGATATTTTGTATATTTAGTGAAGCCATTACAATATGGCGCTGACCTTCTAAAGAAGTAGAGATATTTACATTCCTTAACCCTTTGAGGACCAGGCCCAAAATGACCCAGTGGACCGCGCAAATTTTGATCTTAGTGTTTTAGTTTTTCCCTCCCCCCCTTCTAAGAGCTCCAGCACTCTCAGTTTTCTATCTACAAGCCATGTAAGTGCTTGTTTTTTACAGGAATAGTTGTACTGTGTAATGGCGTCTTTCATTTTACCATAACATATATGACGGAATCCCAAATATATTATTTATGAAGATATAAATAGGTGAAATCGTAAATAAGAATGCAATATGGTAACGTTTGGGGGGTTCCTGTGTCTACGTAATGCACTATATGGTAACAGCGACATGACACTATTATTCTATAGGTCAGTCCGAACACAACCATATGCAGGTTACACAGATTCTCTAATGTTATATATATATTTTTTTTATGAAATCCTTTTTTTTGGCAATTAAATATTAATAAAATGGGCCTATTGTGACGCTTATAACGGTTTTATTTTTTCACCTACGGGGCTGTATGGGGTGTCATTTTTTCCGCCATGATCTCTAGTTTTTATTAATACCATATTTGTGAAGATCGGACGTTTTGATCACTTTTTATAGATTTTTTTAAATATATAATGTAACATAAAATCGGTAATCTGCGCACTTTTTCCCCTCTTTTCGTGTACGCCGTTTACCGATCACAATGACGCTTGTTATATTTTAATAGATCGGACAATTACGCACGCTACGGTATATTATATGTTTATCTATTTATTTATTTTTATATGTTTTATTTATATAATGGGAAAGGGGGGTGATTTAGACTTTTATTGGGGGAGGGGCTTTGGGGTAGTGTAATAGTGTTTTGAACTTTTTTTTTTTTACACTTTTGAAGTCCCTTTGGGGGACTTCTACATATAGTACTTTGATTTATACACTGATCATTGCTATGCCATAGGCATAGCATTGATCAGTGTTATCGGCGATCTGCTCATTGAGCCTGCCTGTGCAGGTTCAGTGTAGCAGATCGCCGATCGGACCGCACGGAGGCAGGTAAGAGACCTCCGGCAGTCCGTTTCAACGATCGGGACCCCCGCAGTCACACTGCGGGGGTCCCGATCGGTAAGTGACAGGGAACTCCCCCTGTCACTTACACTTAAACGCCGCGGCGTTTAAGGGGTTAATGACACGCGGCAGCGCGATCGCTGCAGCGTGTCATTACCGGTGAGGTCTCGGCTGCTGTTTGCAGCCGGCCCCCACCTGCTATGAAGCGCGCTCCGCTCCGGAGCACGCTTCATAGCGGGAGAAACACCCAGGACGTAAGGTTACGTCATGGGTTGTCTGGGGACAGACTTCCATGACGTAACCCTACGTCCAGGGTCGTCTAGGGGTTAAAACTTACATAAGTAAACACTAGTGTTACGTAACTAACTCATTTTATACCTTAGCCAATGAAGTACTTACACAAGCTTAAGTAGAAGAACACACGTCCCAGGGTGTATAAACTGGCTGCCATCTTTGAATAAAGGAGATCCACCTTAACCATCACTTTGTCAGGCTGTTAGATTCTCAGTGCGCACCATAAACTTATAACTTGTCATTTAGAACAGACAGTCAATATGACAGCACTCTTGAGGGGCATCCGTAACACTAAAATGTCAACCAGGTGTTTTTGTTTGTTCTTTTGAAAAGAAAGAAGTTGTGAATTTTACTTCATTCAAGATGCTGGACTTTGTGTTTTCTATTTGCTAACTCCATTTTGGGTTTTCCTGTGCACCATCTGGAGGAGAGGAGCAGGTGAGCTGACCGATAAAGGTTTGATGTTATTAGAACTCCGGTGGTATACCGTCAATTGATACAGCCAGAGTTCTAAGGTGTTTTTCAGTAACATATTGCATTTCTTTGACCTAACTTTTTAAAAAAATATTTATTCCCATAAGGAATGTATAAAGAAAATATATACAAAAATTAGAACGAAAAAAAGCGAGTGTTACTGCAAGACACATCAGAACTCTGGCGGTATGCTGTCAATTGGCGGCATACCATTGAAATTCTAATGTGTCTTGGAGTGTCTTGCTTTTTTTTGTTCTAATTTCCTTTACACATTCCTTTCAGGTGAACCAGACACCCTCCGCTGTATCGGGCAGGGGACACTTGTTTAAATGTTCAAGACTCCTAACGATTTCAATTGGTTTCATTACTCGAATCGAGAGCTTGAGATTGAAAAATGCTTGAAATGAGTATCGAGTACTTGAGCAACAAGTATCGAGCACTTGAGCATTTCAGTATTAGGCTATGTTCACACACTGTAAGAGACCAGCGGTTCCGTGACCCGGCGGGTCTTTGAAAAGATTATCCTGGCCGATACTGCAGTACCTGCCGGATAATCTTTAGTACCGCAGAGTTCTGATCCGGGGGCATCCGTGCGCGCCGGCATCAGAACTCCCCACTGCACACTATGGAGCGTGCGGCCGGATCCGCTCGCTCCATAGTGTGCACTTACAGGGTTTTCTGTGGCCACTATTCACTGAATAGCAGTCGCAGTAAACTGACATGTCGGTTGTTTGCGGCGCCGCTAGAAATTACGGCCATGGAATCCTGGCCGGAGCGCATACACATAGTATACGCTCCGGCCAGGATTCCATGGACGGCAATTAATGTATATTTTCGTATAAATTAATTACGGCAATTGTTGCAATCTGCAACAACGGCCTTAGTTTTACGAAAATATACGTAGTGTGAACATAGCCTTAGTCTGCATGTTCCATGCATTGTATCTTAACCATGAGGGTCTACGCTGATCTAACTCAGGTTCAATCCAAGGTATAATATGAATCTGTTAGGGCATATATACCACTGATATCTTTTTATGGGGCAGATGGGCATTTGTCCCTCAGAACCACCAGGACCCAAGTATAATTAGTACGGTACCTCTTCTCCTTTCTTTGCACCTATTATAGCTATGTCCGTGGGTTTGGAAGAGCTGTATAAATCAGTATATTATGGCTGTCATACAGCCTCTGCATTAGGGCTGACCAGCTATTGACCAGCTAGAATCATGATAAAACGGCAGTAACAAAATGTATCCTTCCAATTCCCTGCATGGAGAAATGAACGGATCACTGTTAATTTTACATTTTCTTTGAGCGGGTGAAGCTGTTTCTGTAGTGTGCCCGGCTCTCCCTTTACAGGTCATTGCCTGGTGCGGCGTACCATGAAACAAACAAATAGAAAAAGGCACCTTCTGGCACTTTAAGCTTTGTATTTTTTTTTTTTTATCTTACTACAGATCCAATGGTTCCAAATCATAAAAAAAACCCACCGTCTTACTACATTCTATCTCTGCTTAGACTGGGAAAAATGAGTATGATTATCACATGTATTGAGAAGGGCAGGGAAGACAGCTGGAGTCATCTCAAAACTCAGGAGGCAAGGGGAAGACAAGAGGTCACAATTATGTTCCTGTATCACCCTTCTCCTCACTCAGATCTGATGTATTCGCTGTGTTCCTGTATAGTGCTTAGGGAAGTTCTAATTAAGGAGAGAAAGAAATTTTGACACATCTGAAGCAGAAATCAATATTTAGCGCTATAATCAGCAATTCCTGATGGCTTGACAATGTCACTATCCACACTGTAACGCTCCGCATTATGCTCTCCGAGAAGAGAGCCAGACCGGGCTAACACACTCAGTGCGAGCTATCAGGAATCACCTAGAGTTGTAGCTCATTCATCGCTTCTTGTGGAAGTGTCACCAGCATCAGAACTGTAGAATGCACAATCTCATGTGAAAAAAAACTCTCGTAGTATCTATCTATCTACACAAAGAAACACAAAGTCGCTTGAAAATGGTGGCGAGATGCCGCTGAAACGTTGCGCCATGATGTTTTGCACTATGCTTTAAAGAAATAAATCACAATTTTTTTTACCGTATACTCAAGAGTGCTGTGGATTCTCTATTATCTATCTATCTCCTATCTATCTATCTATCTTCTATCTATCTATCGCCTATCTATCTATCTATCTCCTATCTATCTATCTATCTATCTATCTATCTATCTATCTATCTATCTCCTATCTATCTATCTATCTATCTATCTATCTATCTATCTCTATCTTCTATCTATCTATCTATCTGTTATCTATCTATCTATCTATCTATCTCCTATCTATCTATCTATCTATCTATCTATCTATCTATCTCCTATCTATCTATCTATCTATCTATCTATCTATCTATCTATCTATCTCTATCTCCTATCTATCTTCTATCTATCTATCTATCTATCTATCTATCTATCTATCTATCTATCTCCTATCTATCTATCTATCTATCTATCTATCTATCTATCTATCTCCTATCTATCTATCTATCTATCTATCTATCTATCTCCTATCTATCTATCTATCTATCTATCTATCTATCTATCTATCTCCTATCTATCTATCTATCTATCTATCTATCTATCTATCTATCTATCTATCTATCTCCTATCTATCTATCTATCTATCTATCTATCTATCTATCTATCTATCATCTATCTGCTATCCCTATTTATAAGAATTATCCATTATATAAATATACATCAATTTGAAGACAGTATCCAGTAAGCTGCCATTTCTTACTTTTACCCGTTGAAACCATGATAAGTTGCTGGCTAAGGTTCTGTTCACGTCTGTTTTAGAGCCTCCCTTGCAGATTCTGTCACATTTAATGGAAGAATTTCTCAGCATGCATGGTTATTCCTCTTGTCAAAATGACAGACAACACTATGAAACATGACAGACCCCATTATAAGTCAATGGGGTCTGTCAGACACAGTGTCTGCCATGCAAAGGAATCGGTAGTCCGTCATTTTCACTTCTCTCATCCTCTGATGGAAAAAAAAAACGAACTGATAATCCGGAGGTCAGACCTATGTAAGGGACGTCCACTACTGTGTGTCCATAATAATAATAATAGGACACATGGACGTCTTTGGACAATTAATCAACCAGCGCAATGTAACACAAAGTGGAGGTCTGCGGTATCACAAGAAGGGGGCACAGTGAGAGTCCATCTGTATGATCAATAAGGATTAATAAGCTATAGAAGTGTTAAACCTCAACAATCATCAGACCTTCTTGTGGTTGGGCCTCCTTATTGGGTCAGACCTTGAGCACTCCATCTCATCCTCCGGTGCTCCACTTTGACCCTTCATTTATATGTCTAATGTGGATTTATACAGGTGTGTTGTGTGGAACATGAAAAGTCTAGATGATATGAGCGGTGCGGGGAGGTTTGTGATCTCTTCAGCACATTGTGAGAGTCTCTGAGAGCAATCAATGCTGGGTTATTATCGATCGGTCTGGAGAGCAACAGGGAGGCTTCAACAATAACAATATTAGGCCTTTGCTCCTAATTTGCTTTACTAATATGAGGTGTAAAGTTGCTTGCGGATATAGAGATTAGCTTATTTTTTAGTTTTCCTTATCAATGTTCTTTTCATTCTATATATATATATATATATATATATATTTATATTTCCTACATTCTAGATGCATATTTATAAGATGAAAACTATGTAGGAACGCATATGACATTAACTAGTAAACAAAGAAGTGTGAAAAACTATACGGCTTATATTTTAGGTTCTTTGAAGTTGACGCTTTTTGGTTTGAAGACAGCTTTCAACATTTTTGGCACCTTAATGCTGGAATGGTTTTCATATGCAAAAAAGGAGTCCGAGGAGCTTCAGTTGCGGGTCTCAAAACACGGAAATAGCCAGATGTCCCTATTCTGTTGCCACGGGGTGCCTCCAGATGGGGAGAGCACCACACCACCCTGATAGGTAGCCCCTTAAGTCCCACTCAGTTGTGAGTATTGGCACATAAATAAGGAAACACCAGGGTGGCCCCTTTTGTGTCAAAGTCTAACGCGGTTACGAGTATTGCGACATGACAAGGACTTGCCAAGGCAGGCATCCATCCACATAAGGAGGCACCCCGTGGCAACAGGCTAGGGTTTTCAATAACAGCTAAGCCTTATTAAAAGTTAAAGGGGTAAAGGGTTCTGCAATGCCCGGGGAAGGGGTGGGTGAAAACAATGACATCCACTTACCTCCCGGCTCTAGCCATGCTACCCGCATTCTGGTTCTGCAGTGTCTGGCTGCTTCTTGGTATGAGATGGGGCTTAAGACGTGACATCGCAGGCCCATTTAGCTATTCATCGGTGTACTGGTGTTCCAACAGTGCCATGTGACAACCCAAGCCTCATACCCGGAAGCGGACGGACTCCAAGGAACCTGAGCCACTTGATGCGGCGGCAGAGCTGTAGCTGCGGAGGTGAGTGGATTTATAGGAAGAACCCCTTTAATTTATAGGATTTACTGCATAACATGTTTGAGCTCATCAGTAGTGTTTTGCACAGGTAAGATCGGTTCACGTTCCATTACAATGGTTAGCACTATTAAACTACTACTCTAATCCATATTATAAGACCACCCAACTAAGTAAAGAATAATGGCAGTCCATTATTAGGATATGAAGGTGAGTCAGTCTGAAAAATGCCATGAACCTTGAAGGTATCCTCAAGTGTAGTCATGAAAACCATCAACAGCTATGATGAAACTAACTCTTATGAGGAATGGTCCAGGAATGAAAGACTAAAAGGTACATCTTCTGTAGAGGATAAGTTCATCAGACCTACCAGCCTTCAAAACCGCAATTGGGAACATTGAAGCATAAATGTTTTAAAGAGATAAAGTGCCAGACACATCTTACATCAAGATAAGAGGGAGAATCAGCCTCTTGTGGAAGAAGGAGGAGAAGAAGAAGAAGGAGAAAAAAAAGAAGAAAAAGAAGAAGAAGGAGAAGGAGAAGAAGAAGAAGCAGCATTGCTACCACAGCATCCTTGCTTGCTTCTTCATGCTAGCTCATCTGGATTTTGGGAGTGGGGCTATCACTTGTTTTCCAACAGGACAATGAACCCAAACACAACTCTTAGTTATTTGAAGATAAATAGTTTTGGAGTGCTATGTTAAATGACAAGGCCTCCACAGTCATGACCGAAACCCAATTGAGATGGTTTGGGATGAGTTGGACTGTAGAATAAAGGAAAAGCAGCCAATAAGTGCTCAGCATCTTTGGAAACTCCTTCAAGGGTTGGAAAATCCTTTGAGGTGACTACCTCATGTAACTCAATGAAAGAATGACAAAAAATTGCAAACCTGTCATTAAAGCAAAAAAGGGGGGACAAATCTAAACTTTTGTGGTCTATCTGTGTATCTATTTTCTTTTTCATCTATCTATCTCCTATCTATCTTCTATCTATCTATCTATCATGTGTTGGAAAATGAAAAGTCTAGATTATATGAGCGGTGTGGGGAGGTTTGTGATCTATCTATCTATCTATCTATCTATCTATCTATCTATCTATCTATTACTATATCTATCTATCTATCTATCTATCTATCTATCTATCTATCTATCTATCTCCTGTCTATCTATCTATCTATCTATTACTCTATCTATCTATCTATCTATCTATCTATCTATCTATTACTATATCTATCTCCTATCTATCTATCTATCTATCTATCTATCTATCTATCTATCTAATCTATTTGTCATGTATAATACAAGTTCTGGATTTATCTAAACAAATGACATTACCTATCAATGAATTATAAAACATGGATCCAACATGACCCTTCTGCCTTTCCTTCTCTCTGACCATTCATTACATTTCCCTCCGTTTCTGCCATACTTCCCAATTACATCTCTAATTATCATACCCCGATCTCTCTATATCGATACACTTTGTTTACCACGTTGCAATTTGCTTCCTTCCATGTCCATAAGACTCGAAAACAAAATATTCCAAACCGTTAACTATTTGGTAGTGAAATAATGGGGGAAATCTCCTGAAGTGACACCTTGACAGCTTTGTTATCATTAAAAAAAAAAAGCTCTGAAAATGGATGTAAAGCGTTTTAGGTCAATTTTTTGGTCTTTGATACAACGTAACAAGGGAAGGGAAAATAAAAAGCTGACAGGTTCATTTGAGGCTCATTTACATAGGGAACATTATTTTACACATTTCCCCATAACATTATCAGTCATGCAACATTCATTGTATTGCTGTAGGTGAAAGTGAGAGACCTGATGTTGTGTGTTCTCAGCTGTCAGCTCCTTCTCACCGCTGTATTGCTGTGTAAGTGAGATGCTGACACAGACACTGGTACTGACTACCCCAAGTAGCTCTAATTAGGGCCTGTCCAACTGTGCGGACTGGTGAGCGGTGTGCTCCGGTGGTGACAGGAAACAACCCAGGATCTGTCTGCAGAATGACAGTGAGAAAGCAAGCTGGAGAGCGCCGGGGTGCTACATCTCGGCTGCTGGAAATTATTTTTCCCTTTCCATTTACCAGTACAACTCTGCATTTTATTGCAACAGTATCATTCCTCTCTGAGCTTTATCCATATTTACATGTAAACAATAGATACAAATAACAAAAAATATTTACATTTTTGTTTGTTTGTTTCTAGATTTCCATCACATGACCATATGGAACATAAGATGGTAGCTCCAACCCGGAGCTACCCTGTTGCATGGAGCAATCTCCATGCAACAGAACTTTGGGCTTGGCACCGGACCTGTCAACTTGCCGTCTCAAAAAATCTTTACATACTGTATTTTATATAGCAGAATAGAAAGTATACTAGATCATTGGACATATGTGAAAAAAAAACCTTAGGAGATTCGCAACAGTGATATGGAGTCAGCTACATTTCATATATTGACTTTTGGAACTATATGTCCCTTACAGAACAGGGCTGTAGCTATAGGTGGTGTGGTTGTAGCTGTCACATCTAGAGTAGAGAACTCGAACCTTCTCGAACCTGCAGCATTTGATTCCCAATGCCTTCCCGTTCCGTGGGGAAGGAGGAGACTGGCAGAGTACCACCTGGAAAACAGGGATACAGCCTATTACCTAGGCTGTATCCCAATTATCCAGGCGATACTCCGGCAGGAAATCTCCAGGAATCAATTGCTGCAGGTTCGAGAAGGTTTGAGTTTCATCTAACCTAAGATTTCCCGATGTTCGATCATCTCTAATCCAGAGGTCCAAGTACTTTAAGTTACACTTGTGCTATGGAATTCAGTAACACCAGATACATTATACAAGCTCTAATCCTGATTCGTATTTGAATGAAGTTTGTACCTAAATAGTTGGAGAATATAGAGACAGCAAGATATTGATTAAAAAACAATGCAAACACAATATGGACATGGTTGGAAAGACCTATCAGACAGGGGCTGGCAGGATAAGATTTTAGATGGCAATAACTCAACAATGGTGTATGTGAAGTGTGCAAAAAGATAGACTGGGTTCAGAGGCTGTGAAGAGGCAAAAACGTCTCTTTTCTTGGCTTGACCCTTTCTAAGAAAATTCTTCAGGTCAGTGTAACGGCTGTACGCCAGATGTTCTAGTCCTCTGCACTGTAGCTTGTAGGAATACACATTATTCTAATCAGCTTTGGACAACTACTACAAACTAAACTTTGAGGGTTTCAAATTATTTGATCTTTGAGGGAAAGCACATTTGTCGCAATTGGCTCTACGGTGGTTTGGGAAAATCCGGGCCGCTAACTGGCCTCCTTCCCTGTCAATCACCCCGTAGAGCAGGCGTACAGAACAGAGAGCCGTGACTAGTCACAGCTCAGATGACTAGTTCACATCTTTCCTCCTGCCTCACGTGCAGGATTTTACCCAACATGAAGCCTACGGAGCCCGTAACTCCCAACACCATAGGAGACCGGCTGCGAGGTCTGTACAGCCATTCTGAGAGCCCAATTAGCACAAGTGTTCTGGTTAGTTCCTTTCAAGACACGCTGGGAATATATAGACTACCTTTTTTGAGTTCATCAGCTAAAAATTTGGGATTGCCTATTGACCTTGGGTATAACTGACTTGGCCAGAGGGATAGTTTTCTTTTACTAGAGAGTTCTAGGTAAATCTAAGTAAGAACACTAATGTTCTCCACCAGAGGTAGCAGTAAAGAGTAGACAGTGCAATCTCCCATTACCTGATAATAATAGAAAAGTGCACATTAACAGCTTCACAGTAAATTATACATACAGCACCACTTGATCAGGTTATTCTTCATCAGACTGTACATTATATACTGTACTGGGACTCTACACTATGGATCAGTCCATGGTCTACTATTCTGGGTGGGTTTCCCCTGGGTACTTCGGCTTCAGACTCCAAAATACATTGATAAGTTAATTTTGAATATATATTGTGAGCCCCATTGGGACTGGGGAAGATATGAGTGCTGGCAATTTGTGTACAGCACTGCAGAATATATCCGTCTAAATAAATGAAGGAACTATTATTATGTACAAATTCTTAAAGGGAATGTACCACTAGGTACATGGCTATGGGCTTTTTATATTAACAGACCGATGCAGGGATCCCAATAGCACTATTAACTGCTGTCCGGTTCCCATGCACAGTGCTGGTCTAGTCCCAAGCATGGAGCACTGGGGATGGGCCCGCCGGCCCCCAGTGTGATTATCTCCTCTCTGTGATCTGGCTCCATTGATTCTAATGGGGCTGCATCACAGAGGGGAGGAGGTTTTTAGAGTCTTTGCTCTCTTGGCTTTGTCGGGCACTCCCCCGTTGCTCCATGCCCGGCTGGGGTTTGGGTATAGACTGGCGCTTTGTGCAAGAACTGGGCAGCAGTTCAAAAAAAGGACTGCAGCATTGGCCTCTCCACGCTGGTTGCGATTTTTTTAAAACAGCCCTTACCGATGTACGTGGTGGTACATTCGCTTTAAGAAAAAACAATGCTGCATGCTCCATCACAACATACTATATTACGTAGGTGTTGTCTATAATCAGGCAATAAGCTAATACAGACCATTAGGCAAACTTTACATTTCCCGTCTATACTCCATTGGTCGGTGTGTGACCCCCTTACTCTCTCGTATGAAGACCTGAAATAAGCTGTAATTGCACTATAGACCATATGATATTATGGAACGTTCATTATACCAGTACGACTCCCATAGCTGATATGATGTATCAGTGCCTAGAATTTCATAAGACTTTCAGGTAATAAAAGTTTCGCCTTTGTATTTACCAGAGTCTTTGCTTTCATGAAATGGCTTTGGAAGAAAACTTTCAGCGCAATCGACAGCAGATATTGGTCCCAGCTGCTAATAAATATTTCAGCGTTTTTCACTGTGACATTCACAGCTGCAATAGGTCTTTCCTCAAAAACAAGTGTGTCCTCATTTCTCCTGCCAGGTACGCTGACCGCCACCTAAAGCTGCAATTATACTTAGGAAAAGTGTTTCTGTAAATGAATCCAATAGACGTGGGCATCTGAGGTCCAGACGCTCCATTTACAGGAAACAAATGTGATGATAGGAAATTAAAAGTTACCGAGTGATCGGCCATGTGCACCAATCAGCCATAACATTGATAGATAAAGGGAATAATCATGATTATCTTGTGACTAGTGATGAGCCAACATCCTGATGTTTGGTTCGGATCCTGAACACGAACATAAATTATTTTTATCATGATTGGTTCGTGTTCGACGAACATTCACGAACAAATAACGAACTTACAGATTGCGTGCGTTTTAGTCTACGCACATGCATACAGATTATCAGGTGCAAAGCGTACGTTCGCAAGGTCGAAAATGTTCAAAAATGATGTTATAACCATTCCGATCATCGAAGAAATTGTTTGTAATCGGCGAACATGAACAGTTAGCGTCATTACCACTAGGCACCCGTGGTCCGGTGCCTAGGGCAGCACCTTTCAGGGGGGCAGCACCAGGGAGCAGGAGGAAGAAAGCAAACTTTTTTTTTTTTTGAATCTACCACCTCCAGTTCAGACTTTTTGAGGGGGGAGGGGGGTTATGGTGGTATTGGTCAGGTCTGGTATGACAGCGTTACTCATTCACAGTATGGCGGTATTGGTCAGGTCTGGTATGACAGCGTTACTCATTCACAGTATGGCGGTATTGGTCAGGTCTGGTGTGGCAGTGTTACTCATTCACAGTATGGCGGTATTGGTCAGGTCTGGTATGACAGCGTTACTCATTCACAGTATGGCGGTATTGGTCAGGTCTGGTGTGGCAGTATTACTCATTCACAGTATGGCGGTATTGGTCAGGTCTGGTATGACAGCGTTACTCATTCACAGTATGGCGGTATTGGTCAGGTCTGGTGTGGCAGTGTTAAATGTGACGCCTGGAGCTATTACCTACCAATCTACTAATCCTGTGGTGAGAATTCCCTCAGACAATATGCAGACGGCTCTTAATATTGATTCAATGTGGAAATTTGTTTATGTTTCAAGCAGTTCAAAAACGATTAAAAATCTAATTCCGAAACCACTCTCCCCCACGCTCCCCAAGATAGGGGGGGGGGGGCCTAAGGTTTAGTGCCTACTGCAGCAGCACCTCTTAATACGGCCCTGATGACCATGTGAACATTTACCAACATGTTCGCTCATCACTACTTGCCATTTGTATCCCGCTGCCTGGAGAAGGTGAATGCAGCCCAACGACTGCCAGGAACACATGGATACATCCATTGGCAAAGCCATAGGCTGTATCCATGTTTTCCAGGCAGCCCCCAACTTTCAGCAAGTTTGCTCATCTCTAGTAAGAATCTGAACTAATTTGATGAAGTTGAGATTCCTAGATGGTCAGAGCATCTCCAAAATGGACTGTCTTTGGGGGGTGTCTCCACTATGTAGTGGAAAGTACCTACCAAAAGGCGTCTGAGGAAAGATAACTAGTGAATACAGGTCCTCAAGGTTCTTTGATGTGAATGGGGAGATAGAGCTCTGCAATGATGCATTGGGTCGTGTAGTCACAGACTGGTCAGAGTGTCCATACTGCCCCCTGGCCACTGCCCTAACTAACTACCAAGGGCACATGAGCATTACAACTGGACTATAAAGCAATGGATGCCCTGGTCTACTGAATCCCATTTTCTATTATATCATATGGCTGGCTGGGTGCATGTACGTCCTTTACGTGGGGAAGAGATGGAACCAGGATGCAGTATGAAAAGAAGAGAGGCCGGCGGGGGCAGCGTGATATGTAATGTTCTGCTGGGGTTCTTGGGGCCCTTTTACATGTACAAATAAATTGCCTAAGTGCTTGTTTAGTAAATGACAAGCAATGATTTTTCTTTTAAACGATAGGCGTCAAGAAAAGTCATTAATATGTTCGTATTTACGATCGTAAATTAGATCGTAGTTGCGTTCATAATATATTCTGTGAACGATGAGTGTTTACACTGAGAGACTTGAGAACGATTAACAATGATTTTAGGGTCAGCTCAAAATATTCGATCAATGATAAACTAACACATATTCGTTTGTCGTTTGATTGTTGCCGCGTTTACACCAGATTATTGCTTAAATTTGTTTAAATTTTAACAATTTATTGCACGATAATTGATCTGGGTAAAATGCCTTTTAGATCGTGGATGTTACATGACACCCAGCAGTGTATAGACCAAGTCTCATCCTTCATGGTAGTGGGACCCCCTAATAGCAGCAGGATTCCTAATTACAGCCTGGCGACATTTAAAGGGGTACCCTGGCAATTTTTTTTTCTTTTTAATCAACTGGTATCAGAAAGTTATAAAGATTTGTAATTACTTAAATAACAATAAAAAATCTAAAGTCTTCCAGTACTTGTCAGCTGCTGGGAAGTTTCCCAGACCTGGATCCAGCTTTTCCAGGCACCCGGGGAGGAGTGGCAAAAAGTGGCACTGAGTTAAAAGGCAGCAGCTTAGTTATTACTGTAAATTCGCTCATCTCTAGCTACAGCGCCACCTATCAGCAACTTTTTGTACAAAAAGTTTTGAGCAACAGACGCCCTCCAGAACCCTGTGAGTTGGAGAATTGTAATTTTGTTAACCCTGTATATGAAAAGTAACCACTTTTTGTTGATATTTAATCCCCCAATTCAACAATCTCCAGTATTCTAATCCATTAAAGCCATGCCTAATTTCTAGTAATCATTTACACTGTATTGGACCCAGAGGTGTCATTTTAATGACAATCATACCAACCATGTGACTTCTTCTATATAAAGGCCAATTACAGAAGAGTCAGCGTGCCATTGATTACATTGATTGATCTGCATATCAGATTCCTTAATGGAGGTGGGAAGATTTGGCCAGACAACATAACAAAATAAATTGGCTAGAAGGTGATACGTGATGTGCACATTGAATGTTTACGGTTGACAACTCCAAGCTATATTATCCATACGTCAGTAGTTAAATCTATTGACTGTGATGCTTCAAAGTTCAAAGTGTAGCAAGGATGGAGATTGTCGGTAAACACGTAACTCTTGATGTTCTTACCTATTAGTATTAGAAGGGAGATCTTCAATCTGTACATTAAAAGAAAGAGTCTATAGTTACTGCTGGGAATGGGTTTGTTGTCAGGAGGAAGGTGACAGTTCTGGAATGGAAAGGTCGTTGGAGAAGATCTTCATGTTCAGAGAGTGTTCACAAGACGTGGTCATGACAAAGAGACACCTGTAATTGGCCGTGGCAGATGACAACCCAATCATAAGACAGTATAATTGGTAAATAATGCAGATCAGGGAGACTCACATCATTATATCATAGGACGGCCATATATATAAAAGTCATTTATACTGAAGGGAAATAACGGAGATGGTCCAGTGCTCATTCCAGATGCAAAAAGAAAAAAAAAATCTAATATCCTGAATTGGAGGTGGTGGATGATATTTCATAGGCACTCACATGCAAATGTTGGACTTGATTACATTGTGTTGGCGGGATAATAAATTCCCATAGTAAAGCTGGTTTTTTTTTTAATGTGGAGATGTTATTCATTGGTCAAGGCTAGGAGGATGGGTAGATGTACAGTAGTTCAGGCAGTTGAGACTGTGGTACATAGAGGACTGCTTCTGCCATGAGGCGAAATGAGTATTCCACCTCAGGTGGCAGGTTCTGCGGTCCGGGAGGGGGCGGCATAATCTTCCGTGATGCTGTCATTTTTTCTAAAGTTTAACAAAAATGACAGCAGCCATGGCCCTAGTCGGTAACTGCTCTGTCCTGCCGCCCACGCTCTCTGCTGTCCCAATGTCACACCAGGCCTGGTCGGTGACATCATCCACCTCCGCTCAGCGCTTTGGTGAGTATGGGCAAGAACTGCCTGTAGCTCCTATGGTGAAATTCTAAAGACTTATTGCCTCCTGCATTCTCCCACTCTCTGGCTGACCTAATACTTAAAGCAAATCAAAATTCTACCTTTAGAAGTGGTTCAAACATAGGTGGCAGGTGGCCTTGTGGGTTAAGAGACACTAGTATAGGACACTGAGGGACTAGGCAGCAACAGAATTCAGGAAGAGTCCTAGGTCTGGGCAAGTATAGTTTCTTGGTGATTAAAGGTTAAAGGAGAATTCTAGGGGTTTTGAAAATCCAGCAGCCGGCAGAGGCAGGAAGGAACTTGATCAGGAGTAAGCACTTACCTCTCCCAGTGCTTACAGTGAGTAGCGCAACTGGCTTCTGGAACCCCACTGGGCTCCAGGATCTCCGGGGTGCACATGTCACGCCACTCTAGTCACTGATTGGCTGAGCGGCCAGTCCATCACCCGGGACCGTCTTTTTCTCCCGAGTCATGATGGCAAAATGATTCCAGTGGGGGTCCCGAGGCAAGTCTCACTGCTTACCTTGGGCATGGGGAGAGGTTGACCTGAGAGGTTGGTGCATGTTTGCTCCTCTGCATCGCTCCATGTTATAGCGGCTCCAGACAGGGAAAAAACTTTACATTGTATTCCTACTTTATCGCATCTGCAGATTAGGTTATTGCCTGGCTTATCTATTGTCTATGAGGTTATAAACTGCTGTTTAAGGGAAACAAGGATTCAACAGGATAAACTTTTAACATCTTATCTGTTGTTAATGTCTATATCATTGCTGTGATGAGGAGTTAGTGCTTCAGCAGTAAAGATATGCTACTTAGATTGTTCTTGCCTTGAAATGACCTTCAGTCATAGATATGGTCTGACCACTTACCACTCCTTATTGATAGGAGTGGCAAGTGGTCTGACATGTTATACACTGCACTACTCAGCAGGGGGCAATGGTGAGCATTAAATGAAATACATCTGACAGAAGGTAATTCAAAAGCTTTTCATTGAGAGGCATGATAAGAATACCATCCAGTGTAGCAAATATGGTTTCTAGGTTCCCAACTATGACATGAAAATGGCACCATGAAGGAATAAGCCCCCCGGGAAAGTCCAAATATTATTCGTGACAATGCTAGACTAGGTCTACTCCCAATGGAATCTCTCTGCCAAAAAACACTGGAAACCAATTGAGCAGGCCATCCTTGGCCAATAATCTCACTTCTAGCACCCCCCCTTCCCTAAACCTTCTAGACCACCTCCTCAATATGCCTTTCAGAGCATCATCCTTTGAAGGGATCTCAAAATGTTATGAAGCTCTCACAAGTTTTATTAACTAGTATGTAACCCTCGCTTACAGTAGGTATCTCTAGGTTACTGCAAATAATAAAATCGGTACTGGTGCTTAATACACTGTGTGACCATGTCCCAACAAAAACCAAGCCGCCGACCCGGTATCCACTTCAATAATAACCACAGCAATGGAACTGTAATCCAACTTGAAGTTGCAAAAATATTTTTATCTTGTAATAGAAATGATACAAATAAAGTCTTTCACATAAATAATATAAAGAAAGTCACCACAGTGTAACAGACGGACGGACGCCAGATGGTCTTCGCACCAAACTCCGGTGCACGGCAAGTCTCAGTCCTTACAAGGCTCTCACCCTCTGGGAAATGATGGATTACAGTCCCATTGCTGTGGTTATTATCTCTAGGTTACTATATGGTAGTTGACTTTTTACTCTGTGGCCCATCCCTTGCCTTACTGTCTGCCTCAAACAGATAGGAGTATTAAGAAGGTTTTGATTGTAGATTTCTCTGAATTCAGTAGAATTCTGCTGAAACTCCAGGTACTTCCTGTTGCTGTTACTATACCTCCAATGCTGGCCACTGATCTCCAATGCTAGTCACTGATCTCCAATGCGGGACACTGATCTCCAATGCTAGCCAATGATCTCCAATGCTGGCCACTGATCTCCAATCCTAGCCACTGATCTCCAATCCTAGCCAATGCTGACCACTATTCCCAAATGCTGACCACTGATCTCGAATGCTGGCCACTGATCTCCAATCCTAGCCACTGATCTCCCACCAATGCGGGACACTGATCTCCAATGCTAGCCCATGATCTCCAATGCTGGCCACTGATCTCCAATCCTAGCCACTGATCTCCAATCCTAGCCAATGCTGACCACTATTCCCAAATGCTGACCACTGATCTCCAATCCTAGCCACTGATCTCCCACCAATGCGGGACACTGATCTCCAATGCTAGCCCATGATCTCCAATGCTGGCCACTGATCTCCAATCCTAGCCACTGATCTCCAATCCTAGCCAATGCTGACCACTATTCCCAAATGCTGACCACTGATCTCCAATGCTGGACACTGATCTCCAATGCTAGTCACTGATCTCCAATGCTGGCCACTGATCTCCAAACCTAGCCACTGATATCCCACCAATGCGGGACACTGATCTCCAATGCTAGCCCATGATCTCCAATGCTGGCCACTGATCTCCAATCCTAGCCACTGATCTCCAATCCTAGCCACTGATCTCCAGTGATGGCCGCTAATCTCCAATGCGGGACACTGATCTCCAATGCTGACTAATGATCTCCAATGCTTACCACTATTCTCAAATGCTTACCACTGATCTCCACTGCTGGCCATTGATCTCCAGTGCTAGCCACTGATCTCCAATGCTAGTCACTCATCTCCAATGTTGGCCACTGATCTCTAATGCTGGCCACTGATCTTCAATGATGGCCACTGATCTCCAATGCGGGATACTGATCTCCAATGATGGCCACTGATCTCCAATGCGGGACACTGATCTCCAATGCTGGCTAATAATATCCAATGCTTACCACTATTCTCAAATGCTTACCACTGATCTCCACTGCTGGCCATTGATCTCCAGTGCTAGCCACTGATCTCCAATGCTAGTCACTCATCTCCAATGTTGGCCACTGATCTCTAATGCTGGCCACTGATCTTCAATGATGGCCACTGATCTCCAATGCGGGATACTGATCTCCAATGATGGCCACTGATCTCCAATGCGGGACACTGATCTCCAATGCTGGCTAATAATATCCAATGCTGACCACTATTCTCAAATGCTGGACAATGATCTCTAATGCTGGCCACTGATCTCTAATGCTGGCCACTGATCTCCAATGCTGGCCACTGATCTCCAATGCTGGCCACTGATCTTAAATGCTGGCCACTGATCTCCAATGCTAGCCACTGATCTCCAATGCTGGCCACTTGTCTCCAATGCTGGCCACTTATCTCTAATGCTGGCCACTGATCTCCAATGCTGGCTATTGATTGCCAATGATGACCACTGATCTCCCATGCTAGCCACTGATCTACAGTGTTGGCCACTGATCGCCAATGCTAGCTAATGATTTCCAATGCTGAACACTGACCTCCAAAGCTGGACATTGATCTCCAAAGCTAGCCACTGACCTCCAATGCTTACCACTTACCACCCATGCTGGCCACTGATCGCCAATGCTGAGAACTGATCTCCAATTCTCCAATGCACAATTAATGTCAGGAAAAGGTTAATCGCTAGTAAAAAACAGTGTGATGACTAGTGTGTGCCTACAGTTATAGGTCCAATTCTAAAGGCCACTGAAATGATAGGGGCTCTGGGTGGTAGACTTTGAGACACATCCTGGGTTCTTCACCAGAGCATTTTGGAAGATAGGACTGACTTTGCCGCTAGGGGCCAAGGTTTTGTCTTCAGAGGACTGAGAGAGTATATTGCTGCAGGGTGGAAGGTGCAAAATCTTTTGCTCATACCTTGGAGGAAAATAGGGGGGGAAACTACATAGTCAATTCAAGATGGTGTCTAGAGAGCATGTCAAGTACAAAATCGGCAGATATATGGGTGACCAGGAGAATATGAAGCTGGGACTGAGCTCTGATTGGCTAAGCCTCCCCACCCTCTGATTGGTTTGTCAGCACCACTGGCAGCAAGACTGGTGGCTATAGAAAAATGCAACACTTGGCCTCCATGCTGCAGTGTCATCATAAGCTAGGAAAGGTGGCTGCAAATGGGGGCACGGACAACCCACTGAGGTAAGTATATTACAGCTGCAATACTGACAGCTTCACTTTATATATAAAAAATAATGGTTATGTTTGTAAATGTGCCAGATTTGACATAATCCACACAAGTCAATATCCAGTGTTCTTTACATGTCATCCCCTGTACTATGATTCACATTGCGTATCCATTGGAGTTCCCCTTTAACGAATCACATCTTCGAACCGCACAACGACATCATCTCCATAATTCTCCATATATTTGAGCTCTCACCTCTGTCATAATAAGTAGCCCTATCAACAAACGTAATACTGTATTCATAGAGTATGATATTGTAAAAGTCAAAAATTAACATGTCCCCTTTATGACTTCTGCAGATAAGACGACTGTGATGTATGCATCAGACGGCCGGAGTCCCATTACTCAAGTCCTTGTGTTTAATATCTTTTTGGAGAAACTTCCATCAGTTACATTTTACAGAAGATGTCTTGTGCTCTAGCGTCCTTCCTCATCTAATTCCGAACCAAGGATCAAAGGTCTTTACCTCTTTAACCAAATTTCAATGTCTGCCAAATTCAATAGATGTCATTCTTGCGGAGGGGAGACAGCGCTCTACATGTGTCCTGATCTAATTTTGCAGAAAAAGACACAATTTACATACTCTTTATTTAGTTAAAGATCTAAAATCAATACTTTGTCTGTACCTCTTTAGTTCAAGATACATCATGGTGTTGTACATTGATATATAAACGGATTTTTCCAAACCACACAAATTGTTAATGCTTTTCTATTGCTTGTTTCTTACGGGCTTCACTTCCAGCGTCCGGCCGATCATCCTAAATGCATTGTGATATTGGATTACTAGGGAATGTTAAGTTTTACGTTTTTAAAACTATGAATTTTGTTTCTAAAGGTCATCTCATTTGCCAAAGAATATTTTTCTTATTTTCTACCACTGTCTTTAAATGGGTTTCCATATCTAATAAAAGGTGGAAGAAAAATAAACAGATCTATCTATCTATCTCCTATCTATCTATCTATCTATCTATCTATCTATCTATCTATCTTCTATCTATCTATCTATCTATCTATCTATCTATCTATCTATCTCCTATCTATCTATCTATCTATCTATCTATCTATCTATCTATCTATATATCTATCTATTATCTATCTATCTATCTATCTATCTATCTTCTATCTATCTATCTATCTATCTATCTATCTATATATCTATCTATTATCTATCTATCTATCTATCTATCTTCTATCTATCTATCTATCTATCTATCTATCTATCTATCTATCTCCTATCTATCTATCTATCTATCTATCTATCTATCTATCTCCTATCTATCTATCTCCTATCTATTATCTATCTATCTATCTATCTATCTATCTATCTATCTATCTATCTTCTATCTATCTATCTATCTATCTATCTATCTATCTCCTATCTATCTATCTATCTATCTATCTATCTATCTATCTATCTATCTATATATCTATCTATTATCTCCTATCTATCTATCTATCTATCTATCTATCTATCTATCTATCATCCATCATCTATCTATCTATCTATCTATCTATCTATCTATCTATCTATCTATCATCCATCATCTATCTATCTATCTATCTATCTATCTATCTTCTATCTATCTATCTATCTATCTATCTATCTATCTATCTATCTATCATCCATCTCCTATCTATCTATCTATCTATCTATCTATCTATCTATCTACCCTCTATCTATCTACTATCTATCTATCTATCTATCTATCTATCTATCTATCTATCTTTCTACCTACTATCTATCTATCTATCTATCTATCTATCTATCTATCTCCTATCTATCTATCTCCTATCTATCTATCTATCTATCTATCTATCTATCTATCTATTTATTTATTTATCTATCTCCTATCTATCTATCTATCTATCTATCTATCTATCTATCTATCATCCATCATCTATCTATCTATCTATCTATCTTCTATCTATCTATCTATCTATCTATCTATCTATCTATCTACCCTCTATCTATCTAATATCTATCTATCTATCTATCTTCTATCTATCTATCTATCTATCTATCTATCTATCTATCTATCTATTTATTTATTTATTTATTTATTTATTTATTTATCTATCATCTAATATCTATCTATCTATCCATCTATCTTCTATCTATCTATCTATCTATCTATCTGTCTGTCTGTCTATCTATCTATTATCTATGTATCTATCTATCTATTATCTATCTATCTATCTATCTATCTATCTATCTCCTATCTATCTATCTATCTATCTATCTATCTATCTATCTTCTATCTATCTATCTATCTATCTATCTATCTATCTATCTATCTATCTATCTAGCAAAAGAGAAGAAGCAGCACTGCTTTAATGTGGTAATGGTGGTATCTATCTATCTAGAAATGGGATGAAGACTGGCACTACAAGTTCCAGCGGATGGGTGCCTGTAGACGTAATCTGTGACCAGAGACCTCCGATAAATATATACACGCGATGGTCCACAGCACTCCAGTTCAGTGAAGAAAACTAAATTTAATGTGAATTAAGCAATTAAGTGCAACACAGCAAAAATCATAGTGCGACTTTTGCTGTGGTGCACTATGTTATTGCTTAATTCACATTAAATTTGGTTTTCTTCACTGAACTGGAGTGCTGTGGACCATCGCGTGTATCTATCTATCTATCTATCTATCTATCTATCTATCTATCTCCTATCTATCTATCTATCTATCTATCTATCTATCTATCTATCTATCTATCGATTAATCTATCGATCGATCTATATCATATCCACCGAGCACCATGCTTGATAGGGCATGCTCTCTCAATACTAGTCACTAGGTAAGCACAATACATGTAGGGGTGCCCTAGATTCTGTCAGGATGGTGTTGAATTTTGGCAGACACTTGTTACTATTTTAGTCATATTCTTCCTAAAAAAGTATGGTGGAATGTTTTTCTTTTAGATTTTCCTCTATATAATTGCTACTGTATAGGCCAGCAGTATATTCATTGTGTGTCCCTTATGGGTCCATTTAACATAGGTTATTAATGCAACTATATACATAAAGCCAAAAATTGAGAACCCTGTGTGTTTTTCTGCCCATCTGACTGGAGTTCAATGACTTGGAGGGCCCATGGCTGCAGAAGATAGGGGCACAAAGCCTTTTGAATTATATATGATGGCACAGTTGCTTAATCAGCAATTTTAGGTATAATTATTAGTTTAGCTATACACTTTAGATAGCCGTCAGCCAATGGTCCTGTACCTAATTTGTACCCATTTGCTCAGTTGTTCCTGCAACTCCAATAAATGTGAATGTGGAGAATCACACCACCTATGTGGTCACCTATCCATCCATTCTTTAGCTGAATGCAATGTCTGGTGGTTGCCCTACTAGGTGGGCTGGGAGTTAGGGAACCCTGTTCTGGAGATGAGAGTGGGACCCACATCTACCTCTGCTTAATTGCTAAATATACGGCTTCCCCCTAGGGTAAGCTAGAAAAAAAGTTTTTCTTCGGAAGCACCAGGCCATACAGCTGTGATTTTTTTTTTTAGCCTGTGGCCGTTGTTCCCTACCTTCACTGTCCATTGCCGAGCAGCTGCATGCAGGACATGAAGACTGTAACCTGCCGCTAACCTTGATGTTCCCTTTTGTGACCGTCACTTCTAAATGTGCAGGCAAGGCATCAAGAGCCCATCGCCTGCCGCCATCCCTGTTGTCCCTTACCGCCAAATGTAGAGCTGCACACAGTCTGCTGACATCCTGTCGCCTGCAGCCATACCATACACTGTCCCTGCTGTGCTGTACCAGTATGCTGTGGTGAGCTCCCCCTGTTGGCTCTGTCCCTGCTGTGCATGTGGCATGTTAATTTTCCTTCATTGAAAAATAAGACATCCCCCGAAAATAAGACCTAGCGCATCATTGGGAGCGAAAATTAAGTCACTGTCGTATTTTTGGGGAAACACTGTATCAGATTTTTACAGCACACCCTGTGCTTATGCTATACATGTCCAAGGACCTTTTACGCAGACAGATTATTGCATAAAAAAATAAAGTGAAATCATTTAAATGTAAATGATAATCTTCTGGTGTTCACATGGCAACGATCAAACGAACGAAAATTTGTAAGTTGTTGATGATCGCATCTTTTGAGCTGACCTGAGAATCATTGTTAATCGTTCTTTCAGTGTAAACACAATTAGATACAAACACAATTAAAATCATTCACAGTATATATCCAAACTCAATTACATTCATATTTACAATTGTAATTAAGATTGCATAGCGATTTATCTTCTCATCTATAAGCCTATTGTTTAAAAGAAAAAAAATCAATGTTTTTCGTTTGCTATATTAGCACTTAAGTGATTTATCTGTAGGTGTTAAAGGACCCAAAAGGCTGTATTACATGGCACAATAATAAGGAGGAAGCGAGCGCCAACCTCAGTGCTTGCTTTTTCCTTATTCCCCGCTCGCTGTCAGTGCTATTTCATACATAGACAGAGAGCAGGGAGCAGCAGGAAGGGCCACCCAAATGGTTGCTAGATCGTTGGGGCTGCCCATTGAAGTTATCCGCGGTCTGCTGCCGCCATTCCTATTACATGGAGCGAAAACCAGCAGACTGTCACTGGCATGATCATTGTATTTTAATGTGTGAAAAGACCATGATAAGCTGACATTGTGCATGTCGGCCGATCGTGGTCTGTTAACGTGTCTGTAACGTGTTACACCAATTGATTATCAGCCAGAGCGGCCGGTAGTTGGACAAGGATAATCGCTTTGTAATAGTAATAATAATAGGGCCTTTACACTCTAAGTGAGACCTTACAAAAAAACTACTTTGTATTTCTTTTAACTAGCTGCCTGTCAGGAATGTGCAGTAGCCTGGTGTGAACTGGGCCTGTTTTTACTTTTGTGTGACACACCCGCTTCTCAGCTTCCTAGCAATGCAGGAGTTAAACTGATCACTGCTAGACTTGATTATTGCAGCTGAGTAGGTCTTTTGACTGACTAGTTTCTCTGCCTGTCAGGAGCCTGGGAGATCTGAACGCCGGTACAATGGGGATCTGGACCGGGCTCTTGGTCAGCATGAAGGAAAGCTGAAGCCAGTCTCCCACCGCTGGCTTTTAGGTTTCATACCCTGGTGCCAGCTCCCCCTGTCTATTTCTGTGATCCCCGTCCTAACTCCTTCTGCTTGCTTGACTTTGTTACCTGACCTTGCTCTTGCTTGACTTTTTGACTATCCGATTGTTACCCGATTTTGTACTACGCTGCCTGCTTGGTTCTGACCTTGCTTGTCCGCTATTGTGTTTGTCTGTTGGTGGGTTCAGCATCAGGGCTCACTGTCGTGTCTTGTCCCTGCCTCCCCGTCCTGACACTGCCTTTTAGAATCCAAAAAAGTATTTAAAAAATGTTCCATCAATAAAGGGATTGTTGGTGTAGAAAACTAATTTTTTTATTTGCTCTGCTGCAAGATTTGCAGATTTAGGACGCTCTTATATAGACCAGAACTAAGACCATATACTAATGTGTTCACATTGTGGAGGAACTATTGGTCCAGATTTATAAATCTGAGACAAAAAATCTGAAGTGCTCACAGCAACCAATCACAATTTAGCTTACATTTTACCAGCGCACTTAGAAAAATAAAAGCTGAGCTGTTATTGGTTGCTATGGGCAATTTAGACAGTTGGTTTCAGACACAGACAATAGCAGGTGAATCCGCAATTCGCAAGTTTTTGAAGTTTTACAAATTAGTAAAATACTTCTATGTACAAATCCTAAGACATCCAGTATTTATCAGCTGCTGTATGTTCTGCATGAAGTGCTGTATCCTTTCCAGTCTGGCACAGTGCTCTCTGATGCCACCTCTGTCCTTGTCAGGAACTGTCCAGAGCAGTAGCACATCCCGATAGAAAACCTAGACAGTACCTATCACAAACAGAGGTGGCAGCAGAAAGCACTGTGTCAGAAACTGGAAATAAACACCACTTCTTATAGGACAAACAGCAGCTGATAAGTACTAGAAGACTTGAGATTTTTAAATAGAGATAATAAACTATGTGAAATCAATTTTTTTTTGGTCACCAGAGTACCCATTTAAGTGTTGCTAGTGGTAATATAAGAGCTTTGTCTTGCTGGTAGAGATTAATAACTAATTCCTTTATTTATATAGCACTAACATATTTCGCATCACTCGAATCAGTTCTTGTCCCCATTAGGGCTCACAATCTAAATCTACCTATCTGTATGTATTGGAGAGTGGGAGGAAACCAACGCAAACATAGGGAGGATATACAATCTCTTTGCAGACTTTACCTTGGTGGGATGTGAACCCAGGACCCCATCACTACAAGGCGTTAGTGCTAACTAGAGATGATCGAGCAGCCGAAAATCTTAGGTTCTATCGAACTCGAACCTTGCTGGACCTTCCGCATTTGATTCCTGATGCCTTCCCGGTCCATGGGGAAGGAGGAGACATCCCGGGTACCGCCTCAAATTCCAGGCATCAGGAATCAAATGTGGAAAGTCCGGCAAGGTTCGAACCTAAGATTTTCGGCTGTTCGATCATCTCTAGTGCTAACCACCAAGACACTGTGCTTAGATTTACACAGTCCAATAAGGTTGGCCTCTGATGTAGAGAATTATGATGTAAAGAACTGATGTAGAGAACTATGGTGTAATTTACTGAAGAAGACTTTACCCATGGTTAACTTTTGTAGGACGCCCAGAGGAGTGTACGCAGAAAGAGATTTTTGTGTTGCACTTTGACTATATACGCTCATAAAGGGTGAAGTGTTGCAAGAGAGTCCTGGTTCAGCTTAACCTCTCTTGTCTTGTCAAGTTTTCCTGCTTGGTTTAAGAACAGGTGCTTGAAAGTACAATTGGACTGAAGGCAATCTTGGGAGAAACCTCCTAAATTCAAGACAATGACGGGATCCCCTTGTATATGAACCGGTTCTGTCTTTGGTGTCAGTGGCAACTTGAACAGGGTGTTTGATAGCCTTGCTGCATTCAGGTCAAGCCAGGACTAACTAGAAAGTTTAAACCCTCTGGGGAAAGAGGGTTGGGCTTAAAGTTCACCTGTCAATAATAAAAACTATTGACATTTCCTAGGGACACGTAAACCATTTCTATTGGTCAGGATGTGACTGTTTAGAACCTGACTGTTGAGTAGAGCGAGCATGGAGACAACCACCCTACTACACACTCTGGGGAGAGGAGCCTTATTCTGTGGATAGCTTTGCAGTTTGCCCCTTTAAGATACCCAAAGATGGTTGAGGATGTTGAGGTTATGTGAATGGCGCGGCAAAGCCTATTGGCACTTGGATCTGCCATACACTGTAGAACCCAAAGGGCATTTTATATGTTAAATAAACCTGGGCCACATTTTTGAGAACTTGTTGCGTGTCACATATAATGCCCTTCAATGTATTGGGCAGCTGCAGATTTAGATTTTTATTACTCCGCAATATTTGTTTCTGCCCAAGTAAAACCAACCAATGGCCCAGTCATTGGGCTAATACATGTAACGATACAAGAACTACACCGAGATACACCGATTTGGAACCTATTGAGATGTATGGGGCCCAAACTTATATTCATATACGTCTGATGTCATCCATAGGCATAGGTGGCGTACAACCCCAATGGATGGAATCTTACAATGCTATCTCTGCAAGACAGTGCCGATTGACACACCCTACACCGCCAAATGGAGTACCTAATATTATCTCTTTATCAGAAATACCCCAATTTTCTTTTTTTTTTTTAAGAGTGAATGAATATAATTCTTCTAGATATTACGGAAGGGAGCCAGACTTATGGTAGTGACTGAAATAATGAGTGCATTTCCTGTGACATATATTGCCTAACAGAAATTCTTATACTGAGGGAAATCAAACACATAAATCATTCCGGTTCTGTCAGACGCAAACCTGAGGTTTCCTTTGACAACACACAGGAGTGTGCTGTATTTAATGGCAAACAAAATATTTTAGTGTAGGTGCGATAGGGTAGACTGAGATTTTGTAAGCTTCACGCAAGAGCGGAGAATTCGTAAGCATCGGTAGCATCAAATCTGCTGATTGAAGCACCTCGCCGTGGTTTGGATTTTTTTTTTTTACTTTAATACAGCCGGTGTCAATTGAGTTAACGTTTCACATAGCTGTCTAAACGTAGTCAGTCCCACAGTAGTCAGTTACACTTTGATAATGTGTCTGTCACCATGTTCAAACAGTCATACGCTGACACATTTTCACAGAATGAACATGTTTCAGCAGCGAAGTGGGGTTGGCCTTTTGAAATAGGCATAAAGCACACTTTCGTTTCTAAGGAAAGACATGTAATCTAAAATAATAGCACGTCAACAGTGCCTATGGGAATTTGTTGAGGGAAAAAAATAAAATGAAATAAAAATTGCCCACATTTACAGTACTATTAAACAAAATGAACTTTTTGTAATTTTTAATTTTTTTTTTTATTTGACAAATTATTTTATTGGGCGTGAGAACCAAATACACTTACCGCCTAATTTGTTTGAATTTGATTTTGTTTTTCATGTTGTATCCTTTGGACTAATTTTAGTTTTTTTTTTTTTTTCCTTCTTCCCACTCTATTACAGTGGGAAAGTTTAATTTAGCCCATTGCGTTTCCTTCCATTCAATTAAACCTTGCAATGAAATAAATGGCCGACTCTGCTGTAAGTTCAGTGTGGGTTTAGAAGACAATTAGCAGATAAAAACAAAGAATCTGCTGACAGGAATTGGTCATGGATACTCACAGTTTAATTAGTTAGAAAAAAAAAAAGAAAAGAAAAACAATTAAAGAATTCCCAGAGCTGCGATCAGTAGGTTTTATTTACAATAATCCTTATTAGGGAAGAAATTGGACAAAAATAATTTTATTGTGCGTAGATTTATAATGACTACCATACTCATAACAGAATTTTTATTCTTCAACTTGGTCTATAAATGTTTGCAATTGGCTATTACAGCATCGATAAGGGATAATTATCATCATTTGATATTTGCGCGAGAAATTCATTTGAAAAATAACATTTTAAATAATAATATGCTAAAAAATGACATAAAATAATAATAATATAAAATAATCATCAAGAAAAATAAAAAAAATAGCAATACGAATGTATAAAATAACAACAAAATAATAATATAAAATATAAAAAGGTCACGTAAAAGAGTAGTGATATAGATAATTAATATTAAAATATAAAATACTATTACTACTACTACTACTAATAATAATAATAATAATATAAAAAAACAATAATTATAACAGTAATAAAAATACAATATAATAATAATAATAATAATAATAATAATAATAATAATAATAATAATAATAATAATAATAATAATTCAGAATGAGGCTTAAATTATGAACTAAAGCAAGACAGATAATAAATAATAAAACAAAAAATTAAATATATTCATGCATGGAAAAAACAATACCTTTTCTTCCATTCTATGTAAGCTCCTATATATATATTTTTTTATTTTTTTTTTATTTTTTTTATGTTTTTGTTTTCCATTAGGCTAATTACTAAATTCTACATCCCTGCATTTCATCTACCTTGCTTCTGGTGCTTGATCCTTTCCCAACCCTGAATCGACTGCAACTGAACAGTTGAAGCTGAACAGGAAGGAATTGCAGGTGTCAACTCACAGTTTACAAATATGACATCTCCTCCGGTATAGCTGGAAATATGAAATATTGATTTATGTGCAGTAAAAGGTCTTATAAAAATGATCACATACACATGAGAGATTAATGCGCAGGAGATCAATAGAAATTTCATTCTTGACGCTAGACTGTCACCTATGGTGAAATGCTAAAATACAGAAATCAATATTATCTATGAAATGTCAAATTTATTATAATTATGAGGATGAAAGCTGGCCAAGTGGCTCCCAGGAGAGGAGGAATAGGTTATTGTACTGAAGCATCCTTCATGTCCCTTGTTCGCCTGCTGCCAATTTAAGAACAATATTGGTGCAGGAGTTTCCATGCGTTCTGTATCGCCATGTAGTAACAAATTCCTCCTGGAATATTTAACTCTTGAAACTGACAATAATACAGAAGTCCCCATAGGCAAAAGGTGTGGAACTTTTAGGCAGAAATTAAGAGCACTCCAAGAAGAGAGCCGATCTGGCCCCGGATAGATAAAACACAAATTGATTATCAAGCCTTTCAAAAAAGCAGCTTTTCTTCTTCACTGAACCTCACTGGATGTTTTCCTCCGCACCGTACTAGAGAGAGAGAGTAAAATTACCTATTAGTCCTTTTTTACATGTTTTTTATGGCTGAGGCTATTAAGTTGATTCACCAAAAATGACATTGACTCTCTCTCTCTTGTTATGCGTGGATTGTTTTAGCCGCCACCTTAATGAATTTGTGGTTGTCATCCAACTTCGTCTATGGGATTTAATATTGCTTTTTTTTTTTTTCCCTTAAGAGCAACATTATGGGAGGGCAGGATAATTTTCGTGTAGTCTTTTATGTTGGATGTCGATATATGTTAATCTTAATGTGGAAGTTAACCTTAGGTGAGCCAAGGGTGAACTTACTCTCGTACATTAAGGGGTTAGCTTTGCTAGCGGATTCTTCATACACTTTAATTCAACCGTTGCAAAGATTCAGTTAGGTGCTCCTCCCCCGCTAGGTAAAATGTAGCTTTGAGGCCTCTTTCACACATAAGGAGAAATTTATTAAAGGGGTCTGGGAGTAAAAATGAATTTGCTACTGTGTCAGGAGGGAAATAGGAAAAGGAAAAAGAACCATACTTACCTAACCTTGGTCCCCCGACGCTCCCTTGCAGATCACAGTTGTCTCCATCCAGTCCTTCTTCTTCCTGCTCCTTAGACGAGTGGCCAGGCTGGAGTGGTGTCCTATCTCAGACAGTGATTGGCTAACTGGCAGGTCCTGCTTTAAGCCCTTGTCTTATAAGAAGGAAGAAGAGAGGAGATCAGGGGATCAGATGGAGGTCCCAGCAGCATATTCATTTTCTACACTAAGGCTGCAATATCCCTTTTAAAGGGAACCAATCACCAGCAATTCACCTCTAAACCTATAAATACAGTGTAATATAGCCTGTAGCACTGTTTCCAAACAGATAATCAATCACTAATAGTGTTACTAATATCTCCCAAAAATGAACTTTGCAAACTTTCCGACACTAATCAGGACGGTCCTCAATGCCGAAGTACTCATGAGTAGAGTTGATTGAACGGCGGGAAATCCTAGGTTCGATCGAACTAGAACATTCACAAACCTGCCGCATTAGATTGCTGAAGCCTTCCCGGTCCGTGGGGAAGGAGGAGAGTGCCTGGAGACCGCCTAGAATTCAGCCTGGATTCAGCCTATTACCTGATCTTTAACCCCTTAAAGGGGTAGTGCGGCGGTAAAGAATTATTGACAGAATAACACACATTACAAAGTTATACAACTTTGTAATGTATGTTATGTCTGTGAATGGCCCCCTTCCCCGTGTCCCACCACCCCCACCCGTGTACCCGGAAGTGTGGTGCGCTATACATACCTGTCACGTGGCGACTCGTCTCCGATCTTCAGTCTGCGATGTCGTCTTCGGACGGCCGGGCCGAATATCTCCGAGCGTCCTGAGTGCCGGCCGCCCTCTTCAGCATCATCAGATGCTCAGCCGCGATTGGCTGAGCACAGTTATGCTCAGCCAATCGCGGCTGAGCAGCCGATGACGCGGCAGAGGGTGGCCGGCACTCAGGACGCTCGGAGGGATTCGGCCCGGCCGTCCGAAGACGACATTGCAGACTGAAGATCGTAGACGAGTCGCCACGTGACAGGTATGTATAACGCACCACACTTCCGGGTACACGGGTGGGGGTGGTGGGACACGGGGGAGGGGATCCTTCACAGACATAACATACATTACAAAGTTGTATAACTTTGTAATGTGTGTTATTCTGTCAATAATTCTTTACCGCCGCACTACCCCTTTAAGGACAGAGACAATTTTCATTTTTGCGTTTTCGTTTTTTCCTCCTTGTGTTTAAAAGGCCATAACTTTCACTAGCATTTTTCCACCTAGAGACCCACATGAGCCCTTATTTTTTGCATCACTAATTGTACTTTGCAATGACAGGCTGAATTTTTGCATAAAGTACACTGCGAAACCAGGAAAAAATTCAAAGTGGAGTGAAATTGAACAAAAAAACCCGCATTTTTTTTATTTAGGGTTTTTTTGTTTTTGCGCCATTTGCCCTGGGGTAAAACTGACTTGTTATGCATGTTCCTCAAGTCGTTACAATTGCAACGATATATAACATGTATAACTTTCATTGTATCTGATGTCCTGTAAAAAATTCAAACCATTGTTAACAAATAAATGCTCCTTAAAATCGCTCCATTCCCATACTTATAGCGCTTTTATCCTTTAATCTATGGGGCTTTGTGAGGAGTCATTTTTTGCGCCATGATGCGTTCTTTCTATCGGTATGTTGATTGCGCATATACGACTTTTTGATCGCTTTTTATTAAATTTTTTCTGGATTTGATGCGACCAAAAATGCGCAATTTTGCACTTTGTGATTTTTTTGCGCTTATGCCATTTACCGTGCGAGATCAGGAATGTGATTAATTAATAGTTTGGGCGATTACGCACGCGGCGATAGCAAACATGTTTATTTATTTATTTACTTTTATTTAAAACATAGGAAAAGGGCGGTGATTCAGACTTTTATTAGGGGAGGGGGCTTTTTACTAATAACAACAATTTTTTTTTTTTTTTACACTTGTACTAGAAGCCCCCCTGGGCGATCCACCCCACTAGACACCAGGGAAGTGCTGGATCCAGTAATCGGATACAGCTGTCGTCTTTGACAGCTGCATCTGATTACTGTATTAGCGGGCACAGCGATCGGACCGTGCCCACTAATACCCGCGGCACCCGGGACCGCAGCCTTTCAGAGCGGGGTCGCCGCACAGCCCCGCTTTGAACACCTCTTGGGGACATATGACGTACGGGTACATCATATGTCCCTAAGAGGTAATGAGATCGTCCGTTCCGCAACCCAGCCGGGTGAACATGGCCTTAGACTGTTTTCCTGGACTCCCTAGGGTTGCACCCAACTTCTTCAGCCACCGTTATTCAAGTGCCAAAGTATTGGACTTGAGCATGCTTGAGTTGCGCTCATCGCTATTTCCTATGCATAAAAATGGAGACAAGGTAATCCCCTTTTACGCCCGATAGGAGGCAGCAAATTGGTGCAGCTCAGCATTTACTAGTTTGTCGACCAGTCACTGTCCCTTGTACATAGGCCAATTGTCTTGTAAATTAGTGTTAGTAGAAACGATTATAATTGATAGGTTTAAAAGGGCCCTAATGCTAAATGCCCCTCTTTTGAATCTTCTTATTGTACCAGACCGGGTTGGCAGAAGTTGGCTGTGATATGTCGCCATCATTGCCTATGTTGAGTTTGCTGTGTTTGGGTGCAGCAAAAGCAGAGTCTCTAGGATCATGACAGTATATTAGGTCGTGGGTGTCAGTGATAATATTATCTTGTTGAAGTGGTAATGGATGGAAAATGCATACCCTGCGGAAAGCCAGAAACTATTTTCCTGTTCTTACAACAGTCCAATTGAGTGACCACCTCTCGAGTCCTTGATAGGTTGAATACACTGTTAGGGTAGCTTCACACGTACCGTATCGCTGCGTTTTTAACGGTGCGTCTTTAACGCTGCATTTTTGCTGCGTTTTTTACATGCGCGTTTTTATTTTCACATGATTTTCATGTGACAATCAAAACTCGCATGTAAAAATCGCACCAAAAACGCAGCGTTAAAGATGCACCGTTAAAAACGCAGCGATACGGTACACGTGAAGCTACCCTTAATGGCAATTGCCACTTTTCAGTACAAAAATAATCATGTCGTGAATTAGAAAATTCATAGCTTTGTCTTCTTTCCATGTGTGTTGTTTTTGTTGTATCTATATGGGGTTTTTCAATAAACCCATTCACTAAAATCACACTGTATATTGTAGCAAATCCATAGCAGATCTGTCACCTCTGGACCCCAACCTTATAGTAGTATTCGATGGCCTGACGTGAGCGGTAGATTAGTTCGATAGAATGACACCTATTTATGGAGTCTACTAGAAGGCTCAACAATCATGTGTACAGGGCTGCACAAATGAAAACTGAATTGCTTGTGCGGCCCTTTATCACTATCATTCATTGGTGGAATATCCCCCTTTAGATGGTGAGATGTGCAGCCTACAAACAATATTTTTTTTAGCAGGATAGTATGATGCGATCACCAAACTGTTTGGATACAAATTTTACTATATTACATAAACATCTCATATAGGTCATTTGAGAATTAAAAGGGTTATCCAGCGCTACAAAAACATGGCCACTTTTCCCCCTCTCTTGTCTCCAGATTGGGTGGGGTTTCAAACTCAGTTCCATTGCAAACTGCACCTGAACTGGAGACAAGAGACCGGGAAAAGTGGCCATGTTTTTGTAGCGCTGGATAACCTCTTTAACTTAGAAAAGTATTAAAGGGGTTATACAGCATTAAAAAAAAACATGGTCAATTTCTTCCAGAGACAGCACCACTCTTGTCTCAAGTTTGTGTGGGGTGTAGTGCTGGATAACCTCTTTAGGCTATGTTCACACTACGTAAATCTACGTCCATAGTTCTCGCCGCAGATCTACAGCCGTAGATTTGCGGGGTGGAACATAGCATTGTTTGCTATGGGATCCCAGCCGGAGCGTACACATATCGTATACGTTCCGGCCGGTTTTCAATGCGGCGCCGCAATGCGGTTTTCAGGGGCTCCAGGCGCTTGCTTCACTGTGGGCTATGGGAAGGTCTGATGCAGGCGCGTGCTGATGCGCCCGCATCAGAGCTCCACGAAGGAAAGATCATCCGGCCGGTACTTAAGTACCGGCCGTGATGATCCGGGCTGAGACCGTCCGTTCCGTGACCCGGCCGGAGTCACGGAACGGCCGGTCTCATCCGTAGTGTGAACATAGCCTTAAGGTGTTCATGCAAATGATCTGTTCCAAAGTCAGCCTAAAGGCCCCCGTACACCTTCAATAACTGATAACCGAACAATCGTCTGGCCTTCTGTTCTCCAACCCGACGACTGTCCTCCCCATATGCAGAAACATTCGGCACAGCTGAGTATTCCTGTGTTCTCTAGGGAGAGGGAAGGATTTTCCATTACTGCCAACCCCTATCACCACCTACATCATCTGTCGGTGGTTGCTCTAGATGGCCCCATACACCTTATACCGCCACCTGAATCCATCGCGAGCTGGGGTTTTGGCCAACATAAGTCTAAGGTGTATGGGGACCTTTAGGGCCCTGTTAGACAGACCCATGCCATCTGTAAGTGAGTGCTGATCTCTGTGATTGATGTTGGTTTACAGAACTTCACAAGGCACAACCAGTCGTGCGTCAGTGGTGCATGAATGATTGGTAAATCATTTGTGTGGCTCTTTTTGGTTGCCAGGCACACATTCTCCATTACTGCCGATGGTTGATGATATTTAGGCATGCCAAAGGGGCACAGCCACTAAATCTATTACACAGGGCGAAATTTGTTTGGCTGATAATCAAGTGTAATAGGGCCGTTAGACAGTGTTGATAAACATCAAGTATCCTGGGTTGACTGAAGGGGTTCTTATCCCCTTGTCTATGACCGTCACTTTGAACATAATTATTAAAGGGGCTGTCCCTCCAATAAAACACATCTCTTACCTACAAGATAAGATGTAGGTGTATAACTCTTAGGGGGTAAGACTGCTGGGACCCCATACAATCTTGATAATGGATCCCAAGTCTTTAGCCAGAAAGGGGCATTGGTCAGGCATGTGTACCACTGCCATGGGCACCCTCCATGGGAATTAACAGTGATAGCTCAGTAGAATGTTTGTCCAACTCCAGCAGATTGCATAGACATTCAGATGGAGGTCTCCATGCATGACCGCTACTCAGCTGCACCTTGCCTGCCTCTGCTAGCAAGCCAAGCCAATGGTAGCAACCTTGGGGTTGACTGCTGCGGCAAATCCAACCCACCTTTTGGTGAAGATCAGCAACTGCTTAGACTATGCTCCCTGGATCAGCTTACGTCTAGAGATGAGCGAACCTGCCAAGGTTCGGGTTCGTAAGAACCTGAACTCTCGGCCTCTGATTCCCGCTGTCTGCCCGCTCCGTGGAGAGGGTGGATACAGCCTGAGGACCGCCTGGAAAACTAGGATACAGCCATAGCCATAGGCTATATACCAGTTTTCTAGGCAGTCCTCAGGCTGTATCCACCCTCTCCACGGAGCGGGCAGACAGCGGTAATCAGAAGCTGAGAGTTCAGGTTCTTACAAACCCGAACCTCGGGCAGTTCGCTCATCTTTGAGCGGATCTACTACTACTGCAATTACAGAGAGAGCAGGGTATCCCAGAAGTTGGACCCCTGAGCCCATCCACTTATCCTGTGATTAGAGCATGTGACTAGAGTTCTAATGATGTGGCAACTGCCTTTTAAAAAACACTTTAGGTTCCATATTATTTTATTTACTCTTAAAGGGGTTGTATGAGGACAAAAGCAATAATAGAAACAGCTCTGAGAAAGGCTGAGGGAAACCACAAGTCTTCTTCAGTGGTGCCCTGTTTTGAAGATAAAATACAAAAACAAACAAACACAGGAATAAAGAATTGATGTGTTATAGTGAAAGTATTCTTGGATTGTTTGATGTTCATGAACTATTACTATATGTCAGCTGAGCATCACTTAAAGAATTACTCATTTTGTTTTTCCTTTTGCCCAGCAGTAATGTGTCGGCTTACTCTTCTCGGATGATGTTTAGACATGAACGCAGCTCAAGGATGTTCGTGCCTGATCATTCGGCAGTTGAAGAAGTTGGATGCAGCTCCAGGGAGTCCTGGAAATCATGGACATGGCCTATGGCCTACAGCTGTATCTGTTTTCCAGGGCTCCCTAGGACTGCACCCAACTTCTTCATCCACCGGTAATCAGTTGCCGAATCATCTGACTTGAGTTGCTCATCTCTAGTGATGTTTTTTCTCATGGTATGATGTTATTTCTTCTCGTTGGTGCCATTCCTGTCCCACTGAATGTATATGTGACCTGGAATCTGACACTACGCAGTTTGAAGTTTCTTTGGTAAAGATGGAAAGTGTCACTGCTGTCTGTTCATCTCTGTGTGACTTGGTCGAGTGTCTTCTAGACATACACATACAGCAGTGGCTTCTGGCTTACACCAAGAAGCTCCAAATGCGGAGAGAGAGAGAAAATGTTTTATAAAAGAAAGTTAAATAAAGAAGTTCAGCTCACACGATAAAACCTAAGACCCCTATTGCAGGGTAGCAAAAAAAAAAAAAAAAGTTTCTTCTTTGGCTGTGTCTGAACTAAGCTTATATCTAAGATGCTGATGGATAATGCCTGTATTTCACTATGAATTATGCTTAAAGGGAACCTGACCCCCTGGTGGAGCCCCTTATACTTACCGCTTCCTCGAAGTCCCAGTCCCGGACCCCGTCCCGCCACCAAGAAATCCCTGTCGGAAGCCGTGCATGTGCTCACCCTGTCTGACGCCTATAGAGAATAACTGCTCCAGGGTCCGGGACTGGAACTTCGAGGAAGGGGTAAGTATAAGGGGCTCCACCGGGGGGTCGGGCGGGCTTCACCCCGGCAGCCTTTAAAAACCATGTTCTCTACTCTGGTCCTCTTCCTCGCACCCTGACCTGGTCTCAATCTTGACCCAAGGAATTGCCCTCTTAGTCAATGATTGTGACTAGGATTCAGCCTATTAATTGCTGTGGAGCAAGACCAGGCACCGATGCAATGACGGCCGATGAGGAATCAAGGTAGGTTAGTACATGTTTGTATTACACTACCCTGGCCATATTTTACTGTAAAAAAAACTATCTCAATCTCTGGATAACTCCTATAGCCAGCTCTATGAGTGGTTCACTTTCCCTGCTGGTTTCTATAAAACCCAATTTCTTTCACTGTGCATTCTGAGTGGAACATTTCTTGTGAAACATCCTGCCTTGTCATTTGATGTGAGAAATGAGTTGGGCCAATCAGATTCCTGTTTCCTGCACCTCCCTCTCCTTTCATAGCATATAGTGTCAATCACCCAAAGAGTTATAGCAGCTGCATCCCCCTCTTTCCCCTCACCCCCTTAGATTAAGATTTTGGTGACTTAAAGGGGAACTATCAGCAAGTTAGACAAATCTAACCAGCTGAAAGCCCCCTAATGTGCACAGGGTGCCGAGGAGTAACAAGTATGTTTCTTAAGGCCCTATTCCACGGGCCGACTGGAGGAGCAAACGAGCGCTGTCAGTGATCCTTTGCTCCTCGTTCCCCGCTCACTGCAGCCGCTATTCCATGCATCGGCAGTGAGCGGGTGAGTCCGGGGGGAAGGTCGCTGGGGGGCTGCCCGGGTGATCGCTAGATCGTCCGGGCAGCCCATAGCATATGGCAGGGCCTGCTGACGATGCTTCTATTCCACGGAGCAACGGCAGCAGATCGCTGCTATATGAGTCGTTTGTTTTTCGACATGTTGAAAAACAAACGACTGCAACGATCAGCCTACATGAACAATGTCGGCTGATCGTTGCCTTCTATTCCACGGGATGATCGTCGGCTGTAACGGCCGATATCGGCCGAGTAGGGCCGATAATTGTTCCGTGGAATAGGGCCTTTACCTTCCTCCTTGGCACCATTTGCATGCAGTTAGTAGTTGAATCCATGGCCTAGAGCACCGTTAGGAGCATAGACCCGCCCCCATTATGCGGATCTGGCCCTCCTAGTCTATTGATTATCATTAGAAAGAGCAGGCCAGCTCGGCGCAATGGGGGGCGGGGCAGTGCTCCTAACAGTGCTCAGGGCTGTGGATTCAACTACTAACTGCATGAGAAGAGAAAGGTAAGAGACATACCTTCCTCCTTGGTGCCCTGTGCGCATTAGGGGGCGATAAACAGGTTAGATTAGTTTATCTGCTGATAGTTCCCTTTTACATTTCTGAACGCATCACTTGCCCAGAATACTAGGAGGCAAGGAAGAGGCCATTTTACCCTAATAACGTTAATTATAAAATACTATTGTGATACTAATTTATGCAAACTCTTTTACAAATAGATAACCTATAATTTATGTATCAGGTTCACATCTTCAAAGATAACTTATCATATACTTCTATCCCTTATCGCAAGTAATGATGAACAAATTTCAGGATTTGTTTTGGATCCAATTCTGCGTATCTATAAAATATATTTTGTATGTGAATCCCTATTCAAATTCAGAAGTGCCCTAATGGTCCTGGGATTGCGTACACAATTCTGTACAGGAGAAAGGACTCCCGTCAAAAACAGGTGTCCCTGCTCCTGTATAGTACAGTGAGTGGATGGGTCAAGTGCAGACCCCCTGCAATACGTATAACATCATCTCTGCTCTGTATACAGTAGCAGGAATTAAATTTGTAAAAGAAATTGCAAAACGTTGGATTCTAATGGATCAGATTTTTTTTTGAGAAATTTGGACCGAATCTTTCTTCTGCCTAATTGATTTTTTTATATGCAGTCTGTGTAATTTCCTCTTAATAAATGTTAAATATTAAATTCTCTCTTAATAAATATTAGTCTTTGCATTTATTTGTCCAAAATCGAAAACTACACAAAGGAACAATTTTTTAAAATTCTATTTGTATGGGACATGATAATAATAATAATAATAATAATAATAATAATAATAATAATAATAATAATAATAATAATAATAATAATAATAATCTTCATTTATAAAAAATAAAAATTGTCAATAATTTATTTTCTCCGGCACAAAATATGCAATAATGAGCTACTTTTTCAGGCAATGCTTCCACCTCTCTATTTTCTTGAAGTCCCTTTCCGACACTGAAGTACATAAAGCAGTTAAAGTTAATGCTGAACGCGGCACAGTTTGAGAGATAGGAATTTCTGGCAGTCAAGCCTCAATTAAGAGATAAAAGACAAACGTGTAGAGCATTTGATAAAGCTTAGAATACAAGGACAGGCCTGGATGTTCTTGAAGGTGTCTATAGCGATAACTGAATAGTCAGCTGGAATCGTCTTCAATTGGAGTAGGTGCTCCAACTTATCAAATTTCACATATGGGAAATTACTGGTGCCTACAGGGATGATTAGCAATAACCCAGTGGGTCAACAGCATGCTGGGATAAAGGTGAAAACTGTATCTCGCTATCAACACCAAATACATCCATTTACAGAGAGATAGCAGTATTTTTTCCTCTCTAATATCCTTGCTTGTACAGACTATGTGACTAGATATTGAAAAGCAGAGTAGAAACCGTCCTGCAAGGGAGAAATTAAAATGCACACAGAAGGCTATCTTCCTGTGTGTACCATGACATTTACTTAAAGATTTGTGAAGAAATTTTTTTTACAACTAGCTAAAGTATTGTAAAGGCAAAAATAAATAAATATATAAATAAATAAAAAATATATATTTATAAATGGTGCATGTAATATTCAATTGTGTGCGTAGAACATTTGGGAAAATTATTTTATATTAAAGTGGTTATGGGCGAGGAGTGACTGTGTGGATATAAAGTAAAGCAGGTTAGTAAATATTAAAGCAAATGTAGCATCAGTATATTCACTTTAAGATTGTCACATGGATAGAACAGCACCGACATGGGTAAGCCGGTGCTGCAGCCGTTTTTTTGAACCACGGCCCGTTTCCTGTGTACGGTGCTGGTCTATCACCCGGTACCGGCCAGGGGTCAAGCACTGGAGGCAGGCCAGCCCACCCCCAGTGGGAGGAAACCCCCGCCCCTCTATGAAATGGCTTCATTGATTCTAATGGTACTGATGCTACATTTGCTTTAATAATGTTGGGCCAATATGATCCTGGTATAAAAAAATAACCTACTGTAAGTTAATGATATGGTTCAAATAATGTTTTCCAAGTATACAAACTGTTGTCTATATTAGGGTGGAGTTTAGGTTTGGCTGAGGTAAGTCCAGCCAATGTCATCTTTAGCACCGCTGCAGAGCCTGCTTGCATTCACCTAACCTGTTTGACTGACATCCACTAGCAGAGCATAGCTGTACATACCTGGGCTCCTGCCCTTTCCCCAGGCACTTGAGGCTCATTTGCATATGAGGCAAAAGGGCTTATACCTCACTGATATAAAGGAATATTGTCACCGACCTATCTAGCCCTACTACGACAGCCAGGGTTCCAGGACCAGGATATCTTGCTGCGTCAAGTGATGGTTGGGTATCCAATCACTGTTAGGGGGTAAATGTGGGTAAATGGTATGAAGCATTTCATAACAGAAATAGAATGACTTTGTAATGTCTGTGTAATTTAAATAAAAATTGTAGCTTCGGAGTTCCTCTCAGTGCCCAAGATCTTGTGATATATAAGTTATACAGGGCTTCCATGTCCAGCTTGGCTAAGCTCACATAAAATGTCATCAAGTTTTGTAGAACATCCTATTATTTCTTACATATGAAGGAAGGCCGGAAACAAATGGTCCTGAAATACGATCAGTGTAAAGTATTTTGGATCCCACTAGCTATCCTCGTCACTATAGGTCAGCCATCAACACCCATTCACAGAAAATGGTGCTGGAAACCCTGTGCCATCTAGTGTATTGTGGTGGCGCGAGGTACTGCAGGCTAGCTCTTATAGAACAGACAACCCATCTAAAGCCTATGGCTATGGCTGTATCCCAGTTTTCCAGGCAGTCCTCAGGCTGTATCCACCCTCTCCACGGAGCGGGCAGACAGCGGAAATCAGAAGCCGATAGTTCAGGTTCATACGAACCTGAACCTCTGTAGGTTCGCTCATCTCTAGTTATTATCCGGGCCGGTGTCCACACAGGGCTAAACCGGGTGAGTGCCGGGTCTCACAGCATCTCTAGGGGTCCAGAGAGGGAGAGGGGCTAATGTTCAGCCCGCTCACTGTAGTGCAGGGTGAGTGGGCTGAACATAAGAAGACAGAGAAGGAGCAGGACTTGCACAGAGAGAGAAAAGGGTGAAGGGCCTGATCACATGACCGGAAGGTCCTCAACCTCACAGTGTGTAGAACAGCCTGACAGAGAGGAAGAGGGCAGGATAGTGTCACAGCCTCGGAGCTTATCGAGGGCAGAGCAGGGAGGACCTGTTACGGCGCTGAACGGCACGAATCAAAGATGATGAAGTATCAGTAATTTCTCATACAACAATGTGTTTCAGGGTCTGTGCCCCTTTCTCAAGTTTTTTTTTAACTTGAGAAAGGGGGACAGACCCTAAAACGCGTTGTTGTATGACACAAATACATTACTGATACTTCATCATCTTTGATCCGTGCCGTTCAGCGCCGTAACAGGTCCTCCCTGCTCTGCCCTCGATAAGCTCCGAGGCTGTGACGCTATCCTGCCTATCCAAATCCTCAATCTCCTGGCTTAGGATTCTGAACTGATCCCTCTGACCAGCTGCTGTGGCCCCCGGCCTATCGCCACTGAGTTCTTAGATGTTGTACTCTTTGTACAACATGCAAAGGTGAGCATACCCAATTGTGCTTTTTTTCTGCCTATGTTTTTATGGTGTTACCCTATGGCACCTTTCTTATCTTTTTAGCCTAATCCATGAGGAAGAGGGGGAAGAAAAAGCTGTAAGTGCTGTGTGGCATTGTATGAGTGTGTCAGTGTCAGTCAGTGTCTGTGTCTATCTGTCAGTGTCAGTCAGTGTCTGTGTCAATCAGTGTCAGTCAGTTGGACAGTCAGTGTCTTTCTGTCGGTCAGTCAGTCAGTCAGTCAGTCAGTGTCTGTGTGAATGATGTGTGTTTATCTGTGTTAGTGATGCCTCAAGTGCCGCAAAAACCTGGAACCTTTTTGGTGTTTTATAGATTCTTCTTTGCTATAGGAATCTACCAGGCTCACAATTATGTCTACCCATCAGTATTATCTAATGATATGTCTATGATGTCAGAAGATAAAATACACTGGTTTTCCCCTTTAACAGAAAACATTAAACTCTTTACCTTTTCTTTCACTTATGATTTAGCATTAGAACCATTAAACTGTATTCCTGCTATTACTACCCCAGCTGTGAATATTCTTCTGCTCCGTTGTATAGTAATAATGTAGGTCACAACATCACACATTGCAATTATGGATTACACATTGATCCTAAAGTTCTTGAATCATTCATAAAAAACACTGTTAAAAGTCCCAAAACACCACTGGGAATTTAGTCTTCTGTACATAACTTCTAGAAAACATAAAAGCAAACAAAAAAAATCTTTATGCAGTAGTGAATATACTGAAGGAAGCACAGCCAGAAATAAAGTCTAATAAATGCTTTCAGGTGGTAGTTACCCAGAACTGCGTGCTGTAAAGACATTGATAAAAGATAACTACATACATAGGCTGTATACTAGGAGAGAACAAAATACAGGAAAATCTCATATATCCTTTATTTAAAGGGGAACTATCAGCAGGTTAGAGAAAGGCAACCTGCTGATAGCTCCCTATTGCACCCGGGGTGCTAAGGATGAAGGTATGTCTGTTACCTTCATGCTCGGTGCTGTTCCCATGCTGTTTGTTGTGATATCCTCTGTCTAGTAAGGACATTAGGAGCACTAGGGGTTGGACTACCACCCCCCGCACGCAGGGGCAGGACAGGTCGGTGCTTGGGGGTTGGCAGTCCCTGGTGCTTCTAATGGCCTTACCGGGCAGAGCATTTCAGAACCAACAGCACGGGAACAGCGCAGAGTATGAAGGTAATAGACATACCTTCATCCTCATCACCCCGTACGCTATATGGAGCTATCAGCTGGTTAGATTCGACTAACCTGCTAATAGTTCTCCTTTAATCTATCAAAAAGGAAAGCATTGAATATGATAATAATTAAAGGGGTAATCACACCTCTGTATAGAATAGAGGATAACAAGCTGATCAGTGCTGGGGCCCCCATTGATCTTGATGGTTAGAAGCTGTTTCAGGCTATGTTCACACAACATCAAAAATAGAGAAAAGGCGGCCCATTTTGATATTTAAAAAAAACGTCCGTTATTGTCGCTATTCAACCGACTGCAATGGCAATGCACTGGAGTCAATGGAAAGACGGTCGTTCAATGCACGCAATGTATTGAATAACTGACGTTTTTGCCGCGCACGTCAAATGAATGAACATGATCATTATTTTCGGACGTCTTTTGCAAACAGCGGATGTTTTTTATTAGTTGTTCACACAGTCTTTTGTCACTGTTCTTTCTCCATTTTTACTATTAAATTCAATGGACTTTTCAATTAAGACACACCCAAAGGCCAATTATTAACCCCAAACTTGAATAATATACAAATACAGTCATTGCACTAAGGGGAGGCCAGGCTTTTAAATGACGTTCGTTGTTTTAGACTCAAAAATGACAGATGTAATTTTAAACAGAGCAGAGAAAATGTTGTGTGAACATAGCCTTACAGTGCCTTCTAAGATCTATTTGGCACTGCTGCAATCTTGATTGGTTGCATTGTCAGTCCTAGTCCTTGTCCTTGTCCTGGTCTCTGTAGCTGCTCTGTGGAACCTCCTAATAATGCCTGCCAATAATGCAGGCAATACTTATAGACTGTATAGGCTGTGTTAGCAATTGCATAGTAAATTCTCCTAGGGGGCTGTATACTGTAATAGAAACTTCTAAATACCAAAAATAATACTTGGTATCACCATGTGTGGAAATGTTTGAAGTTTTTAAAACATAATATTATTAATTCAAGAAACAAAAAGAGAAGGGCCAGAATTTGCTGATTTATACTAACTTTGCACCACCAGTCTGGTGTATTTTAATGAAACAAAGTACAAGCCAAACTGTTTCAAAGGGGTTTTCCAGGGAACATTTTATATTGGGAAACTATTGACAGACTATCCACAGGATAAGCTATCATTGATTAGTGGGGTCTTGACAACAAAGCACAGCTGCTGCCCAAAGCTGTTGCAGAACATTGCATTTCATTGCAGACTATTGCACATCAGTGAGGTTGCAGCACCTACTACATTCACCCCATGTATAATTTTTCTGTAGCATCATTCAGCACAAGGCACAAGCTATAAACCCACCTCACTTTCCTGTAATGTCCCAATAGATATGTATGTATCTGTGTATTTGCCAGTTGGTGAGGTAGGTGGAGGTACAGGCCAGGGATGGTGACATCACTCAGGGGGTGGGGCTACAGCTCAGAGACAAGATTGAATCAAGTCTCCTTTGACTCATTATCTGGAGTGGGCTCCAGCAAGAGAGAGGAGACAGGGAGTTGTCTCAAGTTCATTCCTCTCTTCATAGACAAGAAATCATCTTCTGATGTCACAGGAGGCTTGCCTGTATTTTTTCTCTGAGCTCTAGCTCCTCCCCTAAGAGATGTCCCCATCTCTGGCTAGCCTCACCAGCTTACATCACAAAACCCCTGGTATATGCACAGATACATAAATATCTGATACATAAATATATTAGTTTTTTAAATGTAGCATCAGCCATAGGTGTGAGGTGCAGCAGCTCCTTTCTCTCCATGACCGTATTTTACTTTTCTCCCCTTTCTGAGTGGCTAGCACTCCTCCTGGTAAGACCCATGTGACCCCAATTAGCAGGAAGCACCTGTGCACACATGGTAAGTACCTCCTAGTTCTCCCATTCTACCTCCGGTGCAGTGGTGAGTAGTAAGACCTTGTTCACACTTTTGTTGATTGCTGGCCGCTTTCTCCGCCGGGTTTGGGGGGGCCCTTAGGGTTTGGTCCTGTGACAGTGGGTTTGCAGGGCCATTCCGTGGCCTCCCTTCCCTGCTTTCGCTCGCTTTGCGGGGTTGGTGGTCACTGACTAACACAGTGTTGATTTAGTGTAGGGACTCATGTTGGCTAGGGGACCTGCACGTGGTACATGAGGCAATATGGTTTGATCTAATTATATACCAACATCCTGGCGTTGTTTTTTTAAATGTAGCCGAGAGGCATTAGTGTCAGCCATAGGTGTGAGGTGCAGCCGCTCTTTTCTCTCTGTTACCATATTATACATAAATATTTATTGGGACATTTAGGGAGCACTAGGTGGGTTAATAGCATGCCCACCAGAGTTCTAATGTCTCAGTAGCAGTAGTAATGTGTTGCAGTAATGTATTGCATTTTATTTTTGTTTCCTTTACACATCCCATTTAGGTGAACCAGGCACCCCTTTGCTCTGCCGACAAATTCTTGAGTCTTTTATTGATTTCAATGGGGTTCGTTGCTCGAGTCGAGCCCTCAAACATAGAAAAATGCTCTAGTAATGACTTTAGTAATAAGATCTCAAGCATTTTGGTGCTCGCTCCACACTTATTAGGACCCAATGAGCTTTAGGCTGGCTCCATATAACTCATGCTAAACATTTCTTCTTTCACCTCCCGAAAGAACTTCCACTCTTATTTATTAACCATATCCATACGATTCAACAACCCAGAATGTTCTCCTGTTCATTTACTTCAATACATCTCCGAGGCTCCAGATTAGAGCCCAGCATTTTCACGCCTATGTTCTGCAAGCTTTCATATTTGTATCATCAGCTTAATTTTATATTTGCTTTTCAAGTGTTTAATGTGTGGATTTAATATGTTTTGGAAATCTGGTGCACCGCCGTATGCATCGCATTTAAGTCCCGCGTTCCCCCTGTTGTGTTTCTGAAATTAATAAAGTTAGTTTGAGCCTTAAATGTCACTTATTTTCTTTCTTATTTTCATAGTCAATTTCACTAAGCAGAAGAACTTGCTAATCCTGCATTCACATAGATAGAAGGTCAGAGTTGGCCGGCGAGCTAAGAAATACCATATCAGGGTCTCTTTCCTCTCCAATTGAAAGGGGTATAAATTGTGGAATTAGTGTATTGATTGAAGGCTACAACTTCAAGCAATCAGTTTTTCTGGCTTGACAAGATTATTTTATCCTACTTTTCTTTTAGTGTTATGCGTTCTATTTCAGCCATCCTTCAGGCAGTTGAAGTGACAGCTTGAATTTACTCAATAAAATCTAGCACTTAGGAAACCTAGTGAGCCGAACAAAAGATGAGAACGATTGCAAGGGGAAGGTGCAGTTAGTGTAAGCAAGCATAGCGCTCTATAAGGAAAAATATTAAGTGAAATTATGCTCTAATCAATAGATTTCTATGGAAACATGAGAGAAGTTTTAGTCGGAGGGGCAGTCAGAGGATAATGCCACCTGGGCAAAAAATCATTTCTACCATCAAATGATACAGAAAACATTTATTTATTTATTTTTACCAATTGCTATAATTGCTTTAAATGATATGTTATTTAACCTATCTATAGGGTGGTCACTGTTTTTTTTTACAGGATTTTGCCTATAAGTTGATTTTAAAGGTCTTTGTTTAAATATCAATTTTACTTCTAGTGAATACAAAACCGGACTTTACATGGTGTGCAAGGACTGGCCTCAGCTCCCATAGTGCTAGTGCTGGTCTAAAGATGGAATCGGATGTTTATTACAAGCAAATAGTTAAAGTGCTTCAAGTTGGTGTAAAACTTAGATATCTGCATAATATATCTCTGCAAAGCTGCCTTAAACTAGAACTTTCTACTTTGTTGTATAGTCCCTATGGCACCCTGGGGGAAATCAGGGTGATGTGATGCAGACTGCTGGTAGGAGTAGTGGGAGGGAGCAAGGATATGCAGTTCTTAAAGTTGATGTGTTGGAAGCCATACAAATGGCCAACTTAAGGATCTGAATAACTTGCGTTACCTATGCGTTGCACCTGATAATCTGTATGCATGTGCGTAACTCTAGACAGAAACGTACGCAGTCTGTACGCAACTTTGTAATTTACACTTTGCACCTGATAATCTGTACACGTGTGCGTTGACCGAAACGTATGCTTCTAATACAAAACCGGACTTTACATGGTGTACAAGGACTGGCCTCAGCTCCCATGGTGCTAGTGCTGGTCTAAAGATGGAATCGGATGTTTATCACAAGCAAATAGTTAAAGTGCTGGTAAAAATAGTTAAAGTTGGTGTAAAACTTAGATATCTGCATAATATATCTCTGCAGAGCTGCCTTAAAGTAGAACAGGGATCAGGGATATGCAGACTACTAGGAGAAGCAGTGGGATGGAGCAGGGATATGTAGAGTACTAGGAGAAGTAGTGGGAGGGAACAGAGATATGCAGACTGCCAGGAGGAGTAGTGGGAGGGAACAGGGATTTGTAGACTGCTAGGAGGAGGAGTGGGAGGGAGCAGAGATATGCAGACTGCTAGGAGAAGCAGTGGGAGGGAGCAGGGATATGCAGAGTACTAGGAGAAGTAGTGGGAGGGAACAGAGATATGTAGACTGCTAGGAGGAGTAGTGGGAGGGAGCAGGGATTTGTAGACTGCTAGGAGGAGTAGTGGGAGGGAGCAGAGATATGCAGACTACTAGGAAAAGTAGTGGGAGGGAGCAGGGATATGCAGAGTACTAGGAGAAGCAGTGGGAGGGAGCAGAGATATGCAGACTGCTAGGAGGAGTAGTGGGAGGGAGCAGGGATTTGTAGACTGCTAGGAGGAGTAGTGGGAGGGAGAAGGCATATGCAGACTGCTAGGAGGAGTAGTGCGAGGGAGCAGGGATTTGTAGACTGCTAGGAGAAGCAGTGGGAGGGAGCAGAGATATGCAGACTGCTAGGAGGAGTAGTGGGAGGGAGCAGGGATTTGTAGACTGCTAGGAGGAGTAGTGGGAGGGAGAAGGCATATGCAGACTGCTAGGAGGAGTAGTGGGAGGGAGCAGGGATTTGTAGACTGCTAGGAGAAGCAGTGGGAGGGAGCAGAGATATGCAGACTGCTAGGAGAAGCAGTGGGAGGGAGCAGAGATATGTAGACTGCTAGGAGAAGCAGTGGAAGGGAGCAGAGATATGCAGACTGCTAGGAGGAGTAGTGGGAGGGAGAAGGCATATGCAGGCTGCTAGGAGGAGTAGTGGGAGGGAGAAGGCATATGCAGACTGCTAGGAGGAGTAGTGGGAGGGAGCAGAGATATGCAGAGTACTAGGAGAAGCAGTGGGAGGGAGCAGGGATATGCAGACTACTAGGAGAAGTAGTGGGAGGGAGCAGAGATATGCAGACTGCTAGGAGGAGTAGTGCGAGGGAGCGGGGATATGCAGATTGCTAGGAGGAGTAGTGGGAGGGAGCAGAGATATGCCTGACTGCTAGGAGGAGTAGTGGGAGGGAGCAGAGATATGCAGACTGCTAGGAGGAGGAGTGGGAGGGAGCAGAGATATGCAGACTTCTAGGAGGAGTAGTAGTGGGAGGGAGCAGAGATATGCAGACTGCTAGGAGGAGTAGTGGGAGGGAGCAGAGATATGCAGACTGCTAGGAGGAGTAGTGGGAGGGAGCAGAGATATGCAGACTGCTAGGAGGAGTAGTAGTGGGAGGGAGCAGAGATATGCAGACTACTAGGAGGAGTAGTGGGAGAAGGCACGGATATGCAGATTGCTAGGAGGAGTAGTAAAAAGGAGCAGAATAGTGCTGCAGATTGCTAAAGGAATAGTGGAAGGGAGTAGTAGGGGATGAAGCCTGCTAGGAGGAGAAGTGAAGAGAGCAGGGCAGGGCTTCAAACTGCTAGGAAGGGTAGTGGGAGGGAGCAGTTTGGGATGCAGTCTACAAGGAGAAGTAATGAAGGGCCAAGCTACTGGCCAATTACTGACACTCCCCAAACCAAGATGGGTTAGTGCTAGAGATGAGTGAATTCCTGATCTCAATGAGGCAAGGCGCTTCATACGATCAGCGATCTGCTCATCAAGCCGCCGGCTCTTCAGCGCTGCTCCGCTCCCTGCTGCTGGATCCAATCCTCGGAAACTAGGAGTTTTCCAGGATTGGATCCAGCTTTTTCAGGCATCCTGGGAGGAGTATCAGGGAGCGGAGCAGCACTAAAAGGCTGTGAGCTTGATGAGCAGAGCTCTGATCAAATGAAGCGATTCGCTTATCTCTAGTTATTGCACAAAGAACAGCTGAGCTGGAGTAATAGGGAGATGAAAATAAGCACCAAAAACACATTAAAGTATTATCTTTATTTTTGTCTTTATCCGTATTTTGTAACACTTTTATGACATCTTACAATCCCAAATAACTCCTTTAAGGCAAGCTTATGTGAGCATTGTAGGCAACTTTCTACACTGCAGAGTATTATTGGTGCACTTTTTAGCACAGCACATGGCATGGGGTACATATTAAAGATGTCTGGGGTACTATAGTATGTAAATAGTTGTATTTTAACATTTTTATCCCTTGCTGGAGATACCTGAGATAGCTGCTTCACTCATCTCTGATCTGGAGGGCTGGAGATTCCCAATGCCTGGTCTACAGGATGGTCCACACTGTTGGAACAGTGAGTAAGATGCTGCTAAGCTTTGATCGATCCCACTGACATTGTTATATGAGTTAAGAGACTGTTACTAGTATGTTTAGAGTAGATCCCCAAAATAAGTGTAAAAGTTGAAAACTTACACACCATCAAATTCTATTCAAAAACATTATAAAACCCAACTTAAAGTCATCTCTTGATGGTGTACAGGTTCAGATTTTATTGGTATGGCGGCGTTGGAATAGCATCAAACATTTACAGTCAAAGAAATCTCCAGCTTCACTAGAAGAACTTCAGGTTCCCCAGGGGGCCAATGGTCCCTTTACTTTTTGTATCTAAGGAGATCCGAAATTATGGACCCACCAATGACATCCATTGACCTTTACAAGTTATTGCACCTTCTTCACTGTCCCACTGAATTGGTGACACAGTAAAGCAATAAGAGAAACAGGAAATATATGCATTCAAGGTACTTTGACCAAGAATATGCCGAAGAAATAGTCTGTGTTTAAGACTTGTTTTTTCACTGCGGGATACCTGAAAATGGCTTGACATGCATAAATATCTAGAGACTTTTCTCGGAAGCTGAATGTTATGGAAAAACTTAAGAAAAATAAATGGAAGAAAATAAAATTTCCAATTTACAAGGGGTGAGAACTATTACTTTTGAGTGTCAACTCGGGAAGAACAGTCTGATGCATGGTAAGCGGAAATCTCTTTGAAGCTTGACGCAGACTGTATTGAGGTCACCTGGAGCAGTCTCTCAAAGGATTGTGTCTGTATGTGTGACTGGACAATCTATTGAGTGAAACATGTCAATCTCAAGGAGCATCTGCCGGAATAGCCTCATGCTGAAGAATTAGCTACAAAGACGTTGCCTTATTCTGGAATGGAACCAAGAACAAAGGAGAGTCTACAAAGCCTAGTAATAATTTGCTCTTCCAATTTTACTCCAAAATAACAAGGCAGATCTCATCTTTCCTGCGGTAGATTAGTTTAGAGATGGCAAAATCATGGTGTAGACCAGTAAGATGGTATTAAAAAGAATAGAATATACACTGATCATCCATAACATTAAAACCAATGACATGTGAAGTAAATAAACATTGACTCTTGAGAATGGAGCCCGTAAAAGGTGAGATATATTAGATGGCAAGGGAACAGTCAGTTCTTAAAGTTGATGTGTTGGAAGCCATATAAATGGCCAACTTAAGGTTCTGGATGACTTTCCGATGAACCACATTTAGATGGCTAGATGACTGGGTTAGAGTCAGAATGACTAATTGCGTGGGGTATTTCCAGTATGTAGTATTAGTACCCAGCAAGAACTATTGGTGAACTGGAGACAGGGTTGTGGGTAGTGATGAGCGAACATGTTCGTACGAACATGATGCTAATTGTTTGTCCACCGATCATGAACAATTTGTTTGATGAACGGAATGGTTATAACAATCATTTTCTAAAATATTCGAACTTGCAAACGTATGTAACTGCGTTATTTAGGCTTTGCACCTGATAATCTGTACGCACGTGCGTAACTCTAGACAGAAACATACGCAGCCTGTACGCAACTTTTTTTTGGGTATTTCCGCCACATAATTGTTATAGAATATAGCATTCATATAGGGAAGATAGTTATACAATACCATAATCGCATAAGTAAATCATAACTTCCTCCTTACTAACTCGATTAACAAATTGAATAAATATGAATTTTAAACCCGGTTGATTTAACATAGCCCTAGCTTGTCTGATCCAGACTGCACTGCAATAAAACGTGAGTATCGTGAATAATTATTCTTTATTTCAGCAGATCTTGTCATGAATCTGTGGCAGTTTTCAGTAAACCATTAGAATTAGTGGTAAATGAGTTTACAGGGAATTAGCGAGGAGGCGCGTGCAGGTTTACGAATGCTGTTAGGACTGCTCATCCACAATGTGTATGACAGATGAGGTTTGTAACAGTCATGGTCCATTTTAGATAAATCTTTTTTAAAGGTTATAAACATTTCAGATGGGGGATGACTGGGGACCATGTGGGACATAGTCTTTGGAACATCAAGCACGTTAAGTTCACCCCTGCAATGCGTAGGACCTTCTCAAGACCTGCAGTGCGTAGGACCTCCTCAAGACTCAGGGATCTCAACCACCTCTGGAGATCCCATTCTGGTCTGTCCATGACTTAACACTCCCTACTAGCTTCTGCAGATCAAAGTCACCCAGGCAAGCCTTGTGTGCCATCACCGAGCCAATTGTATGTGAATTCCACCTAGGCTTGGCTGACCCACCTGTCTAAGGACTTTTGCTTCTGACAAGATCACAGAGGTCCCACCAGATTCCATAGCAGAAGGGCATTATCTGGTGTCCTTCAGGCTAATTCTAACAGCTGGCCCTCTACCTGATCATGAGTTACATGCATATGGGCTGAGCATTGTTTCCTTTCATTTTCCATGGAGAGATGAGCAATGTATGAACTCTATAGACTCTATAGGAGCCTGTATACCGCTCACTTGGTTGGGCTCTTTGGCCCCTTCATTTAGTAATCTGTATGTAGGGGGTCTCAGACCCACCCCCCAGATTAAAAAAAAAAAAAAAAAAAAGAACCACATCACTATGACATGTCAGAAGTATTAGAAAATAATCGCTACCCTTTAAAGTATGGAGAGGAAGAACCATGATTGATACAAATGAATCAGTCTGCATGCGGTATATTACTTTACTATTGGGGCCATAAATCACACAGTGAGGCATTCACATATGGTTATTGATGTTTTACACTCAACAGCTTGAAGTACTTCTGAGATCACTACATTCATGTGCTTTTATATGAGACGTAATGTACATACATATCTGTAGGGATAGACCCTGCCCACGAGTCCATATGGCTCTGCATTATAATGATTAAAAATCTGGGGACAATAACTACATTTAAGTTAGATGAGTATCTTGAATAAGCAAATGAGAATTTCTTGATAGGCTCTTCTAACCTATCGAACGCAACAATGTCAAATTTAACCGCCAAGACCAGATCGCCATAATACTGTAAACCCTTGGCTGGGCCCTTCCGGAGGGATATCTGGCTAGTCCTGTGTTTTGAGACTCTTTGATGAGGCTCCACGGGTTCTTCTTTTGCATATTTATGTTTCCCAGGGGGCAATGCACCTAGGACTGCATTGAGCGCTTTCATTAGCAGCCGGCAGTGTTGTCGTTTGGCTGGTCTCCCTGAGTTCAGCAATCTGTTTCTCTTATGGCTCTACTAGGCATTGCTCCCACCTAGCCATAATCCTGCTCCACACTGATGAGGGGCAACACCCAGAAACAGCTGTATGTGGATGGAACCTGGCCTTGGTTTTTCCCTTGTCATTACATTGACTTATAGGGCCACTTAATATGGCTGTTTTGGTGGTATCCTTACAGGAGCCACCCCTTGGCTTGGTGCTTCCCGGAGGGATATTTGGCTAGTCCTGTGTTTTGAGACTCTTTGATGAGGCTCCACTGGCTCCTCTTTTGCATAATACTGTAAAGATGTTCCTGTATAATTTGCAATAATAATAAAGTACTACATTTATCTACCTAGGAATCTGAACAGGAAAGCCTATACCTCCTTGCTTCAATTAAAGAAGTACTTTGGGTCATGTGATCTCATGCTGACCCTCTTGAAATTACCTGTGTTGCTGTGCTCTCACCTTCTCAGCCAGCAGAATCTCCTGTAGGATGAAACTGCATGGACTGTTCCACACAAGCTTTTCATAGGTGGTAGACAGAAACTCCCATTAGTCAATGATGATGATTATGCAGCTCCTGCCACACAGTTATGATGAATTTGATGGCAGTTCAGCCATGTCTGTATACTTATATTTAGAGATAGAAATGATTATTATAACACTTCTAGTTGGCAAAAATGCTGCCCATGTGATGCCAGGTGGATGCATCATGGGATTGACTGCAGATTTAAAAAAAAAAAAAAAAGTTTTAAATCTAAAAATCAGGATGGTGGCCGATGTGGATGAAACAGAACTGGGATGAAACAGATAACACAGCAGGGATAGTGGTGGTAATATGCATTATATGCAAAAGTGCTTCCTTAACCCCTTAAGGACCGGGCTTGAAATCGCCTTAAGGATCGGGCCAATTGTCACTTTTGCATTTTCGTTTTTTCCTCCTCGCCTTTTAAGACCCATACTTCTTTTATTTTTCCACCTACAGGGCCATATGAGGGCTTGTTTTTTTCAGGAACAGGTGTACTTTGTAATAGCGTCCTCCAATCTGTCATAAGATGAATGATGGGACCCCAAAATATCATTTATGGGGTGAATTTGGGTCAAAAAATGCAATTCCGCAAATTTTGGGGGGCTTCCATGTTTCCGTAATGCACTTGACGGTTGGAATTTTTTCTTTATTCTATAGGTCGGTCTGAACACAGCAATATGCATATTTTCTAGGTTTTCTAACGTTTTACTATTTTTATTAGCAGTAAAACTTTTTTTTTGCAACAAGGTATATTTATATTTTTTCACCTATGGGGTCATATGGGGCATCATTTTTTGTACCAGGATCTCTAATTTTTATTAGTAACATTTTTTTCTAGATCAGACATATTGATCACTTTTTATATACATAAAATGTAATTTAAATAAAGCAATCTCTGCTTTGTTTACAGCTTTTTGTTCACGCCGTTCACCGTTCGGGAACAATATTGTTTTATTTTAATAGATCAGACGATTATGCACGCTACGGTATATTATATGTTAATTAACTTTATTATTTTTATGTGTTTTACATTACTACATTTGATTCCATATACTGATCACTGCTATGCTATAGCATAGTAGGGATCAGTGTTTTCTGTGATCTTCTGATCCTGCCTGTGGCCTGTGGCAGACTCTATCAGAAGATCAGAGGTAAGGCGTATACCTCCGGCAGTCAGGCCATACGATCGGAACCCCTGGAGATACGCTGCGGGGGTCTTGATCGGTAAGTGACAGAAGATGATCCTGTCACTTACACTTGAATGCCGCTCGCGCTGATCGACGATCGATGTTTAAGGGGTTAATGGCGGTCTATTAGTTACTAAGTTTGGTCCTTTGCTGAGTATATATACTTTTTGATTGCCAGGCTCAAAAGGACTGAGCGTGGTTATTATAAGACTGTGTTTAGTCCATTGAGATCAATGAATCTGGTGCAGGTAAGAGTCAGAGTATGTCAGTATACCATTGCTTACATGCCGTCTACCACAACTGTACTGTAGTTTTCATCAACAACATTATACATTCAGTAGCTGTGGAAATGGTTGGAAATGTAAATGGAAATGTAATATGATCAAATTTAAAAGGAAAGAAACTGTATTAGGTACAGGTGCATATGGAGGTGGCTGCTCTCACTTCCAAGGGTATAAAATAATGGCTCTGTACTTAGTTTCATTACAATAACATGCAATAAGGTTTAAAGTGAATGTACCATTAAATACATTGTTGCAATTTTTTTTTACTTTAATGGATCGGCGGTGATGCAGGAATGCCAGAGGCACAGTCCTTTTCTGAATGGCCTCCCGGTTTGGTGCCGGTCTTTTTGGGAGCACTGGCCCACCCAGGAGCCCCAGAGCCCTAATGCCAGGTGAGCCGGCTCCATTGATTCTAATGGTGCCTTGTCACAGAGGGGGATCTGTCACACTGGGGAACGGCCCGTCTGCCATCAGGGCTCTGGGGCTCCTGGGTGGGCCAGTGCTCCCACGCTACTTGGCATGCCTCCATATACTGCTCCAATTGTGCCATATCATGCAGTTCTAGAACCTTTGCATGTCTTTCCAACATGATTGGCCATTGCAAAATATTCTCTGCCGAAAGTGTATGAAATCTGGCAGAACCAAAGCCAGTGATAAAACCAGGCACATGCAGAGGTGCAATATGCCTCAAACTTTCATATTCTTCCCAAACTCTTTGATGAAAATTTACCGTTTAGGCCTTTATGTCAATTATTTACAACCACAAAGATCTCTGATACCCATGCAAGGAGCTAAAACAATAAACTTTTTAGACTTTTATGAATGCAAATACTTAAAGTGTGCATGTATAAGAGGAGTACCAAACCTCCGACATACAAGCTACTAATGCTATAGAAGTGTAAAAATCTAATAATTGCAGAGTAGGGGGATTAGGAGACGACTTCCAAGGAGAAAAATCAGGCCGAGGTTATTGCTTTTATCATTCTAATCAATTATGTATGGTGGAAACATACACGCTGAAGAGTTGGCTCTCCAATGAGGTTATTTGCGGAGCTGCCTCTCAGCAGGTTTCCTTAAGACTGAAGATCAAAAGGCTATGAAGGCAGCTAACCATCGGCTCACAGTTTCCAGCTATATTTTCTGAGATGGATGAACATTTCACAAGTGAAAATTGACACATAGCAGAACAGTGGCCGGGAAGCCTTGATGGACTGTGCGTCCGTATTTATTTTTAATGGAGATATGTATTAGACGTCAAGCGTTTGGGTTATAATGGATGCTGATAATGAATGAATCATTATTACGAGGCTGTGTTGCCAAAGCTTGCAAGGAACTTGGTTTGCAGACATGCAGTAAATGATTGAATATCATAGTAGACATAATGAGACAAGAGAGATATAGTCTATATACTCAAATCGCTATTATATCTCTAATTGTCACCTGTGAAATATAGGACTAAACCAATTATAGATGGTTGCTACAGTAGCTGTCTAGAGAACCCTATAGAAGTACATACAGTACATGGGTGTTCTCATATTAGGCTTTTATGGCAGTGGGTCCCAACTATTTGTGCAACAACAGGAGTAGTGGATCTGTTGAAACACCGCTAGCATAGCATAGTCATACCATGGAGTGTGGCCCAAGTGGCCGCTGGTTTTCACCAGTGCCCAGCGCAAGGTGGGTTGGACTTGCTGTGGCAGGCGACCCCCAGGTTGCTACCCCTGGGTTGGCTTGCTATTGGCGATGGGCGAGGTGCAGCTGGAGACACATAGACAGGCTGGCAGAACTGCAGCAGGACTCATGGCTGGACTAAGGGCAATAGCCACCGACAGCAGGCACCACGGGCAGGAATAGCTGGGTCCACAGGCTACGGTTAGTGTACAGAGGCTCCAATGGGGGATGGGGGGGGTGGTCAGGACAGAGGCAGGAATTTTTTGGGTTCAATTAACCAATTAAGGGTGTACTGCCCCTTTAAATCCCTGTGAGCTGGAATGCGCCTAGAATGGGCCCTCTTCTGTTTAACTTGTTTATTAATGGTATTGAGAATGGAATTAACAGCAATGTTTCTATCTTTGCAGATGACACCAAGCTTTGTAGTACAGTACAGTCTATGGAGGATGTGCAGATGTTACAGGATGACTTAGACACACTGAGTGTTTGGGCGTCCACTTGGCAAATGAGGTTCAATGTGGATAAATGTAAAGTTATGCACCTGGGTACTAATAACCCACATGCATCATATGTCCTGGGGGGAGTTACTCTGGGAGAGTCACTGATGGAGAAGGATCTGGGTGTACTTGTAGATAATAGACTACAGAACAGCACACAATGTCAGGCAGCTGCTTCTAAGGCCAGCAGGATATTGTCATGCATTAAAACAGGCCTGGACTCTCGGGACAGGGATATAATATTACCGCTTTATAAAGCTTTGGTGCGGCCTCATCTGGAGTATGTCGTCCAGTTTTGGAACCCGATTCATAAAAAGGACGTTCTAGAGCTGGAGAGGGTACAAAGACGGGCAACTAAACTAATAAGGGGAATGGAGCATCTTAGTTATGAGGAGAGATTAAAAGAATTACATTTGTTTAGTCTGGAGAAGAGACGTTTAAGGGGAGATATGATTAACTTATTTAAATATATAAATGGCCCCTACAAGAAATATGGGGAAAAGATGTTCCAGGTAAAACCCCCTCAAAGGACAAGAGGGCGCTGCCTCCGCCTGGAGAGACAAGAGGGCACTGCCTCCGCCTGGAGAAAAAAAGGTTCAATCTCCGGAGGCGACAAGCCTTCTTTACCATGAGAACTGTGAATCTGTGGAACAGTCTACCACAGGATCTGGTCACAGCAACAACAGTAGAGGGCTTCAAAACAGGGCTAGACAAGTTCTTAGAGCAAAATAATATAGATGCATATGTATAGAACATATCACCCCTCCCCTTTCCCTGTATCCATCCCCTCCTTGGTTGAACTTGATGGACATGTGTCTTTTTTCAACCGTATTAACTATGTAACTATGTAACTATGTAGTTGGCGTGGACGTGTGCCAGTCCGTCCCTAATTGGAAGTTACACTGAATCACTCCCTATAAATCCCAGCATTCCCTGTCCCTCGTGTTGGAGCCTCTACATGCTTCCCATAGCGTTTGGCCCAGCTGTGGCTGCTGGAGAGGATGATGGCAGGGGGATGCTCAGTTTCCCTCCAGTGCCCTGTGTCCCTCAGTGTCCCCCTGCCATCATCCTCTCCAGCAGCCACAGCCCGCACAGCTCTGGGAGTCGGGTCGTGACATCACCATGTTATCCAGGAAGTGACATCACCATGTTATCCAGGTAGTGACATCACCATGTTATTCAGGAAGTGACATCCCCATGTTATCCAGGAAGTGACATCACCATGTTATCCAGGTAGTGACATCCCCATGTTATCCAGGAAGTGACATCACCATGTTATCCAGGAAGTGACATCCCCATGTTATCCAGGAAGTGACATCACCATGTTATCCAGGAAGTGACATCACCATGTTATCCAGGTAGTGACATCACCATGTTATCCAGGAAGTGACATCCCCATGTTATCCAGGAAGTGACATCACTATGTTTATCCAGGTAGTGACATCCCCATGTTATCCAGGAAGTGACATCCCCATGTTATCCAGGAAGTGACATCACTATGTTTATCCAGGTAGTGACATCCCCATGTTATCCAGGAAGTGACATCACCATGTTATCCAGGAAGTGACATCACCATGTTATCCAGGTAGTGACATCCCCATGTTATCCAGGAAGTGACATCACCATGTTATCCAGGAAGTGACATCACCATGTCATCCAGGAAGTGAAGCCTTGATGCAGTAGTAAGTGCAGATTTTTATAACTTTTGGGGGCAATACAATACTTTAGTAAAAATTTTTGCCGAAATTCTCCTTTAAGCCTAACAATGGGCTGTAAATGGAAACCAATGAGTCAGATTTGATAGACAGCCGGGCTGTATCTTGGAATTGCAGCAGATTTTAGGAATAAGACCAAGGGTGATCACTAACTTTTGACATGTCATGATCTGCGAATGACGGTAACTCTTTAAGCTACATGCCCCTTACACTGTTGAAAAAACGTGTTATTAAGAGGGAAAAAGTAGCCTGAGAACGAGTCTAATCTCTCAGGACCCAGAATCTTAAAGATTTGTCATCGTGACCAACACAAGGAACAAATAAGATAGTGAGCTTCACAGAAGAGTGACTATCCATTAGAGATGAACAAGCCTTATCCATTGTGCATGATGACTTTGTATTTAGGATACATACAGCTGAAAGAGCCTTTCACAATGTTGACACACCTCAAACACAGGGAGCTTATTTTAACTTTACCTAACAAATGTTCTTAAGATATTAACAGCCTGAAATGGCAGCGAGCCAAAAAGATTTCAGTTAAAGAACCTGCAAATGCTACAAAACTCAGATTTTCTCTAAGCTGAGGCATTATGAAAGCAATCATCAGATCCTGTGTGTCCGTGTGATTTGGGGTGTCTGCTTTATTTAGAAACGAGAAAATAACCGAGAAATTAAAAATTAAACACTTAATGACATATCCGCCTGAGAATCATGACCACACATAAGTAGTCACCGGCTCCGGAACTAGCTGGTAACTGTCTATCCTCTAACCTAAGTGTGCAAACATCCAGTAACCGTCTCCAATGTGGACTCTCTTTATTTCACAAGTGGATGCATTGCTATAGGGGATGCAGGGATACATGAGAAAGTTGCCCCTGGACCCTTGTGCCTAAAGGGGTGTCAGAAAATTATACAGATGTGTAAATTTATTTCTAATAAAAAAATCTCAAGTCTTCCAGCACTTATCAGCTGCTGTATGTCCTGCAGGAATTGTTGTATTCCCTTCAGTCTGACACAGTGCTCTCTGCTGTCACCTCTGTCCATGTCAGGAACTGTCCAGAGTAGCAGCAAATCGCCATAGAAAACCTCTCCTGCTCTGGACAGTTCCTGACATGGACAGAGGTGGCAGCAGAGAGCACTGTGTCAGACTGGAAAGAATACACCACCTCCCGCAGGGCCATACAGCAGCTGATAAGTACTGGAAGACTTGAGATTTTTCTAATAGAAGTCATTTAAAGTCTGTTTACCTTTTTGGTACCAGTTGGTTTGACATTTTTTTCCAGAGTACCCCTTTACCCATTACATGACAAAGCCAATTTTCATTTTTGCAGTTTTTTTTTTTTTTTTGCTCTTTGTGTTTAAAAGGCCATAGTGCTTGCTTTTGTTCACCTACAGACCCAAAGAAGGGCTTATTCTGGGCACCAATTGTACTTTGCAATGACTGTACTTTGCAACTTTTTTTTTTCAAATCAACTGGTGTCAGAAAGTTATATAGATTTGTAATTTACTTCTATTAAAAAATCTCAAGTCATTCCATACTTATTAGCTGCTGTATGTCCTGCAGGAAATGTTGTTTTATTTTCAGTCTGACACAGTGCTCTCTGCTGACATCTCTGGCCGAGACAGGAACTGTCCAGAGCAGGAGAGGTTTTCTATGGGGATTCATATAAAACCGAGACAGAGTTCCTGTCTCGGCCAGAGATGTCAGCAGAGAGCACTGTGTCAGACTGAAAATAAAACATTTCCTGCAGGACATACAGCAGCTGATAAGTATAAGAAGACTTGAGATTTTTAAAAGAAGTAAATTACAAATCTATATAACTCTCTGATACCAGTTGATTTGAAAGAAAAAGATTTTCGCTGGACAACCCCTTTAAGGAAGACCAAATGTTCCAAGAAGACCCTAGTATCGTCGATGACCCATGATAGGTAGGTGTGCTGTTACACATTTTGCATTGGGACACAGGAGCTTTAGTGAATACCTACTGTAACTTTGTAACAAACTATTCATGTACTAAAGTGAAGTTAGAATTTTTGAATTGTTCAGGTGCTGAGACCCCAACAGATCAATAAAACAAAGGGACCGAGTGGTGGACTCCTTTATTTCGGCTCTTATCTCCTTTGAAAGATGAGCACATAGTATATGGATTTGGTAAAAGTTTCTTTGATTTCATTGAATCTGAATGCAGAGCTCTTAGCTTTCGAAGAGCATCGAGAAGACCTCTGTCCATGTCAGGAACTGTCCACAGAAGGAGAGGTTTTCTATGGGAATTGCGCATTGCAAGATAGAGTTCATAGGCTTACTGCAACTTTACTCCACCCGGATCAGTTCCTGGCTCTTTGGCTCGATGTTGGATACTGTCCTGCACTGTGACTTCTCCTTGTCCACGGCGTGGGTTGAGGTTATCTTTTGGCTAGTCATCTCCTAAGAGGTTTAACACTGCAAAGTACTTTGTGTGGATACTAAAAAAAGGTTAGTAACAGTGTGCTGTCTTGCATCCTACCCATGCTGGGTACTGGCTAGGACTGACCCTTTGGGGAGCTGGCAGGGGGCCAGGGTCGGGAAAAGATCGCTGTGGAGAGCTATCTAGCTTGCGTCATTTCTCCCGAATGGACAGCTCTTGCTCCTCCCCCACCCATGGGACTAACTTCCTCTACAGCATGTATGGTGTGCTGTGATTGGGTGAAAACCAACAATCAAAGAAGAAAGCCATGTCACACGTATAAGGGTGGCACATCCCTAGAAGAATGATGAAATAGACTGTATGCTCAAGTGAAAAAATAATAATACAAATTTTATTGTTACACAAAAACTACAAAGTGCAAGATATACATAGTAAAATCAATTAAAACCACAACATACAGAAGGTCCATGTCAAATAAACATGGTACCAGGACATACCGACATGTGTAAATATTGTGACCCCCCCATGGCTGATAATATTGACTGACAACTAAAATGATATAATGCTGTCAGAGTATGAACAATAAAGTCTTTATAAATGACTATACTCTATGGACACAAAACAAAAAATGACAAAAAAGTAAAAAAAGAAATGGGAGCCAAATAAATACATCAAATATCACCAAGGGGGGAATCCATGTCGGGGTCCAAGAAACCCTACGCGTTCCGTCTCTGCCACAAGACTTTCCCAAGGGTGCATTGGGTGAAAAGAGTGCAATAGAGTGCAATAGAAGAACCAAGAGGAGAGGTGATAGGAAAGAAGAAAGCAGAATTCCTACTGGTCTACTATTTCTGGTACACACAAACACAATAACCTTTTGCGATCTTTCAGTTGTGCAGCTTCCATACACTAATACATAATACAGGGGCATCCATTGGTCAACTTTCAGTACTACTTTTACCATAATAAGACCACAAAAGGTACAGACTTTTGCAAAGGGTGTATGCAAGAGTAACACCCCTAGTGGGACACCACATTAGGACTTAGAAATATAGAAAATTCTGAAGCTATCTGTCTATCTAACTTCTATCTATCTATCTATCTATCTATCTATCTATCTATCATCCATCTTTCTATCTCTCCATCTATTATCTATATATCTGTCTATCTATCTATCCATCTTTCTATCTCTCCATCTATTATCTATCTATCTATCTATTATCTATCTATCTATCTATCTATCTATCTATCTATCCACGGCCGGCTCCAGGTTTTTGCCGTCCCTTGGGCAACAGAGCCTCAGCGGGCCCCTCATTTACACACTATGCACAATAACATGAGACACCACTAACATGTACAAACATACATTATTGACATACAGCAGTTACAGCTCAGTCTTCACCCTCCTCCTCTCTGTTAGGCTGCTCTCCACACTGTAAGGTTGAGGAACTTTAGGTCATGTGATCAGGTCCTTATCCCTTTTCTCTCTCTGTGCAGATCCTGCTCCGTCTCCTATGTCTTCTGATGTTCAGTTCTCACCCTGCACAACAGTGAGCAGGCTAAACATCAGAAAACCGGCCCCCTCTCCCTCTCTGGGCCCCTAGAGATGCTGTGGGCCCTGGCACTTGCCCAGGTAAGCCTTGTGCTGACACCGGCCCTGTATCTATCTATCTATCTATCTATCTATCTATCTATCTATCTATCTATCTATGTATCTATCTATCTATCTATCTTTTATCTATCTTTTATCTATCTATCTATCTCTCTATCTATTATCTATCTATCTATCTATCTATCTATCTATCTCCTATCTATCTATCTATCTATCTATCTATCTTTTATCTATCTATCTATCTCCTATCTATCTATCTATCTATCTATCTATCTATCTATCTATCTATCTATCACCTATCTATCTATTCATCTATCTCTTTCAATAAGTAACAATGATGTGAATAATAGTTAATATTTTCCTCCCTGATACACCAATGCTCCTTATTTATCTCTTCGGGGAGTATTAGAACAAAATCTTAATTACAATCTGTATGAAAAACATTATATCTATCACTAAACCTGTTCTGGAATACAGACCTATAAAATTATTATTGGTGTGTGGAGTAGAAAGGTCATGGGAAAATAAGTCATTTATAGATAACTATATTTTAAATATCTCTGTCTCTCTGTACATGAATATAATTATAGCCTAAGCCATGAATAAATGGTTTGTATTGTGCCCGGCTTTTATCTCCAACAGGAAGCAGGTTGATTTACTTATTCATACTTGTGTTTTTTTTCTTTTTTTTTTTTTTTTTATAATTACAATAAAACACTTCATATCTAGTATCTTACAAAGCTAGATACATGGAGCGGATTTAGTTGCATGGCCCCGCGCCTGCCAAATCAACTGTATGGAAATCTTGGACACACTGAACAGGTATCTCCTAAAAAAAAAAAGTTAAGTGTGTTAACAAAGGTGTAATTCACATGCTGAGTAAGAGGAGCTTTTTCTTGTAAAAGACAATAGTTGTCTTTATATAGACCAATGATAGCCCTGATAGACAATGGGTAAAGTCGTACTTATTGCTACAATAAACATCTATGCTGTGTCCTTTTTTTGACATAATTTTACAATTCTACATCTTGTTTTCATACTGAGTTAAAGATTTTTTACAAATTTTGCAAAAAAAAAAAAAATTAGTTTGGAAAAAAAACTTTTTTGCAAAGTTCGCAATAGGTTTGAAAAGTTATTACACATGAAAAAAAGGGTGTGCTCACCTGTCTGTTCTTTCCTGGTGTCCTCCTATGGATATCCAGTGTCTCCAGCTGCCTCTAGATAATCACTGACTGACTGATATGGGACAGAACAGCGGCCAGTAATTGGCTGAGTGGGCTGCAGGCGATCAGAGGCTGAAGAAGGACGACCCCAAAGAGAGCATGGACAGGTAAGTATTAGAGATGAGCGAACCGGGTTCGGGTTCGAGTCGATCCGAACCCGATTGTTCAGCATTTGATTAGTGGCGGCTGCAGAACTTGGATAAAGCTCTAAGGTTGTCTGGAATACATGGATACAGCCAATGACTATATCCATGTTTTCCACATAGCCTTAGGGCTTTATCCAACTTCAGCAGCCACCGCTAATCAAATGCCGAAAGTTCGGGTTCGGGTGGACTCGAGCATGCTCCAGGTTCCCTCATCTCTAGTAAGTATGTATCTATATCACTGATCTAAAATTTGCTGCACTTAGGATTCAGAGCAGAGAAAATGCAGCGATGACACATCATCCCCTCTATTTCTGCTAAGCCAGAGTCATTATGGGAAATTTAGGCAGCATTAGCAAATTATATGTAAGGGTAAATAAAATTAAGGTGCCAGACAACAAATGGAATTGATGCCACATCAGCTGAATTAAATAAACAAAAGACATACTTACAATACTTCTTTATAAGGTTTCAAATCTATCTTTATAAGGTATCTATCTATCTATCTATCTATCTATCTATCTATCTATCTATCATCTATCCATCCGCTTTAAAGCTTTCATGCCACGTATGATTTACCTTTTCCATAAACATTGTAAAACTGTTTATCTAATTATCCGATAGCCAAAGAGTATAATTTATACAGTGTTAACTAAATACTCTGGAAAAGGAAAATGTTGTACACTAATTGCATGTGTGAAAAGCTGTATAACAGGTTCCTCTGTGTTGCTGCTGTTTGCTTTGGCCCATTGTAGTATTATTCTTACAAAGATGACAGGAAGAAGAACTCACATACTGTTCAAGTGTGTATACATGTAATCGATCTTATGTTTGTCTGTATCTCATCTATCTATTATCTATCTATCTATCTATCTATCTATCTATCTATCTATCTTCTATCTATCTATCTATTATCTATCTATCTATCTATCTATCTATCTATCTATCTATCTATTATCTATCTATCTATCTATCTATCTATCTATCTATCTATCTATCTATCTATCTATCTACAGAAATCAGAAAAGTAACTGCAGCACTCCAAGATGCACTTTGTGGGAGAAATAAACTTCACCTTTTGAACACAGCCATCTTAGAGTGCTCAAGGGTATCTACCGCTGGCACCAACCTCACCTGATATTCAGAGTGCTGCGTCCACTCTATCTATCTATCTATCTATCTATCTATCTATCTATCTCAGATCCCAGACTTTACGAACGTTTAAGGCAATGTTCACACATTTCCTTCGTATTTCTTGCGCAGCGTTACATACATAATTCCAATGTGCGTCCGTAGAGCGGCACGTTATTTGCGCGTATCACACATCATGCTGTACGAACATTACTGGAACAGTATGTATGACGTGCCTTTTACTAGGCTACTGGAACAATAGCTACACTTGCCTTTTACTGGGCTTCTGGAACAATAGGTATCACTTGCCTTTTACTGGGCAACTGGCATAATAGGTATCACGTGCCTTTACTGGGCAACTGGCACAATAGGTATCACGTGCCTTTTACTGGGCTACTGGCACAATAGGTATCACATGCCTTTTACTGGGCTACTGGCACAATAGGTATAACGTTTATGTGCCCTTAGTGGGCTTAACCAGGGACACAATAAGTCACTTGTACACACAGGGTACTGTAATGAATACACCTGCTGATGCTGCTGCTGCTGTTATATCATCTATGTCTTAGCACTGAGAAGTGCTTTGGATTCAAAGATGACCTTTTTTGCTGAATATTAGCCCTGAAAAGGACTTTTGGGTTTCGTAGTAAGCCTGCCTAACCAAAATGCTACTAAAACCTATCTCTCCCTGCTCCAAGATCTTTTCCTGGCTAGGTTGAAAGCGCATCTGCGGTTGAGAGGTGGAAGTCAATTATTAAATATTTGAGGTCATGTGGTTCAGCCATCCAATGAGGGTAGACGCCGTTTTCGCACTGCGTGCGTACTCCCAGGGTCCCTCACGGCCTCCCTGCATGGTGATTGGATTAAAAAAAAAGCCAACTGCGATGGGAGGGCTTTCGAATGTTTCCCGCATATTCGTCACACTACTCGATTGAATTCAAATCTTTCGAATACCGCAATATTCGATCGAATGCCATCTCAATCGAATCGTATTCGCTTATCTCTATGATCTACCTATCTATCTATTTCAGATCTGTCTATCTATCTATCTATTTCAGATCTTTCTATCATCTCTCTCTCTCTGAACAGATCGGTGTATTACTTCCATCATTCTGTTCAGCCGTTCTCCTAATATGCAGGAGGATAGGATTCTTGCCACAGCCCTCCCCCACCCTCCAGCTGCTGATTGACAGTTAACTGCCTATACACACCATGGATAGATGACTGCCAATCAGCAACTGGCGGGTGGCATTTTCTTCTTCTCATGAATATCCAGGACTACTGGGCTTATGCACATAATGGAGAGGACTACATATTGTCCATGTTATTCAGGAGGAGATCTCTGGATCAGCTGCACAGAACAATTTAAGTGATACATCATTCTGTTCAGCTTCTCTGTCACTAGTTTATGCTACCCTTAGATAAGACACCATAATCTTACTGTCAGAGTCACTTTAACCTGTCGACCTTCATTGAGAGTTCTTACCTTATACCAAAACAAGCAGAGAATTCTCAATCAAAGTTGGCAAGGTGGAAATAAGTTTGCTGGGACCACCCTGATGTCTTGTGGTTTCTACTGTATATCTATGTATTTCTATGGTTCGGGCAAAATGTACTTGATGAGCGAGTCCCTTTAAGAGCAGCTGACCACATACAGGAGCATTCAGAATCGCTTATAGCAGATGAATATACACACAAAGTGTATATACCGTCCATCATAACATCTCCATTTCTTTTCATGTCTTGCTAAACTTCTCGGACGTAATCCATTGCAATGCCGGCGACTTGTATGAGATCGGCTGGAGCCGGCGCTCTTCAGGCTGGTTGAATCATTTATAAATTAAATGAGGAATTGACTTTAAGCTGCAGGGTGTTTACGCACCAGTTGACTTACAGAAGCCACTGCCATAGCGGCAATGTGTTTTCTTTTCATTGCGATTTTCATATCTTGGTCTCACTTCAATCTATTATTAAGAAAAACAGAGATGTGAGTTAAAAAGGACAATTATACATAACAGGATTCCTCATGCCGTAGTTAAATACATCAGACGGCAGAAACCAACAGGCTGCGAGAAGCTGATTAATTTTTCAAGAACTAATGCAATTTTTGCAGCAGTGTATCTGTACCTAGAGAATTAGGTGATATTTTCTATGATAAAGCGGCAAGACTGGTTACAAAATTGGAATTCCCCACAAAAGAAGATAAATGAATTGTTTGAGTTCTGGTTTATGTGTTTAACACTAATTTAAAGGTATTTGAATCATTTCCCTTGATATTGCACAGGATACAGTGCTGGCGCTTACGAGCCCATCCAGGCGCACATCCTCGCTGACTATCAAAGGAAATGTTACTTTGGAATAACTGTGCATAATTATACATTTATTTCAAATAATATCCATGTCTGCGCATTTCTTATCTGACGCGTTTACTTTTATCCACTTTTATCAATCATATACTTCCAAGGGAACAACTCGAATTGTAATGGTGGTGACATATAGTGCATGTATGTACTGTCTGTATCTTTGCTCCAGCAATCTACCAATAATGATGCTATATAAGGCTTAAAAATATCACCATGTAGTGTATATAGTGCCTAAATAATACCACCTTGTAGTGTATATAGTGCTTAAAGAGGATGTACCACCAGGTACGTCCTCTTTAACCTGATACTGGCATAGAACGGCGCCGTCACGGGGAAGCCGGTGCCGCGGTACGTTTTTAAAACCACGGGCCTGTTCCCCTGTTTGGCGCCGTTCTTTCCATGGTTACCGGCCGGTGCTCAAGCACTGGAGTTAGGCCGGCCCGCCCCCAGTGGGAGGGAATTCCCTCCCCTCTATGACGCGGCTCCTTTGATTCTAACGGAGTCGCGTCATAGAGGGGAGGGAATTTCCTCCCACTGGGGGCGGGCTGGCCTACCTCCAGTGCTTGAGCACCGGCTGGTAACCGAGGAAAGAACAATGCCGTACAGGGGAACCGTGCCACGGTTCAAAAAACGGACCGCGGCACCGGCTTCCCCGTGACGGCGACGTTCTATCCCTGTGTCAGGTTAAAGAGGACATACCTGGTGGTACATCCTCTTTAAATAATACCACCATGTAGGGTATAGGGCCTAAATAATACCACTATGTAGTGTATATTGTACTTAAATAATACCACCATGTAGTGTATATAGAGCCTAAATAATACCACTATGTTGTATATATTGTTCATAAATAATATCACCAGGGAGTGTACCTAAATAATACCACCATGTTCTGTATATAGCGCTTAAATAATATCACCAGGTGGTGTACATAGTGCGTAAATAATGCTACCATGTAGGGTATATAGTGCTTAAATGATACCATCATGTAGTATACATAGGGGGAATTTTTTTTAATTAAATTAGACCCCACCCCCTTTTTCATGCCTCATTGAATCCAGCCTGGCGCCCGAACCTATACAAAATCTGTACCTGCTTCCAGCAGGCATAAATCATGATAAATGAGGCGCATGAGGAGGCCACACCTCCTCCCTGCCTTGCCGCACCCCTCTGAGCCCCCACAGCCCCCCCATCGGGCAAGCAGGGCATACGGCAGGCATATGCCAGGGAGAAGGCAGGACTTTCATAAAAGTTCTTCATAGTGCCTAAATAATACCATCCTGTAGTGTATATAGTGCCTAAATAATAATATTATGTATATAGTGCCTAAATAATACCACTATGTAGTGTATATAGTGCCTAAATAATACCACCATGTAGTGTATATAGTGCCTAAATAATACCACCATGTAGTGTATATAGTCCATAAATAATACCACCATGTAGTGTATATAGTCCCTAAATAATATCTTTATGTAGTGTATATAGTGCCTAAATAATACCACCATGTTGTGACAGGTCAGGTACTCTAAATCAAATATAAAAAGAATAAATCTGGATCAGTACATGGAAAATAAGTACCTTTCATGGGGATGTACACAGGCCATCTTTATAAGGCTGGGTTCACACTACGTTTCTGCAATCTGTTATTTTTTCCATCCGTTTTTGCAAAAGAACGGATGGAAAAAACGTATGTATTTGTGTGCATCCGTTTTGATCCATTGACTTCCATTCTAAAGAAAAAACGGATCAAAACGCAATGTGTTTTTTTTTCTTGTACGTTAAAAAAAGAATGCGTTTGGTCCCTTTTTTTTTTTTTTTTTTTTATAATGGAAGTTAAGGAAAGAATGGATCAAAATGGATGCACACTAATGCATCAGTTTTTCCATCCGTTTTTTTTGCAAAAACGGATTAAAAAAGGGGATTGCAAAATACGTAGTGTGAACCCAGCCTCAAGCTCCATTTCAGTGTGGATGAAGAACAAATTTTCTGAACTGTTGTTCGTAGTTATTGGTTTGACTGATAACATGGTACATTGTTTCATTGTAGAGGTAATTATTTTTCCTTCTTATGTAATGTCTTACCTTGAGGTCCCCATACACCATGAAGCCCTATTACATGAAATGCATTTTGACCATACTTGGGTGATTAGCGGCTGTATCTTAAAAGACCATGATGAGCCAACAAGCACAATGTTAAAAAAATCACGACCACATCAGAGATGGTCTGCTGCATGTCGCTCTGTATAATAGGAGTGGCAGCAACAGACTAAGGATCGTCCGTGCAGCTCCTCCCAATGCTCCCCGCAGCCCCTCCTGTGCCTCCCCGTTTGCTGCATGTAAAAGCACAGACAGCGAGTGGGGAAGGAGCACTCATTTTTCCCTCATTATCATGCCTTGTAAGGATTCAAACTGAGGAATTGGCGCCGAAATTCCGAGCGGAATCCCAGTCACTGACTCAGCTCGGAATTCTGCCTGCCTCAGTGCCTCAATGTAAGGTATAGGGCATTTCTACTCACCACAGCTTGTCAATTCTTTGAGCGAAGAGCCGCAGAGAGCAGAGGTACCCTATACCTTACATTGAGGTGCTAAGGCAGGTAGAATTTCGAGCGGTGTCCGCGACGGGGATTCCGCTCAGCTGACGATTCCTTAGTGTGAACTGACCCTTATAAGGCCTTTAGACATTAGTCTGCCATCAAGGACAAGACTAGATATTCCTGGAATATCTAGTCTTGTCCTTAAAAAAATAGTTGGAAGTTTACAAGTCACTGCCTCCCGCAACATCACACTCCTCTACTGCTGCTGCTGTGACCTTTATACACAGGTAGTTCTGCTTACTTTAGGGTTCACAGAGAGAATAAAAATTCTGAGAATTTTGAATTCACCTTGAACAAGTTTGGCAAGAAATGTTTACTTACCTCTTAATAGGCTAATGGCAACTAAGAACCATTCAGTTCTTCCTGGGAACGGAAAACTTTTCTTATCGTAAAATCCCCCCCCCCGATCCACAAACTGCTGTATTATATCTTCCCTCTAATTGTGGCTGAAGATAATGAAGGATGACTTGATGTTCTCAAGGATTAGCGCCTTGTCAATATATTTATTACGCAATATCTAAAACCTATGTCAAACAATGTAAACCGAAACGCTTCTCCTAAAGAGAGACACAAGAGATTAAAGTTAAATCCTTTGATATCTGAGAATCTTGAAGTTTGGCTGTCCAAGGAATGAAAGCATAAGGCAAACTTTAGAAAACCTCCGGGATGAGCCCCAACTCTGGCGACACTGAGCAAATACAGAGAAATAAATAATTGCACAGGAACAAATACTTTTTAGGCTTCCTGAAAATTGCATTGTCTAATGAGATTCCGGATTAAACGCTTCAACCAAATACATTTAACCCATTCAATTATGACTATATAGCCAATGACCTCTTGTTATCTCCAAACTTGGCTCAGGGCTTAACCACTGGAACGTGTCATAGCCGTAGCCGTTTTTAGTATCAAGCCGTAATAGAGCTAACAAAGAGGTATATGAACCCTCTGATCAGTGCTCATTTACTGAGACTATTACATGACTCAGAATGGCCCATATGCTTGTTCGTCACTAGTAGTGTTGAGAAAGCATAACCAGTAGACCATAGTGCTCATCCAAGCACTGAGGTGCTCGACCAAGCTCAATGCTCGATTGGCTGCCAGTAATACCTATTACCTTTTTTCGTTCAAATTTTTGTATATTTCGTCCCTTAAAGGGTTCGGGTTTGGAAAATGTTGCCAATCCCGAACAGTTTGACAGGTCCACTCAACACTACCCATTGTTTCTTTTCCAAATCTCTCTGTTACCATATGCCAATCTGGAGAGCTCTTACAAAATAAAAGTGAGTGTACCACTTCAGTATGATGACCCTGTCCATTTTTCAAAGTGTCACCTGGTTCCCGTGATCTGTGCCGTTTTCTATACATGCAAATTAGGCTGCTTGGTGCACTGGAGGTGGGTCCTGCACCTCGATATCTCCCCCCTTGGGTAACACACTGAGGAAGAGCAAGACTGGGGCCAGACTTGTTTCAGTAGGTGCACATCAACCAGGGAAAGAGATATCGGTGCACGCTGGGCCCATCTCCATCTCCGGACCCTCGGTCCATCTCCAGTGCACCAAGTGACCTAATTTGCCTATAACGGCACAGATTGCAGAAACCGGACGGCGGTTTAAAAAATGGACTACGCCATTAGAATGTGTGCGGCGGCACCCATTGGGTTCTAGAAAAATATTTATCTACTGTAGACTTACAAATTTGCCTGATTGGTCATTAGAGGTTAATAAGTTCTGAAATTAATTTTGGGTCCAATTCTATAGAATCAGCTATTGGGTTTCATTCAAAAATGGGCAGTTTGCTCTGAAAAGTTGTCTCCTAGGATTGTATCCAACCTCTCAAACTGATGTCAAGTGTAAGTTAGGGTTACAGTTAATAGAGCTACAGCCAAGAACCCCAATCTAACCTTAACCCCCTATCCCAAAAGCCCAAGACAAATGTTCAAATTTCAGATTCTCACAAATCCAATTTTTTTAATGGAAATTTTGAGCAAATTTAATTTGCTCAACATTGATTTGCCCATTACTATTGGCCATTTATTTGACCAGCTTGTATATAGTGTATATTTCACCTAAAGCTGAAACATTTTTGCCGCACAATAACAGATGATCTTTGGGGGGGGGGTTGTTATTTTTACTCCTGATGCCAAAAAATTATCCAGAAGAAACCTTGAACTCAACTAAACACAGAAAAATGTAAGAAAAAAAAAAATCGACTAAGTTAAGTAACATAATTGTAACGTATCCGTAAGACTGTGGGAAAGAAGCTGCCGTCATATCTTCTAATTAATGCTACAAACAGTGTTATTACATACTGTCACACGTATTAGTATAAACAATTAGAAGCCTTTCTATGATTCATAACATATGAATATTTAACACACAAGGGAATCTGAGCACGAGAAATCTCTTCCTCATTTAAATGGGATTCACACAGAGTAGCAATCCTAAGGGGATTTATGTGTACAAGTAAATTTTCTTAAATGTTTTAATCCAGAAATACCTTTTTAGTGATACTAAATGAGTGCTACATCGCAAATTGGTCTGAATTTAGAGCTGTACTGCCCATCAAAACTTTTGCTCTGTTTGTTACTGGCCATAAAAGAAAGCCCCCACTGCCATTACTGCCACTGCCATTATGGCTCGTAGAGTTCCAAGAAGTCTATTTGCACGCATATGTTGCTGCATGATGTAACATTATAGTTTATAGTGGTGCATTTATTATGTGACTGTAGTGATTTATTCGTTTTACAAACACAACGCCATTTCTACATTGCTCTATGCATTGCCATTCCCTGTATATTTGCATTGCCGGTGGGAGAGCATGCAGCTTGGTGAATGAAGTAAGCAGCGATGCACATAATACATACACTTATCTGTATATGTTCACACTAAGTAAATAAAAGAGAAAAGGTGTTCACTTTTTTTTTTTTTTACCCCTTCCCACACCAGAATGTTCCAGTACGTCCTGCTGCAGGTGGGGGGTGGGGTTCAGAGAGGGGTCGAGTGGCGACCCCCTGCTGAATCGCCATGATCTTGGCTGCTATCTGCAGCTGGAGACCGCTAATTAGACATTTAAATGCAACTGTTAAAGCTGACAGCTGCATTTAAATGTCCTGTGTCCCCTATACCTGGTGTCTAGTGAGGGGGATCTCCCTCCCGCTATGTGATTGTGGAGGGGAGATCCCTTCTTCTTACTGGGCTGGGCCTTAGCGTCGCACTGACGCTGATCTCGACTTGGCAATCTATAAATCTGGGCTGCAGCAGCCCAGAGTAATACAGCAGTGATCTAACCGATCAGTGCTGAACTAAGTATACTGCACTGAACTCTATGAGATTAGTTCACTAATAATAAAAGTCCCCCAGGGGGACTAAAAGTTAAAGAAAAAATAAAGTTTTTAGGGTGGAACCCACAGAAGTCACCTTGTCTATTTTTAACGTCCCATTTCAGGAGTATTAGCACTACAATAAAGGATGAGTGGAGAAGAAGACAGTGATCTTTATCTTTCAGTATTAGATTTGTGATTTTTATCTTCAAACTACATGGATAACTTGCTAGATACAGTTTTATTAAAGAGGTTATCCAGCGCTACAAAAACATGGCCACTTTCCCCCTACTGTTGTCTCCAGTTTGGGTGGGGTTTTGAAACTCAGTTCCATTGAAGTAAATGGAGCTTGATTGCAAACCACACCTGAACTGCCTGACAACAGTCGGGGGAAAAGTGGCCATGTTTTTGTAGCGCTGGATAACTCCTTTAAGAATATCAGAGATATAAATATATAAAAAAATAATAATAAAAAAACCTTGTCCTATATTTTATCCATTCCAACCTGAATTCGGCGGTAGCGCCTAATGATTAAGCTGCATTGTTGTGTCATGTCCTAGATTGTGTGCCAGAGAGAAAACAAGTCATTCTAAGTTATTTTCTTTAAACAATTATACGAGAACAAACCTCATTCATCATACTAATCAAAGCAACAGTGCAGGAGCGTTCCCCACCGCGATAAACAGTGTCCAGCAGTGTCCGTTTAGCGTGAGCAGCAGAATAGGTCCCGGCATAGGCTCAAACTGATTCATCGACTCCACATTATTTGACAGAAGCCAAAAGAGGGTCATTTTTGTACTTTGTGCGACGGCAGGCAGGAACAGGGAGACTCTATGTGTTGCGCAAAACACAGCAGGGAATTTCTGTTTTAACATGACGTCACAGTTTAATGTTCTCACCTCCAAGTTTAGGACAACACTAAAAGATGTCTACACACCTTCAATAACTGTTGGTTGAAGAGTTATCTCTTCCATTTTTTACATACATATAAAAGTTCGTCATGGTTGAATGTTTAAGGAGAAGTCTGGAGATTTATTTATTTTTTTTAAATCTGGCAGGGGCGGGAGAGGGGTGGGGGAATAATACGGAACAACTACATACCTCTCCGTGCCCTTGAATCGCCATGCCAGAAGGTTCGGGACCCGCGCCGGAAGCCATTTTCTGCCGAGTTGCGATGATGTCATGCTGACGCGACTGATGACGAAAATGCTGACCCGACTGATGACAGCCCGCTCAACTGATCAATGACTGGCTGAGCAGGCTTTTATCAGTCGGGTTGTGAGGTGGGCAGTAAAGGAAATTCGGGAGCCCGGCGGAGCTTCTGGGGCCAGTCAGGGGCAAGTTAGTGCCATTTGTTGTTTTCTCCCCACATTGCCATTTCAAAAATCCCCCCTGAGGTCAGAGTTCTCTTTAATGTGTTCCCTATGAAGAAGGGAAGGGTAAGCCTCAGCAATCAGCTCTGGCATGGACATATTTCTAAGAGAACAAAGGAGTAAGACCATGAAAATCCATCACACCCGACCCCTATCTCTACCTACATCATCTACGGGTGGAGACTGAGAAGTGATTTGATGGTAAGGAGGAGACTGCTGAGAAATGATCTGTACAGAACAGGAAGTCTCAACTTATTTTTAAGCCAAGTGGCCAATATGGAAACTACAAGATTTCAGTATTATTTTATAATATAAATCGCAAAATGGAAAATTTCCTTTTTTGTGTGTATGTATAACTTTGTATAACGTAAAAAGTAGATTTAAATAATGGTCATTTTCTCATTCTCTTTAAGGAATCCATTAGGATGTGTGCAATCTTCAGTACAGGAACTGTAGTGCTAAAAAATGTGAGGATGCATGTGGGCTCTAGCAGAACCCCATCAGAATACTATCACTTAGGTTCCTATTATACGGAGCGATTTTTAACGATTAACGACTAATGATAAACAATCGCAAACTAGATTGTTTATCGTTAACCTGAAATTGCTCACCATATTACACAGAACGATGGTCGTTACTACGATCGTTATTGCGATTGTTACTATGATCGTTTATTCCTTCTGATCCCAGCAAAACAATGGGCAGTGTGCAATTACAGTGAAAAAATGCGGAACTTGAGTGAACAAATGTGGAATTACAGCGAACGATTAGCGAATGATTAACGATAATTTTAGGTTCGGACCTAAATCAACGATCAATGACATATGAACGATTTTTCGATTGTTGCCTGCAATTACACAGAACGATTATCGTTTAAATTAGAATGATATAACGATTTTTTGCACGATAATCGTCCCGTGTAATTGGGCCCTTACTTTGGGGCTGGGGAAAATACAGAAAATTACAGTGTTTTTTTGTATGATTTTATAAATGCCCAAATGGCCCTCGAGAGAAAATGGTTCCCCACCCCCCACCCCTGCTTTACTCCAATCAGAAAACCCTTCTGTCCTATCTATACCATTCCATTCCTGATAGATGACCGCACAGCTACTACTACAGCATATTACTATTATTATTATGGATTTCAGCATTGATCATCTTCCTACTCCACAATAAAACAAAGATGTGGCCTAGATTTTTAGCAACCTAGATATTCAAACCTAAATATTCCTATAGTAGAATTTAATAAGTGAACTTCAGAAGTCGTCCTAGATTTTCATTGTAGAAATCATTCGTAAAATATTTGCAGATTCTTGGAATCCCCCATTAATATCTGTGCCATAAAGCAAGAGCAGGCTGGATTACAGGTCTAGGAATGTTGGTTTTCTGTATTTCAGAAAATATTTACTATAAGTAGAATTTATAATATAAATATTTATGAATATAAATTTATAATTTTTTCCCCTCATTTTTTTTTTTAAAATAAAGTTAGGCTCCATTCACACGGAATAAAACTGGCCAAATTCTCCACCCCGGAATCCCTCCAGCCTCCTTGTCTATGGGAGGCTCGCGCGCCTCCTCTCTCCGCGTCTCTCCGCGTCTCTCCGCGCTAGAGAATGAACATGTCCATTCTTCAGCGTGGAGAGAGGAAGCACGCAAGCCTCCCATAGAGTGTCATTATGACAAGGAGGCTGGAGAGATTCTAAATGTAATTATTTATTAAACAATTTTACATTGAGTGGAAGCAGTAAGGGGCAACATGGCCTTTTTACTGCCACCACTGGTTGTGTCAGGAACTGCAGGGCTGCTCAAGCTCTGGTTCTGGCACAGTTATATATCACTAGTGATACTAAACCTCTTTTGATGTCTATTCTAATGCATGTTAACACTGCTGCCAACTTTGTCACTAGCGCCGCAGGCCTGACAGGGAGGATAACTGTCTATAACTGCTCATTCTGCTACTGACTGCAGGGCCTGAGTGTAATGTCTATTCTAATGCTAATATGCATGCAAATAGACATCAGACAAGGATCAGTATCATTAACATTAAACGCAGCAGCACTGGCTATATGGACCAAGGCATAAGCAGCCCTGCAGTTTGCAGTTCCCGACAGCAGAAGGGACAATGCCCCTTAGTTCCTACCGTTACTTCTGCCACTCATTATTTAAATAAATATAATATATATAATTATATATATATATATATATATATATATATATGTTATGTAATATTGTTATGTAAATAATTTTTAGAGATAGTTCGATATGACCTTGCTTAGCCCATGTACCTTAAAAACAAATAAAGATAGGCAGAGCATGACCTCTATACTGTGTGTAGAAGTTCTTTGAATTATGGTGGCATGCATTGGCCCCTATGGTCCTGCCCTATGCATAACATTGCAGTTTTTCTGCACTGTTCCTTTACATCATGATAGTTCACAGGGCAGTATTGTAATTCCCGTATTCTGTTGACATTGGGTCCTCATATCCTCTTCATTTGTACAGCACTGCAGAATATGCTGGTGATATATCTGTAACATATAGTGTACTGGGGATTCATACTGGTTTTCCAATCTGCCCCAGAACCCAGCTGGCAACGGTGAAAAATATCTGCTCTATAATATTATTTGCTGTGATCTTTCATGTGGAAAAGAAAATGCATAAATTAGGTGTTATTAATAAGGGCAGCGTACAGAAGCCTGGATAACGCCGAACGGGGTGCGGAACTACTTCTTGTATATTAATTTTATGTAACAATAAACGTCGCTGTGCTGGGAATTTCCTCTGAAGAATTAAGAGATGATTGATAAGAGTGTCAGACCCTAAATATACATTCATTTCTAAAGATAAAGTGATTTTTTTCTTTAAATATTACCAGAGTTTAATAAAGTATATCACAATAGCTTTTGATTTACTATTTAATATTTTCTATCTATCTATCTATCTATCTATCTATCTTCTATCTATCTATCTTCCTTCTATCTATCTATATATCTATCTATCTATCTATCTCCTATCTATCTATCTATCTATCTATCTATCTATCTATCTATCTATCTATCTTCCTTCTATCTATCTATATATCTATCTATCTATTATCTATCTATCTATTATCTATCTATCTATCTCCTATCTATCTATCTATCTATCTATCTATCTATCTATCTATCTATCTCCTATCTATCTATCTATCTATCTATCTATCTTCTATCTATCTATCTCCTATCTATCTATCTATCTATCTATCTATCTATCTATCTATCTATCTATCTTCTATCTATCTATCTCCTATCTATCTATCTATCTATCTATCTATCTATCTATCTATCTTCTATCTATCTATCTATCTATCTATCTATCTATCTATCTCCTATCTATCTATCTATCTATCTATCTATCTATCTATCTATCTATCCAGGGGCGTAACTAGAAATGGCTGGGCCCCATAGCAAACCTTTGATTGGGGCCCCCCCTACCCCAAATCCACCCCCACCCCTGACCGACCACTACGCCATCAACACACCCAGATCTACACAGGTTCTGTACTCCATATAAATTACAGTGCAGTTACATCAGGTGACTCACAGGGGACGTCTTCTCTGATCGGAGTTCTTCCCTTTTCATCATCTTCTCCATCTGTCCTGGGCCGTTATGAGAACTTCTCGGAGCCACGAATCCACAGAATCTGCCAGACAGACATATTAGGCTCCTCACACTGACACCATCCTCATCTGTATACAAACTGCACATCTGTAATGGCCCCTTTGTACCCTCTTTCAGTGAGTAGCCCTGACTCCTTGTATAGGAACATATATATATATATATATATATATATATATATATATATATATATCCCTTATAGTATATGCCCCCCTCTGTGTAGACAGCTTATAGATTGCCCCTTATTCAGTACTCCGTATAGATGGCCCCATGTGCATCACCTATATCAGGGGTAGGGAACCTCGACTCTCCAGCTGTTGCAAAACTACAACTCCCATCATGCCTGGACAGCTAAAGCTGTAGTTTTGCAACAGATGGAGAGCCGAGATTATTTCTGTGTAGTCCTCTTAGAGATGACCCTGTATGTTGTCCACTCCCCCATATAGCCCCCTTATGTTGTCCAGCCCCCATAAAGCCCCCTTATGATGTCCAGCCCCCCCCCGTATAGCTCCCAGTGTTGTCCATCCCCATCCCACATAGCCCCCAGTATTATGCATCCCCAGCCCCCACATAGCCCCCAGTATTATGCATCCCCAGCCCCCACATAGCCCCCAGTATTATGCATCCCCAGCCCCCATGTAGCCCCCAGTATTGTGCATCCCCAGCCCCCACATAGCCCCCAGTATTGTGCATCCCCAGCCCCCAGTATTGGGCATCCCCAGCCCCCACATAGCCCCCAGTATTGTGCATCCCCAGCCCCCACATAGCCCCCAGTATTGTACATCCCCAGCCCCCACATAGCCCCCAGTATTGTGCATCCCCAGCCCCCACATAGCCCCCAGTATTGTGCATCCCATTCCCCACATAGCGCCCAGTATTGTGCATCCCCAGCCCCCACATAGCCCCCAGTATTGTGCATCCCATTACCCACATAGCGCCCAGTATTGTGCATCCCCAGCCCCCACATAGCCCCCAGTATTGTGCATCCCATTCCCCACATAGCGCCCAGTATTGTGCATCCCCAGCCCCCACATAGCCCCCAGTATTGTGCATCCCCAGCCCCCACATAGCCCCCAGTATTGTGCATCCCCTTCCCCACATAGCCCCCAGTATTGTGCATCCCCTTCCCCACATAGCCCCCAGTATTGTGCCTCGGAGGCACAATACTGGGGGCTATGTGGGGAAGGGGATGCACAATACTGGGGGCTATGTGGGGGCTGGGGATGGACAATACTGGGGGCCAAGTGGGGGCTGGGGATGGACAATACTGGGGGCTATGTGGGGAAGGGGATGCACAATATTGGGGGCTATGTGGGGAAGGGGAGGCACCCCTTCCCCACATAGCCCCCAGTATTGTGCATCCCCTTCCCCACATAGCCCCCAGTATTGTCCATCCCCTTCCCCACATAGCCCCCAGTATTGTCCATCCCCAGCCCCCACATAGCCCCCAGTATTGTCCATCCCCAGCCCCCACATAGCCCCCAGTATTGTGCATCCCCTTCCCCACATAGCCCCCAGTATTGTGCATCCCCTTCCCCACATAGCCCCCAGTATTGTGCATCCCCTTCCCCACATAGCCCCCAGTATTGTGCATCCCCAGCCCCCACATAGCCCCCAGTATTGTCCATCCCCTTCATCACATAGCCCCCAGTATTGTGCATCCCCTTCCCCACATAGCCCCCAGTATTGTCCATCCCCTTCCCCACATAGCCCCCAGTATTGTGCCTCCCCTTCCCTACATAGCCCCCAGTATTGTGCATCCCCTTCCCCATATAGCCCCCAGTATTGTGCATCCCCTTCCCCATATAGCCCCCAGTATTGTGCATCCCCATCCCCACATAGCCCCCAGTATTGTCCATCCCCAGCCCCCACATAGCCCCCAGTATTGTCCATCCCCAGCCCCCACATAGCCCCCAGTATTGTGCATCCCCTTCCCCACATAGCCCCCAGTATTGTGCATCCCCTTCCCCACATAGCCCCCAGTATTGTGCATCCCCTTCCCCACATAGCCCCCAGTATTGTGCATCCCCAGCCCCCACATAGCCCCCAGTATTGTCCATCCCCTTCATCACATAGCCCCCAGTATTGTGCATCCCCTTCCCCACATAGCCCCCAGTATTGTCCATCCCCTTCCCCACATAGCCCCCAGTATTGTGCCTCCCCTTCCCTACATAGCCCCCAGTATTGTGCATCCCCTTCCCCATATAGCCCCCAGTATTGTGCATCCCCTTCCCCATATAGCCCCCAGTATTGTGCATCCCCATCCCCACATAGCCCCCAGTATTGTGCATCCCCATCCCCACATAGCCCCCAGTATTGTGCATCCCCAGCCCCCACATAGCCCCCAGTATTGTGCATCCCCAGCCCCCACATAGCCCCCAGTATTGTGCATCCCCAGCCCCCACATAGCCCCCAGTATTGTGCATCCCCAGCCCCCACATAGCCCCCAGTATTGTGCATCCCCAGCCCCCACATAGCCCCCAGTATTGTGCATCCCCTTCCCCACATAGCCCCCAGTATTGTGCATCCCCTTCCCCACATAGCCCCCAGTATCGTGCATCCCCTTCCCCACATAGCCCCCAGTATTGTGCATCCCCAGCCCCCACATAGCCCCCAGTATTGTGCATCCCCTTCCCCACATAGCCCCCAGTATTGTGCATCCCCAGCCCCCACATAGCCCCCAGTATTGTGCATCCCCAGCCCCCACATAGCCCCCAGTATTGTGCATCCCCAGCCCCCAGTATTGTGCATCCCCTTCCCCACATAGCCCCCAGTATTGTGCATCTCCTTACCCATATAGCCCCCAGTATTGTGCACCCCTAGTCCACACATAGCCCCCAGTATTGTGCATCCCCAGCCCCCATATAGCCCCCAGTGTTGTGCATCCTCAGCCCCCATATAGCCCCCAGTATTGTGCATCCTCAGCCCCCACATAGCCCCCAGTATTGTGCACCCCTAGTCCCCACATAGCCCCCAGTATTGTGCATCCCCTTCCCCACATAGCCCCCAGTATTGTGCATCCCCTTCCCCACATAGCCCCCAGTATTGTGCATCCCCTTCCCCACATAGCCCCCAGTATTGTGCATCCTCAGCCCCCATATAGCCCCCAGTATTGTGCATCCTCAGCCCCCATATAGCCCCCAGTATTGTGCATCCTCAGCCCCCATATAGCCCCCAGTATTGTGCATCCCCTTCCCCACATAGCCCCCAGTATTGTGCATCCCCTTCCCCACATAGCCCCCAGTTTTGTGCATCCCCAGCCCCCATCTAGCCCCCAGTATTGTGCATCCCCTTCCCCACATAGCCCCCAGTATTGTGCATCCCCTTCCCCACATAGCCCCCAGTATTGTGCATCCCCTTCCCCACATAGCCCCCAGTATTGTGCATCCCCTTCCCCACATAGCCCCCAGTATTGTGCATCCCCAGCCCCCATATAGCCCCCAGTGTTGTGCATCCTCAGCCCCCACATAGCCCCCAGTATTGTGCATCCCCAGCCCCCATATAGCCCCCAGTGTTGTGCATCCTCAGCCCCCATATAGCCCCCAGTATTGTGCATCCTCAGCCCCCATATAGCCCCCAGTGTTGTGCATCCTCAGCCCCCATATAGCCCCCAGTGTTCCCCTCTGATAAAAATAAACAAAATACAACTCACCTAACCACACGCTCCCCCGTCGGTTGCTGGTCTCCTCTTCTCTCTTCCTCCGACCAATAAGCCGCTCCCTGCTGAAGTCCCAGGCAGCGCCATCACTGAGCTCAGGCTGCGCCCCGGTGGCTGGGACTTCCTGTACAGGGAACGCAAACCGGAAGTCCCAGCCGCCGCGGTGCTCAATGATGGCGCTGCCCGGGACTTCGGCAGAGAGCTGCTCATCGGGCGGGGGCCGGGCGGAAACTCTTGTTTGACAGCGATTGACAGCGCGGGAAGCCTATGGTTTCTCGCGCTGTCAATCACGACACTTAACACCCGGGAGGCCTGCTCGGCCCCCGGGTGCTTCAGACAGTCAGCTCTGGGGGGCCCAGGCCACGGGCCCCGTAGCGGCCGCTACGGCTGCTACGGCGGTAGGTCCGCCCCTGTATCTATCTATCTATCTATTTTCACTGACCAAAAAATAGTAGTATAAAAAATAACTTTTATTACTATCTATAAAATTACTTCCAAAAATATTATTAAAACATACACGCAGCCATCACCAGTACACCTTGGAAACCATAATAAGTTATTTACTGTATATGTCAATATTGCACCTGTATTCTTTGTGCATATATTAGCAACAGTCCATCATATATACACCATTTCGAGCACCATAAGTTCATACCTTGCTTCGATTTGGCTACTGATAAAGTTCATATGAGTGTCTGTTCACACTATCCGTTGCGTTTGTTTGTCACCATGTGCACTTTTTTGTTTTTTTTTATATTTACACTTGTAATGGCAGTCTATTCATTTTGCATATATCTGCATCTTGCACATGTCCCTTTAGTAAACATATTGGGGAGGTTTATCAAACATGGTGTAAAGTGAAACTGGCTCAGTTGCCCCTAGCAACCAATCAGATTCCACCTTCCATTTTCCAAAGAGTCTGTGAGGAATGAAAGGTGGAATCTGATTGGTTGCTAGGGGCAACTGAGACAGTTTCACTTTACACCATGTTTGATAAACCTTCCCACTGTTCTTTTTTTTTTTTTTTTAATAAAAAGTGCACCATATGTGTCTCTCCGTAATGTTCCCTATTGAGATCTGTCAAAAGATTGTGAGGCCCTAACCCACCATTAGATTCTCTTTAAAACAGACAATCTTTAAGGCCTCTTTTACATGTTCATTGATTTTCTGGGCCGCAAAACCTCCAGCTATTTTTTCTCCGTGATCCGTGGAAAATCATCTGTATTTGCATCCGTAATTGCATCTGTTTCCGTATTGGTAAGATGTGAAGAGCTAGTAACAGTTTGCTTAGATGTGATCCGTGTTTTTCACAACTGTGACATCCATGACGTCCGTAAAAAATACAGATCCCATAGACTTCTACTGGTAATCTGTACCGCAATCACAATCCGCGCTAGGACATGTTTTTTTTTTTTAACAGAACAGATTACGGATCAAAATGAAAACAGACTGTGAGAATAGTCGATATAAATCAATGTGCTCTAAGTTAAAACGTGATTACGTATCTGCAAATTTACGGAACGTGTGAATAAGGCCTAACTTATGAAATTAGTGATCTGTATGCTCTACATTGAGGCGTTTATCGCTACAGTAAAAGTAATCCTTTATCAACAGAATAGGGGTAAGTACTGTAGCTGATTGGTGGCTGTCTGACTACTGGGACCCCCACCGGTTATAAGAACGGAGGCACAAATTATCGGTCATCGCTCCCTTTACTGTCTTTGGGACTCCCGAACATTTCTGAGAGCTGAAGTCCCATAGACAGAGAATGGTGCAGTGGCTGATCATAACTATTTTCAATCCTTTCACTCAGCGGACAATTGAGGCTGGTGCACTGTGCCACAATACTCATTGGAGAATCAACCAGGAGGATATAGTAAAAAGAGATTTATTGCTAATAGGGAGCGTGATTGACTATGTCTGTATGTGTACAGTGCCTAGTATAGCTTGTGAAATGCTTAGGTATGTGGGCTGCCCACCTGGAGAGTTGTAGTCAGCTATAGTCCTGTATAGACTTGTTTGTTCTTGGTAGAAGCTTTGGTGACTGGGCATTGGAGCGGCTTGCCTATTGTACACTTGGCAGAGGGCTGGAGACCAGGAGGTATGATGAGGTGTCTGAGGTGAAATAGTGTAGAGGGTAGGTACCTGGGTTGTCTAGACTCTCAGGGGAGAGGTCCAGTGCTTTCCTGAGCAAAGCCTCAAAGAATGACACAAGAAACAGATGGTGGGGTAACACAAATGAAAACTGTAGTAGTCTGGAGCTAGAGAAGTCTAGCCAAGAAAGAAGGAAGCTTTCCATGTACTGTGTTTGCCACCAATAAAGTGGTATAAGCAGTATGGTAATGTCAACCTAAGCAGGGGTTTAGTTCTAGAGTGTGGGGATGCTGGAGAAGTAATATTAGTAAAGAGTTAACCGTGCTGAGTTTATACCTAACAAGGTTGCAACTGGGTCCTTATGGGGACTTTAGTTAAAAACTAGCTCAGTAGGGAGCGGCCAAGGAAAATCCAGGCACTTGAAGGCCTGACAAATGGCTTGGACAGTTCTGTACTGAAATGTGTGGCCTGAATGGAATTTTTCATCCTTGGTGGTGTAGCAGAGCCTTCGAGAGCAGGTCCTGAGTTGGTTGGGACTAGTAACCTGTTACATTTTTGGAAGTATAAATAAAATACAGTCCCGGGATGGGGCTGCTGCCGAGCAATTAGAAACCAAATCTGACGAGTGATGCACCCCTTGCAGAATAATTTGTGTGTTTTTTAACCATTAATGTTTAGGGCTTCCTCTCGATATTGGAACCACCAAACTTGCTGTAAAGAAAGCAAATTGAACTATATGGATAGAGCTTGACACGCAATTGTCTTCTTTTGAAGAGGAACCACTCTTCTTTTAAAGAGGAACTTATTCTCATACTTACTGATGCCAGAGTTCGGGCACCTAAAACAAGCTACATGCTACAGCATGGAAAGACAACGGGGGACATTTATAAAGCGTGCAGATTTGCCCAATCTCCCTGGCGTATGCCTGCCGTATGCCCTGCTTGCCCGATGGGCAGGCTGGGGGAGCTTTGGGGGGGGGCGTGACAAGGCGGGGAGGAGGCGTGGCCAATTTGCTCGCAGGCGTAAAACATGATCCAAATCTACACCTGCTGGAAGCAGGTGTAGATTTAGTAAGTTGGGTGCAGGTTCGGGCGCCCGGCCGGCCGGATTCACTAAGAAGCGTGTGCCCCTTAGTGAGTCCTGCCGGGGAAAGGGGGTAGGGCCTAATATAGCTTTGTGTCTTTAAAAGATGATGATACAAACTTTTAGATTTACAGTACAGAAAAAGCTTGTTGTACTAGGTTGTACAGTTGGGTAACAGATAAACTAATGGTGAGTCACAACTTGGTATGAGACATGCAATTCTTAGTGTGGAGAAACATATACAAAGGAAAGATAAATGCCATACTCAAAGATAATTTCAATTAAAGCAAGTGCATCATTTCAGCAGTTCTCAGTCTAGAGAAGAGCAATCCTCGTATGTTAGGAAAAACAACTCTACTTCCAATGATAGCAGTTAAGTAACTAAGTGTTGGAAACACAACCTTTATAGCATGGCTAATAATAGCAATTGTTGGTCAATTAACAAGGAAACAGGAAAGCCATTATAGGTAAGGAACAGAGTTGGAAAGTACTCAAACTAGTGGTCATATGGAAGAGGAAAACTGCAAATAGAAACCAAGTCAGTAAAGTATATTTATATGAAAGCACAAAGTAGCTGCATAGAATGGAGACTGAAAAGAAACTGTGATGGGTTGGGGTCCTACTGCCGAGACCCTTACTGATCAGGAAGACGAGTAGGGAGTAAGGTGCTAAGAGTCCTTTTACATGGACCGATATGAGGTCATCCAAGGACACAAGTGACCACGATATTACTTGTGCATCCCTCATTTCCATAGTAAGATGTGCAGCTTATAAATTTTGAAGCTGCACGTAAGATGCGATCAGCGGCCTTTTCCCTGTCCTCGACTGATCCCTGACACTTTTACACAGGGCAATTATGCTAGTGTTTCTAGAAACACTCCAGGCCAATAAGCGACCCGTGTGGACACTTTCCCACAATCCCCCTTGCTGCATATGAAGTGAAAACCAACTGCCAGTACCTATCAGACAGATCATGTGACTGCGATTGAGCTGAACATAATGACCCAAAATAGTGGATACCTGGTAAAAGGTTATCAAAGCAGCACAAGGATCCCATAGAAGAATAAGCAGTGTTCCACTCCGTATAAAGTACGGCCGTTGTTGCCGATGGCAACAATGGCCGTACTTTTACGTAGTGTGAACATAGCCTTAAGTTGTGAGATGCAGCCTCCATGGATAAGACTTGTCTTTCTCACACATCAGAGAAACTTAAGGCCAAATTACCACATTAATCTCTTGATCATGTTCCTCAAAGCATTTCTGAATAATTTTTACAGCATGGTAGAAACACCATCCAGCTCAGAGGAGCCAATGACTGGATGTGTACAATGGTTAGGTAGGTTATATATGTCACAGTACATCCACATGATGCCAGGAACCAAGGTCTCCTATTAAAACATTGCCCAGAACATCGATCGACCGTACCTTCTTACTATAGAGCATCCTGGAGCCATCTCTTACCCAAGTAAAGGCCCAATAATTAGCCAATAATCACAAAAGAACTAAGAATGTTCATTCGCCAATAATCGTGTAAATGTGCCAGTGATTGCCTGAAAAATGGGAAAAATCCCACTTGGCGTTATTGTTAATGGCTGCATGAATAATGCAGCGATCATACGCGTGTACGATTCATTGTGCCTTGTAAAGGTCCTGTAAGCGAGCCCTTATCTGTATAAAGCACGCTCATTTGAATCTGTACATATTGGGCCATGGTAAAGGACCCACTGAGATGAACACCCAAACGGCCATCCACATGATGTGAAAGAAAACTAATCAGACCATTACTCCATGGTCCAGCTCTGATGCTAGAGTCCCCATTATAGATGCTTTAGAGGTAGACATGGGTCAGCATGGGCTCTCTTACTGGTTTGGGCACTCTCACCTTGCTATCATAGCCATCAACATATCATACAGTAATTCTAATGTCCAGATGGGCATACAGTGGTTCTAATGGCCAGATGGGCAAGCTTTTTCTCCCCATGTGCATAGAGAAGCCGTAGGCATCCATGGACCTGTAACTGGTTCCCTTGTTATCATCCTTTGCATCTTTTTGGTTAAGTATTAAAGGGGTATTCCAGCTTTAGGCTATGTTCACACTGCGTATGAATCCGTCCGTACGCCGCTGTACATGTGCGGCTGAAACTACGGGCATGGGAAAAATAGACATGTGGCTGGATGCGTACGAACCGCGAACATACCCCCGCAGTACAGTTATGCTTCTCTAGCTTGAATCGAAGCGATCTGAAACAGGTCATTTACTTGGAAATCTTCACCCAGCCCCGTAAACCACACAGAACCTTTTGGATCGAAAAATCAAGTTCAATTTGGCTGACATAAGTACTTCGTACGGGACCGCATGGAAATCCACGGCCGTGAGTTTCAACATTTCCGTCCTCAAACAATGGTCTTGTTCATTTTTCACGGCGCCTTATACGATCCGGCCGTAAGCTCATACGTAGTGTGCACTGTGCGGGCGTATATCGTATACTTTCAAGCGAACGCATCAACCTCAAAACTAGGTGCGCATATTCGCGGTTCGCACGGATTCATACGCAGTGTGAACATAGCCTTAAATTAACTTGTAATCTATCCACGGGATAGGGAACAAATAAGAGATCGCTGGGTTCCACCCTTCGCATCCCCCAGCGATCTCCATATTGGCATGGCATGTGACCCATAGCTCTATTCATTCTCTATGGAGCCACCGGAAACAGCTGAGTACTGTACTCCGCTCTCTCCGGCGGCTCTATTAATTCTCTATTGACCCACTGTAGAGAGAGACAAAAACAGTACTCAGTTCTTTTTAGCAGCTTCATGCCATCACATGCCATACCCACGGCTCTATTCTTAAGAAAGCAGCCGGGGTCAGATATGGAGATGGCTGGGGGATAGGGAGGTCGTTACCCTCAGCAATTCTCTTACTTCTCCCCTAACCACTGCATTCTGGGAACATAAGACCTGATTTGGAAATACTTCAATCCAGTCCTTGAATCGAGTTCTTCTAACATATCAACTAAAATAAATAAAATAAAAAATAAAAAAAAGAATAAAATAAAATTTCTATATAATATAAATGATAATAAAAATATAATATAATAAAAAGGATAGAATATTATATATCTAATAATAATAATAATAATAATAATAATAATACTTAGTAGTGCATCCTGTTGATAGTTATTCTGCAAACGCTTCCATGATATGTACTGTACTTAATGGGATTAACAATTGGGAGAAAAGCCTTGTAATTGCGCAGTAAAATTATTGTTTAATTCTCAGTGGACTCCAAAGAATTTGAGATAATGAATGCTTACACATGTATTTACACAGTTTTTCTAGAACTACATTGTATCAAGGGACATTTAACTTATGCATCATTTTCTAAATTATCTGAGATAATTTGATAGAAAAAATACACACGGCTTTACGGTATTTTAAGGATTCGTTAGATTTTCTAATTTGGGACAATTATTTTGAATTGTAACAATGGATATAATTAAATTTCTTGAATCCCTATTAATAAAAAGTGTATTTTTTTAAAAAAATTTGAAATAAAATTGGGAAGAATCAAAAGATGATCTGTATTCTTTTAAAATATATTTAGTATTTGAAAAAAAAAAAAACATTAATTTTGCACCTTAAAAATCTACATTTTTATCCAAACCAGAATAATAACACACATCATGACGGGAGATGTCCAAACATTATGAATGTAAGTTTAATGATATGCAAATTAAATGCAAGTCTAGTGAAATTCTCTGTCTCCCGTTCTAGGGGGGAAAAAAACCAAAACCATACAATTAGGTGTTAACAGAGCAGGGATTCCAAGAAAAATGGGCTGAAATTTTACAAAATTATACAAGAACAGTCCATTATTATTGGTGTTTTGATAATAGTCAGGAAGTGAAATAGATGAGTTTATTACATTATTATGTTGATTTGGTTTTATCAGGAACATACACGTTGACACATAAAGGAAAGTAAAAAATTAAAGGGGTTTCCTGGGATTTGAGTCTAAGACTGGAACCAGTTTACTGCTCTTGGATTTTGTGGGGTGTCTGTGTTGAAATTTTTTTTTTTTTTCAAAGATGATTTTTTTGTTCTAATATATAAATAATAAAAAAAGAAAAATGGCCAAAAAGCTGGCATTGTTTCCAGTGTTCCCAAGTAGGCCCAGTGATTTCTCCTTGCATGCATGACGTGGGACCACTGAGCATAGGAACTAGCTGCTGATTCACATAAACAATGTGTGTAATTTCATCACAGCTGGTGGGTAACACTACAGCAGTGGCAGATTTAAGTGAGTAAAGTTTTTTTTTTCTACTTTATATTAGTTCCTTTCTGTATGTAATTAAAAAATAAAATCCCACTTACCATCCTGGCTCCGGTGCCACCACTATTATTGTGTCTCTGATTTGCAGCTGCTTCCAGGTTTGGAATCATGATGTCAGAGGCCATCCAGCCAATCAGCAAGGCTGAGCTAAGATGGGTGTGAATAAATAGCTGAAGGGACATAAGTCAAATTCAGAGAATGTGAATATGTGACCAAGGGAAAAACACAACAGTCTTATGGGGTGTGAATACAAGGGTGAGGGGGGGGGGGGGGAGAATTGGGCACATACCCTTGAGCCTACCAACCACCCCCTTCTTTGAAATAAAGTTCATGCCTACATAACTATCCTGGTAAAAGTGCAGATATTCAACTAAATAGTAAAATCCTTATCGCTTAGGAATGGAGAAAGGGGATTTGGGCCGCAAAACAAACAAAAAAACAAACAAACAAACAAACAAAAACAGTGCTGAGATCCACAGGCTACAACATGTGAATGTTTTTATACCATGTTTACCATGTTTACCATGTGCAAATACATATAAAAACACTAGTCAAAGCTAAGAAAAAAGCATTGAAGACTTAAGACATGGTACAAAGCAACCAGTGCTAATAGAAAACAACCTCATTGTGATGTCTAATGTCTTTGTCCCGGATGCCACTTTCTATAGACCACTTCACAGGAGGACGATAAATGGATTCTATACTTGTAAATCACTAAATAAGGACAAAAAAGACCAATATATGGACAGTGGCTGGGTCACTAGAGACTGGTCCGGATGCATACAAACGAATAAATGGTACCCATTACCTTATACGAAAGTCATCCATACCTACCACCAGTGGGTTCAGCTGACTAGGGTGCATTGCAGCCTCCCAACTTTCCTCAGACAGATGATGTTGGTGAAGAGAGGGGTCGGCATGTTGGATTTCTCTCACACATCCCTATTTTTTCAGAGGGGTAAGTTGGCGCTAGAGCTGTTTGTCTGCAGATTACGCCTATCCCTCTTATAGACGACACATAAACGTTCGCCATACAGAATGCTGAAGTATATGAGAAGGTCAGAGAAAGTAACTGTTGGCTGAACAAACATGTTTCCGAAAGTCATTAAAAATGTATGGGCTTCTTAAAGGGGGTTTCTGCACAAAACAGACAGTTGTCTCTGTTTAGTGCAGCTGGTTAGTGCAGCTCAGCTGCCATTCACATGAACTGGAGCTGGTGAACCGTTACAGGTCACCCCTGCTACACAGTGAACGGAGACAAGTGCTTGGCACCCCATTCACTGTGTAGTGCGGGTGCCAAACCTTGTCACTAGTCTACAGTATATATATATATATATATATATATATATATATATGAGTGGGGGAGATTTATCAAACTGGTGTAAAGTGAAACTGGCTCAGTTGCCCCTAGCAACCAGTCAGATTCCACTTTTCATTCCTCACAGACTCTTTGGAAAATGAAAGGTGGAATCTGATTGGTTGCTAGGGGCAACTGAGCCAGTTTCACTTTACACCATGTTTGATAAATCTCCCCCAGTATTCCTAAAAAGTATTTATGATACAGGGAAATCCATTACAGTATAAAGTGAAAAATTCAGGGTTTTTGCCCCATAAATAGAATTTCGTGTCGGGACATCTATGACACCTAAAATTACATTGTTCCCCAAAGTTCCATTTTTCACATAAATATTGCAAAAAGAAACAAAACACATCACTATTAAAACATAGAACATAAAGTAAAGAGCAGTTTTTCACTGTCATTTTAATGATCATTGTATTATTTCCAAATCACATTACAGCGGCTTCAGATCACAACCACCGTCCTGGTAACAGATTAGAGCGTCAACTTTAACATCGTGACAAAATGCAATTAAATTGAGATTTTCTTGAATCCCTCCAAATAATTCTATTTGTAATGTATTTGAAATCTCCATGGTATACGTGTCAGCCACCTACCTCATATACAAGAGAACATCCGATTGATTAATTCTGGATTAAAGAAATGTTCAGATCATCAATATTGGATTGTACCGGAGATGTGAGAATTCTCTTACCAACCCTTCAAAAACTCTTCCTTCATCAGAATGGACACAGTTATTTACCGCGGAGGTCTGTGCTGGAAAAGTGATTGTAACCGCTAAGGAATGTAAGAAATCTAGAGGTCATTCATCAAAATAGGCTCAGTTTAAAATATATTACCTATCGAAAGAAAGCTGTAGGTGGCCCTTGGTAATACAGCATGGGCCCAGTACAAGCTACGGGGATTTTTTAGAGATCCATACAAGTGAGTCTGTAATATAGTAATTTGTGTAAAGAATTATCCAGTTTGGCGAATACACATGTAGGAGAAAATGTATTCACGTAGATGTAGACTGTAGAAAGTTGCTAAATTTTTGCACAACCCGGCATTTTGAAAATTTCCCAGATTGACAGTCTACTCATCAGTCACTGATCAGTGGGGTGTAGCCACCTGGTTTTCCCACTGATCAGTCCCTACACTACACAGTGATCGGGCCAGGAGAAGTTTTCAAAAGTTGCAACATTTTGCACAACCCACCATTTAAAAAAAAAAAAATCCTCAAATGGACAGTCTAGTCATCAGTCACTGATCATCGGCCTGTAGACACCTGGTTTTCCCACTGATCAGTCCCTACACTACACAGTGATCGGGCCAGGAGAAGTTGTCTTCATTCACTGTGCAGTGGCCAGACCTGGTTACTGCAGTCAGCTGCCAATGACTTGAATGGGAACTGAGCTGCAGATATGCTTGGCCACTACTACATAATGAATGGAACCAGCTGCTTCCAGACCCTTTTTCTTTGTAGTTTGGGCACTGAACAGGTGATTGACTGGGATGACAGGGGTGCCAATCAGTGACCAATGACCTATCCTGTGAACAATTCATCAGTCTGGTTCCCCCCCCCCCTTCCCTAAAAAAAAAAAGAAACTTTAAAATCCACAGTATACCTATAGATGTTGTGATGAATAGGTGCTGTAGATTTAGCTGTGGAAATGCTGTGGATGGTCCACAGTAACATTTTCATGAACATACGTTAGCACTAGAGATGAGCGAACCGGGTTCGGGTTCGAGTCGATCCGAACCCGAACGTTTGGTATTTGATTAGCTGGGGCTGCTGAACTTGGATAAAGCTCTAAGGTTGTCTGGAAAACATGGATACAGCCAATGACTATATTCATGTTTTCCACATAGCCTTAGGGCTTTATCCAACTTCAGCAGCCACCGCTAATCAAATGCCGAAAGTTTGGGTTCGGATGGAATCGAGCATGCTCGGGGTTCGCTCATCTCTAGTTAGCACTATGGGAAGAATTAATCATCCTTGTATGCCAGTTTTTGGGTACTAGATCTACAGGTTCTTCAACTGAAAATTCTCTTGATAGCAAGCAGAAATCTTGTCAAAAAATATAGGAATTATACTAAAAAAAAAAAAAGTTTTTTCTTCTCACCAGATTTACTGGCAAGTCAGACCGGGAGGTGGGAGACTAAAAAAATAAAACAAACAAACAAAAAAAAAAAGTTGTTTTTCCCCCTGCTCCCTGGTTCTTCCCCCCTGCAAGGTGCTGCCCTAGGCACCGGACCACAGGTGCCTAGTGGTAATTACGACCCTGGTTACCACTGCGCAACTTTCATACTACGGAACCTACGTAGTGCTGCCTTTTTCAGTGAATAGAAAACCCTGTCAGTTCACACAATGACGCGTGCGGCTCCAAGCCGTATGCTCCATTGTGAGCAGTAGGGAATTCGGATGCGGGCGCACACAGATGCACCCGCATCCGAATTCAGCGGCAGTAAATATCATCCGGCCAGTACTGGAACTGCCGGTGTATTACAGAGTGGGAACATAGCCATAACCTCCAAAATACAGCCGTATGGCTCAAAATGTTGGCTGAAAAACAAACGTTATGTGAACATAGCCTTAAAGAAATATCTTGCATATTACAATATTCTAAAGATATTTTTTGTATTTCCATTTTACCAAAAACAACAATTACATTAGAATTTGAATTTTAACCATTTACTCTTTTATCATTGGAACAAGTTCATTTGTGATGTTACAAAAAAAGAAAAAGGAAATCCAGCCCAAGTCTGGTAACGGGAAGGTGCGCATTTTGCCTTTCATCAATTTTCATAAATGCCAGTATAATCCTTATTATCCGTTCTCTCCAGCATGAGACAATTAGGATGGACCATCTATTAAAGGATGATGCGATTCAATCTCGTGACTCTTTCAGGTGAACTAAGAAAGCCTCCGTCGGAATTTCTAGATTTCGAAATAGTAGAAATTAAGCTGTGGCATTTTTTTTTTTACAAGAATGACCTACTCCGTGGAATTACTACAGCAAACTAATCCTTTAGGGGAGATGGCTCTATCAATCTTTAGATTTTTCTAATGTGGAAGCAACTCAATTGCATCTCAGAAATCAGGGAGGTAATTACTCATGCAGACAGCACAAAATGGAAGAAAAAAATGCAAGTTCTGCTGAGTATTCCTTTTAGAAGTAGCAGTAGAACAAGCAAAACAGCCCTATAATCAGTCAAATTCCTCTACTAATTTTTCAGGTGTTGAAGGCTATGGAGGGAATACATGCCATGAAATTTAACAAACCAAAGTGAATTTAATACAAGACTTTCTAAGTGAACTTGACTTTCTTATGAGCAAGCCTCCCGTTTTTCATTGTGAAGTGTTTGTCTCGTATGTTTACAGGACATCTGGTTCTTTGGGCTTCTTACAATGGAGGTTGAGATCTATTCCTATTGTATTTTCATTGATAATTTAACTGGGTGGTGAAGATATTTTAAAAAAGATAATTCAAAGGGAGCTCTGAAATGTAAGATGTAATTTATTAAGTTTCTTAAAGGGGTATTCCCATCTCAACTAATATAGTTAAACTTTGTAATATTTTTTTGCAAATTTTTCTTATTTTCCGGATATACCAGTTAGGAGCTAATATCTATATACAGTACACATCACTTCAATCACTGCTTTTAGAGCAGAGTTGTGGTTGTTAATTTAGACAACCATGGGAGGAAAGAGAAGCATATCAGGAGATTGAGGTAAGTTTGCTAAATGAATGTATTGCAAAAAAAAAAAAAAATAGTTAATAGAGAACTCCGGGTTGGGGTGATTTTTGGCAGAGTGCTGGGGAGGGTTAAAGAAGTAATATGCTCTTAAGTCCCCCGCTCCAGTGCCGATGCTGTTATCCCACAGCTCCGGACTCCTGATCCCATTGGTCTATATGAAGCATATAGAATCATAAACACAAAAATATGTAAAAGAAAAAAAAAAGAAGAAAATAAACTAAAAATATATATTTTTTAGGCTTAGGGGAAATCATGGATTGATTATTGGGGGAACAGACTGCGATCCTGTGTAATTGGCTCATTGGTCATTACGTAAAAAGTCATTGGTCAATTGGTCAATGGCCACACATCTCAAAAGTTCAAAAGTTTGAATGAGTGATCCAGCAATGGTTCGTGCAGTCATCTCTCTACCAATACCCCCAAAAGCCATGTTATATGGTCTGTAAATTAGTATTAATCTACAAGATTGGTGATTGTTTGCAGTGTGGCTCAGGCTGTCTAATAGGCCCTTGGTAGCCAAAAGAAAAATTGCATGATCTCAGGATTATTTTTAAATATAGATGAAATAGAAAAAGAAAAAACAAACAAACAAAAAAAACGCAAAAATGCACAAAAAAAATCACAAAAATGCTTAAAAAATAACTTTAAGGAAAACTTGATTTAAACGTTACATAATTTTGCAATGACTAGAGATGAGTGCAACTTGACCATGATCCGATCGTTAGGCACTTGAATATCGGTAGAAGAAAAAGTTAGATACAGCCCTAGGGAGCCCAGGAAAATAGGAGCCCAGGATACAGTCATAGGCTATGTTCACATGTGGTAAGACTCCGGCCGTTCCGTGACCCAGCCTGGTCACGCAACGGCCGGTGTCTGAGAAGACCATCCGGCCGGGTGATCTTTAATGCCGCAGACTTCTGATGCGGGCCCATCTGTGCGCGCCCGCATCCGAATTCCCCGCTGCACACAATGGGGCTCTGGCCGATTGTGTGAATTGACAGAGTTTTCTGAGGCCGGTATTCATTGAATAGTTACAACGACCGCTATTCATTGAAAAGTTACAACGGCTGTGATTATTCCGAAACTTAAGAAAGTGGGAACATGGTCATAGGCTGTATCCATGTTTTCCTAGTGATGACACATTCCCTTTAAAGCAAAGTGGATGAGAAAAAGTCTAAAAGTCTGCATCAAGTAAAATTGTGCAATAAGAATATAAAAAATATAAAGATGAGATCACAAAAATACTAACATTTTAATCTATATCTATATACATATATCTATCTATCTATATATATATATATATATATATATATATATATATATATATATCTATATATATATATATATATATATATATATAACATATTTAACATAAATGGTTCACTGATTGTTTCTTCCATGCCATAGATTTGATGAGGATCCAGTCCATTGTTATCTATGGACCTTCTTTATATAACTAACAGCTATTCATGATGATCATGATGATTTATAGTAGGGTCACAGCAATTTTCAATTTCTTTAAATGATGCTAATTTGAACCTGGAGATCTTCTAGTGGGTCCAAGCTTAGACGATAATAGTCCCCAATGGTCCAGCAGAAGACAACCCCATATGGAGCTGAGTTTGATGCCAATCGCCTGTCTCCAGGGTCTATTTCCTATTGGATAATTCTCAAATAACCTATTAGACTTTGATGATGATCTATCCCATGTGTACAATAATAGCAACAATAGGGGAGATTTATCAAACATGGTGTAAAGTGAAACAGGCTCAGTTGCTCCTAGCAACCAATCAGATTCCACCTTTCATTCCTCACAGATTCTTTGAAAAATGAAAGGTGGAATCTGATTGGTTGCTAGGGGCAGCTGAGCCAGTTTCACTTTACACCATGTTTGATAAATCTCCCCCAATGTTTATGTTGTAAATAAAAGTGGATAGTATTCAATATAGGGGAATGGTGAATGTTGCTCACAAATCCTCTTACATACGAGCCCCGATTAAAGGAAAAGGGAAGAGTTTTTTGGATTTCCTTAGACAATACAACTTATAAGAGCTTTAGTTTGTCAGTTTTATTGGAAAATATGTAGCAACAAACTGTGTTTCTTCTCAGCTGTAGAAGCCCCTTTATGAGGTTTAACACATGTGGCAAGGTAAACTAAGAGCCGTATCGCAAGGTAGATAACTAATGTAAATAAATGCCGATTTGCTAGATTGGCGTTCGCTTACACAGCCTATTACACAGCAAGATCTACAAAGACATTGTTAGCGATGTCCGTGCAGCCCTTGTGTAAAATAATAAACTTACTGGAACTTCTGAGCCGGACTCTGAAGTGACAGGCCGCTCAGCCAATCACTGGCTGAGATGGGACAGTGATTGGCTTAGCACACTGTTACTTCAGAGACGGCTCAGAGGTTCCGGTGGCAGCTAGAGTGAGTCAATTGAAGCTAGCAGGACATCAGGGAGTGTGGACAGGTAACAGGTGTCAGCAGCCATTGGCCCTGCGGAGCTAATACATGTAGTGATGTGCACCTGGTGGCCAATGTTTTTTTCCATCGTCTAATCATTCTCCTTATTACACAAAGCAATGTTCTAATGAATCAGCATGATTCAGCAGATTATCGCTTTGTGTAATAGGGCCCTAAAGGCCCTATTCCATGGAACGATTATCAGCCGTATTTGGCCGTTGCGGATAATCGTCCTTTGGAATAGAAGGCAATGATCAGCGGACATCGTACATGTTGAAAAGACGACTCATACAGCAATTATATGCTGCCATCGCTCCGTGGAATAGGAGTGGCGGCAGAAGACCGCTGCTGTGTGCTATGGGCTGCCCGGACGATCTAGCGATCACCTGGGCAGCCCCCCCGCAGCACCCTTCCCCCCCCCCGGATTCACCTGCTCGCTGCTGCTGCATTCAATAGCGCTGGCAGCGAGCGGGGAACAAGGAGCAAATGAGCACTAATAGGGCTTGTTTGCTCCTGTCAGTCAGCCCATGGAATAGGGCCTTAAAGATTTAGCAAGTTAGATTTTAACTGCCTAATCCTTTTGTCCTTGGGGAGATAAGCCGCCACCACAGGAGTCTGGCAGTAGCTCAACCCTCCTGCTCTACATTTATATCACATTTGGTTGATTCATACATTCATGTACATAAATGGGTCTAATGACATAGTTACTGGCTGAATGGGCTATTGAATTTTGGCGGCCAGCTTAGAAGGGTACTCTGACGTCAAGTGAAGAAAATAAATACCATATAACACCGATAACCTGTCTGCTTCACTTCTGAAATGACAAAATATATATATATATATATATATATTTGTCTTGGGCTTATGTAATTCTCTCCCAAACATGTCCTCTTACTACAATTCCCAGGATGCATTGGTTTCCATCAGGTCTTCATCATAACCTTTCCCCATCGCTCCTCCTACAACATTTCTACCAGTTCCCCACGCAGAGCTGTTACAGAACACTTCGGAACACTAAATAAGAATAAATCTACAGTGCCCTCCAGCACAAGGCAGCATACTGCAAATAAACCCCATTCTTCCCTCAATGTCCCAATAAATGTATATGTATATATGAAAGGGAGATGGTGATGTAGGGTGTAGGGGCTGGTCAGAAGCAGTGACAAGACTCAGGTGGGGAGTCGAGAGCTCAGTGACAAGATCAGGCCAAACCTCCTGAGACAGCAGAGGAAGGAGCCATGGAGCTGGAGACAACAACACACTGAAAATAAAAGGACTACACAACTTCCTGTCGTTTTTTTTTTTTTTTTTTTCAATTTAAAAAAAAAAACCATGTTGAAGCCAGTACAATATGTTAACACTACTTTGATAACTTACTTGTCCTGGGGTGATAGTTTTATTTAAATACAATTTTCTGATGTTGGAATACCCCTTTAAGTGATTTTCTCTTAATGTGATCTTTAGCATCATTCTGTTTCTTCATTCCTGATTGTAAATGGGATCATTTTTAGACGTATATTAAGAAGTTGCTATATTTTTACTAAGTGGATCTTACAGGGGGACTTTAATGAAAATCTTTTTCTTTCAAATCGACTGGTTTCTGAAAGTTATATAGATTTGTAATTTACTTCTATTTAAAAATCTCAAGTTTCCCCATACCAGGAAGTGGTCTCCAGTCTATTCAGTGCTCTCTGCTGCCACTTCTGTCCATGTCAGGAACTGTCCAGAGCAGGAGAGGTTTTCTATGGGGATTCGCTGCTGCTCTGGACAGTTCCTCTCAGAAGTGGCAGCAGAGAGCACTGTGTCAGACTATAAAGAATACACTACTACCTGCAGGATATATACAGTAGTAATTGATAAGTCCTGGAAGACTGGAGATTTTTAAATAGAAGTAATTTACAAATGAATATTACTTTCTGACACCAGTTGATTTGAAAGAAAATAAAATATTTGGAGAACCCCTTTAAACTAAATACCAAATATGTTAAACTATATTTGGGAAAAGCCTTGGAATTTAGGACTTTAGCTAGTTCCTTATGCTGGATAACCCTTACTGTATTTGGGTCCCATTTTTCTAGTTATGTTCCATCATGCACCGAAAATACTCTACTTTTCACAAAAATATGTTTCATATCTAATAACATGGAAATCAGCCTGGCTGCTGCATCAGTTCTGCTTATACCACTTTTACATGAATCAGTTTGAGTTGATCCTGGCAGCCTAACACAGTCTTAAAAGCACAGCATGAGCGAGGAGTTCACAATGTGAAATTAAAGACTTCAATAGATATTACCCAGCCTAAATTGAAAAAAAAAAGAATAGAAGACAATTGTCCAAAAACTAAAAAGTCTTATAGTTCGTAATTTAAAGTGAGAACAATTTAGAAAAAAAAAATTAGAATATCATACTTATGACAAGCACTTTTTTTTTTAAAGCTTCTCGTTCTCATATATCAAATAATTGCATAAAATACATAGGCGCCCAGTCGTTTTATCACGTCCGGAAAGTTGTCAAGGAAACATGGAAATAAAGGTAACATGAATAATATATCCTGAGCATGAATTAAGTCTTGCTCCTTGGAAAAGTCTGACTAATTGAAATTTCAACTTGATAAATATCAAAGGCGGACAAATACAATGACGGGCAGGACTTTACCCCTTAAAGAAAATGCAAGGGGAAAAAAAATAAAATAAATCTAAATTACAACCATTGTATTATATCTAAGAATTTCAAAAATTACTATAGCCTTTTTATTTAATTTTACATTTTTTTTTTCTACCTTGACATTACTTTACAGCACAAACTCTTAGCGCTTGGGGAAAAAAAAGCAATATATGTCAAAAATATATGTATATGTATAATTGTAAAATATTTAAAAGTTGCGGGAAAAAAATCCCAGTTTAATATTTTATAAGAGAATCTAGTGAAATGTCTTTTTTATTCACGCCTAGGGAATGTCAATTCCTAAGTTTATTACAGTATTAACATTTACAGTTAAGCAGTCCAGTTGGCTTTTGGTGACTCTTCAGTTAGGAACAGGTGAAGCATAGTAAATTGCCCACGAAACAGCTTAAAGATGATTCCAATATCTTAAAATCCGAGCCTATGAATTGATTGTTGTACGATGATTCAGCGTTCTTGGAGGCTTGGAAGGTTTCTAATGTCGTCATTTCTCATTTATTTCAGGGGAGAACTGTACCCTTGGTATATGCACCAAATGATTAAAAACACACATTTGCTGATCTAAATAGTATATAAGCGAGAAAGTCTTATAAATCTTTTCCATAAAAAGCGTTATAAAGCAGGTTATTTTCTCCAAATGTGAGTTGATTGGTTTTTTTATGATCCGTACAAAGAAAAATAAAAAAACTTTTAAAACTTTTTAAGTAATATTTTACTAAATTTTAAGAACAAAAAATGTTAAATATTTTTGCAATTTTTACATTCATTTTGTAACAATGGCCTGTTGACTTGCACACCCACCAGGTCACCAATGAAGTTGGCTTAGGGCTAGACCATGGAGGAATCTCTAAGGAATTGTGTGTTCTTTATCCTTAAAGCAAAAGCGCTGCGGAATCTGTTGGCGCTATACAAATAAATATTATTATTATTATAATGTACCATCCGGTGTTGTGTTTTTTTAACCTAACCGATTGGCGTCGGCTTGGAAAGTTGTCAAGGAAACATGGGAATGCTGATGATGCAGCCCTTTTTTGACCAGCCATCCGGTTCCTGCACATGGCAGCGGTCTATTCCCTATGCCCTGCATTGGGGGAAGGCTCGCCGGTCCTCAGTGTGATAATCTCCCCCTCCCGCTGTAACACTGCTCCACAGAGGGGAAGGGAGATCGTCACGTTGGGGGACGGGGGCCTGTTCCAGTGCTCCAGGGTGGGCCGGTGCTCGAGAATAGACCAGCGCCATGCGGGGGAACTACATGGCGATTAAAAAAAGACTGTGCTACCGGCTTTCCCGCGCCGATCCATTAAGGTAAAAAACACAAAGCCATTGACCTGAAAGTACATTTGCTTTAAATGGAATATCCCACAAAAGTTATCTCCTAACCTTAGGGGGTAAGTAGCTGTTTCTTAACGGTATGATTGAAATGTCCCTTGGCTTGAACAGAGCACCCTGTAGTGCTCCCTTTATTCACGATTGCCGAGTGTTGAACTTGGCAATGTGTGAGAGCCCCTTGAGAATGAATGGAGCGCTGACCACCAGTGAACAGCGCACTTTATTGATTCAGGGGACAGTTTTCTCTTCATTCTCATGATCAGTGGCAGTCCCTGCAGTGAGAGTCTTATGGATCACCTAGTTACCTCCTATCCTATGGATAATGGATAAGTTTTGAGTGTGGGATATTCCCCCTTTAATGATTACAAAGAAATATGGACTTTTCCATAGAATCCCAGGTGACTATCTCTGGACATGTAGACTAGCTAGAATATAAAAAATTGCAATCCCAAGGCGCTAGACAGTATCAAGGTCAGACAGAGTAATGAGGAAGACAGATTACTATTGTAAAAAAGAACAGGCAGTTCAGGATAAGCAGCAGACAAGAAAATAAAATAAGGAAAGCAAATTGTGTCAAAAACTGTAAGGAGCAGGTAGAAAATGTACTGTAGCAGACTAGGAACCAGTGGCGTAGCGACAATGAAGGCGGATAACGCCACTGCTATAAAGCCCATGCAATAAGGGAACCTGCAGGCCTGAACTGGCATCTGGCCCTTTAACTGTAATTAATGCTCACAGTTCCCATCCTGCTAGTTTCTTTTGTTACCAGAGGCATCATTGCACCTCCAGCCACAAGAGGCCGCTCTCTCTCCCAGCTCCTCAGCACATGAGCGACTTCACTTGTGCGCTACAAAGCTAGAAGAAAGAAGGAACGCTGGGTGACTGCACAGGGCCAGGTAAGTATGTGTATGGGGGTGGGGGGCTCCATACAGTTTTTTTTCACTATGGACCCATGAATCCTAGCTACGTCCCTGCCAGAAGGAAAATGGACCTTATTGCTAAAACCCAAAGTGTTGTGGGAAAGCCCTGGGGGACATAGGCATCAGCTGGAGCCAGGGGCATATAGTACAAACTGACAAACTGGCAACTAAAGAGGCCGAATCACCAATGAATCTATATGATACAGGAAACACTAACAACCAGGAGGAAAACTGCTGGGATCTAGAGTGGTGAGTCATGGTGTACTGATAGTTTTCTATAAAGATAAACTACTTAAATCGATTATATCTTCAGTAGGATTCAATAGTAATTTTCATTGGCTGCAAAAATCCACCATGCCCGATCCTTCTGTCTCACCAACATCATCTGTTGGTGGAAAGACAGGGGGTCCCCATATACCTCATACTGGTATGGCCCACTTTAAAGGGGAACTATTAGCAGGTTAGATGAATCTAACCTGCTGACATCCCCCTACAGCACCTGTAACCCCTTGTCGCCGTTCTGGTGCAGTTAGTAATTTTCCCCATGGTCTGGTGAGACTGTTAGAAGCACTGTTGGGGGGACTTTAGGAGCACTTCCCTTTCCCATAGCGTTAAACCGACCTGCTCCCGGCTAAGGGCGGAATGACGCTATGGGGGTGCGCAGTGCACCCCCAGTGCTCCTTATGGTTTCACTCGACCATGGGGAACATGACTGCACCGGAACCGCACAAGCAGGAAGGTAAGAGACATAGCTTCCTCCTCTGCGTCTTCTGTGCAATAGGGACATATCAGCAGGTTAGATTCGACTAACCTGCTGATAGTTCCCCTTTAAAGGGAACCTGTCACCGGTGACGCGGGCACAGAGCCCGCCCGACCCCCCGGTGCAGCCCCCGGATACTTACCCTTTCCGACAAGTCCCGTTCCTTGACCCAGTCCCGGGACGAAAATAAATTCAAAAATATGTTCAGCAGCACTAGAAAAAATACAATATGCGGGTGCACGTCTCACCAAACCGGACCCAGGTTCGTATCGGATATCCAAAGCAAGGAGAAGATGGAGACCGCACTTCCAAAAGGAATTCACACTTTATTCACACCAGATCCACCAGTCCCGGGACGAAGATATCAGCGCCCGAAGCCATACGCGCGCTGCTGAGATGAGTCCGATGCCCATATAAATGACGGCTCCATTCATTCTCTATGGGTGTTGGACCCATCTAAGCGGCGCGTGCGCACGGCTTTGTGCGCTGATATCTTTGTCCCGGGACCGGCTCCAGGAACGGGACTCGCCAGAAAGGGTAAGTATCCGGGGGCTACACCGGGGGGTCGGGCGGGCTCTGGTGACAGGTTCCCTTTAATATCAAATGTATGGACACCTTTACTTTGTCATCTCTTTTCCCAAGACAGGAACCTCATTCACTTCTAGCTTTCACCATCAAGACTTTGTTCATATCCCTCTGTTGTAGATAATAAAACTGTTCACCAACCAAATGCCAAAGTGCCAGCAGTGCAAATGTGTCATTTATACCTCCATACATTGGCACATATCCTGTACATACAGGTAGAAGCTAATGTAGGACCCTCCCTCACCATTATATGGATATAAGCTTATGTATGACCCCTTCAATCACGTAGATATTACATTCTTACAATTTTATTATCATATAAATTTAAAATAAAATAAAATATAAAAATAAATAAATAATAGGAATATTATTATAAGAATAATATACAATATTACCCTCTATTATTGTTGCAATGCAGCAGGCAATATTGACACCATTAAATGCATGAACACTAGGGAAAGCCTTGCTCCTATAGCCACCTATTAGACAAATAGAGAGCAGTGGCCTGTGAGTTATTAGTTTTTATACATTATCATCTCAAACACAGGGCAGAATAGTCTGATTTCAAAGTGACAGCTGGTGGTGGCTATAGCTGATACATGCTAATCCACTTTTTATTATGGAGAACTGACTGCGCTTTCACACACACCAAAAGGGAGTTACTAAGTATAATCACATAGGAGAGAGCCACCCGTCCCTCAAACACATGAGACAAAAACCGGGATGATTGTCTCATTACAAAGAATGCAATATAGATTAAGTAACGGGGGAGTTTATTGGTACTATTAGGAGGGCTTTATCCCTCGGTTTTGCACTATTCATATTCATTCTAATCTACAACAATTAGATGAAGTTAAAACTAAACACAGGAAGGTTTTCTGACTAAAGAGCTTCGAGGAAGAATGGTGGATGGCTGACAATGGGGGAACACTTCGGTAATAGTCTGCCTTGTTTCATGACGATTACACGAATATTACTATTCATGGCAGGTTAAAGTATTGTGGTAGCAAATTAGAGTATAGAGTACATAAAGAAAAAGAATAACATATAAATATACAATAGACATGTACATATATACTGTTTATGGCTATGTTCACACAACGTAAATTTTCTATTCATCACGGTCGTTGTTGCCAATTTGCAACAAAGGCCGTTATTAATAGAAAATTTATGTTGCACTGCAGTCAATGGAATCCAATCTGGAGTGTATACACATAGTAAACTCTCTGGCCGGTATTCCTAGCGGCCGCACGGAAAAACTGACATTGAAGTTTATTGAATATGTCAAAGAATGGCCATTGTTTTACAGTGTGTAAACCCAGCCTTTAAGTGTATCTCCCATACCCTTTGCCTTGTGCCCTGACAAATATCTGAAATTAGTGCTTTGAAATAAAAGATTAAACGACAACTCCAGGCCGGGTCGACTTTTTGTAAAGGCGCCAGGAGGGGGAGGCTGAAAGAAATAACATGCTCTCACCACCCCAGCTCCAGTGCTGATGCTGTGTACTGCTGCTCTGGTCTCCCAGCAGCTTCCTGGTTAAAGAGGGGACCCGGGTCGTGTCGTGCCAAGGCTCCTTAGCCAGTCATTGGCCGTAAAAGGGTCCCACCTCAGCCGCTGACTGGCTGAGCGGCCCTGACATGTCATGACCCGGATCCCGGAGCAGCGGTAAGGAGCATCAGCGCTGGAGCTGGGAAGGTGAGAACATGCTAATTCTTTTAACCTCCCCTTCCCCAGCAACTTTACAAAAAAATCACTTTGCCCCGAATTTTCCTTTAAGGCTATGTTCCAAGTACGGGAATGGGCAATGATTTAGCAGAAAAAGTTGTTCGTCTACAGATAATGACGGCCACAAATAATGATTATGATCGACGGATGGTCTCCCCCCCCTGGCCTGTATGCCTGGATATATTTAATACTCCCCGACTGCCAGAGATGTGCTGGCTGTGGCTTCTGGAGAGGATGATGGCAGGGGGATGCTCAGTGTCCCTCAGTGTCCCCCTGCCATCATCCTCTCCAGCAGCCACAGCCCGCACAGCTCTGGGAGTCGGGGCGTGACATCACCATTTTATCCAGGAAGTGACATCACCATGTTATCCAGGAAGTGACATCACCATGTTATCCAGGAAGTAACATCACCATGTTATCCAGGAAGTGACATCACCATGTTATCCAGGAAGTGACATCACCATTTTATCCAGGAAGTGAAGCCTTGATACAGTAGTAAGTGCAGGGAAATAGGCACTTTATAAGCATTTCCCGTAATAAGTGTATAATGGTAATTTTTGGAGGGCTATACAATACTTTAATAAAAAATTTTGCCGGACTTCTCCTTTAACCAAGGACACAATTATATAATTTAAATGGATAACTTCTGGAGAACTTCTATGGGTCTGAACAGAAAAATATAGATTACACAGTGGCTAAGTACATCTAAGGCAGGGATGGGGAACCTTCAGTTGTCCGGCTGTGCAAAACTACAATTCCCAAAACTCTATCTAGGAGGGTCGAAGGTTCCCCGTCCCTGATCTAAAGCCCCTATTCCCCGAGGCGACTATGAAGAGCAAACGAGCACTGTCAGTGCTCATTTGCTCCTCGTTGCAGCGGCGTTCGGGTGAGTCCGGGGGGAGCACGGGGAGGTGCAGGTGGCTGCCTGGGTGATTGCTAGGTTGTCTGGGCAGCCCATAGCATATAGCAGTGGTCTGCTGCCGCCCCTCCTATTCCATGGAGCGACGGCAGAAAATCGTTGCTGTACGAGTCGTTTGTCTTTCAACAATGTTGAAAGACAAACGACTGCAACGATCAGCCGACATCGTTCATGTCGGCTGATCATTGCCTTCTATTACACAGAACGATTATCAGCTGTAACGGCCGATATCGCCCAAATATGGCCGATAATCGTTCCGTGCAATAGGGCCTTAAGGGCTGTATTACACAGTTGGATATCGATCTCATAGATAGGCACTCATTTATTGAGCCTATTACATGACTTGCTTTGGGGCTGCATGGACTATGACTAGATAATTTGTGCAGTCTTTACTTTTATCATTAACTGGCTGCACAGACACAGGGTACTGCATGGCAGATGAACGAGAATTTTTAAATATGTCAAAAACTAAAAATAAAAAATAAAACTGTTGTTGAGCAATTGGTTGTTCATTAGCCAATCACTAGGTCTGGTACACAGGGTGATTATCACCCTTTTTGCCCAATAATTGCCCAGTGTAACAAGACCTTAAGGTCATGAATAAAGTCTTTGGTAAATGCTTCTATAGTCAGAAGCATGAAATCAGATTACACCAGTGGGTAAAGGCACTATGACATGGGGAGGTTATTAGTAGAGATGAACGAACCTGGAGCATGCTCGAGTCCATCCGAACCCGAACTTTTGGCATTTGATTAGCGGTGGCTGCTGAAGTTGGATAAAGCCCTAAGGCTATGTGGAAATCATGGATATAGTCATTGGCTGTATCCATATTTTCCAGACAACCTTAGAGCTTTATCCAAGTTCTGCAGCCCCAGCTAATCAAATGCCGAAAGTTCGGGTTCGGATGGACTCGAACTCGAACCCGGTTCGCTCATCTCTAGTTATTAGCCAAACAGGTTTTTAATGCTCCAAAATCCATGTTTATTTGATGCACATCCCTCAGTATAAGGCTATGTTCACCCTTTGTAAGAGACCGGCCTCAGAAAACTGACATACATTGTGTACATACATAGAACAAGAGGCAATGTTTCACACTGCATAAAGTACGGCCGTACTTTTACGTAGTGTGAACATAGCCTAATAGGGGATCGGTGGGTGACAATGATGAAAGTCAGAGATGAGCGCAACTTACACATGCCAAACCTGAGCATGTGGCTTCTGATTACCATTGGCTGAAGAAGTTGCATGCAGCCCTAGGTAGACCAGGAAAACATGTTCTCCAGGAAGCCTTAGGACTGAATCCAACTTATGCAGCCACCACTTTAAATGCTGCACCTTCGGGTTCTGACGGATCCAAGCATGCTTGAGTTGCGCTCTTCTCATGTTTAGTGGAAGTAACTAGATCACTGGATGATTAGTGTGGCCCTGCCTGCATAATAATGGAGCCATGTAATAACCCTGTTAAACAAGTGACAATCTGTTCATCGGCACTCACATCAGGCACATGCCAGGGAACGGCCGGGAAGCGGGGATCGGAGCACCGCGATACGGGACCAGCTGCTGGATCCGGGGAGGTGAGTGGACATCTGCCTGAGGCGACTCTATGAGAAGAACGTAGATAATACTGGTCAATGCTATGCAATGGCATAGCACTGATCAGTATATGCAATCTAATGATTACTGATATACAGTAAGTCCCCTTGAAAAAATAAATAAATATTAAAAAAAGAACTCCCCCCAATAAAAGCTTAAATCACCCATTTACCCATGATACAAGTTAAAAATAATTTAAAATAAAAACATATTGGGTATCATAGCATGCAGAATTGTCCACACTATTAAAATACAATAATACTGTTCCCGCACAGTGAACAGCATAAACGAAAAGAGGGGGAAAAAATACCAGTATTAAAGATTTTCTTTTGTTATATCAGAAATTCTTTTTTTTTTTTAATAAAAAGTGATTTAAACATTTCCATTTCCACCAATATGATACAAATAAAAACTATAGATTGTTGTGCAAAAATTGATGCCCCAACCAGCCCTGTAGGTGGAAAAAGAAGGCTAGGAGAAGAGCGCTTCTTCAGTGTGACCTGGACATCCTTGCATCAATGACCTTTGGTCAAGAAGAGGGTAATGATGCTTCACTGCTTATTCCTAGCCCCTCTTGTCTTGGCTGAATGGAATTTGGTAATCCTCCCTTTCCCCCATTCTTATATAAGCACTTATGCTGACTTTCGAATGGCCAATAATATGAAAATGAGGGGAACTACATGTCATTGGCCACCTGGCTTTTATAATATTGTCTTCACACCTGAGTAACAGTATTTCTGTTGTGTCACAACCTCAAAGGTCTCTTATTGGACAATATATTAAACCTCCATCCTGGATCTTTCTCAATGGATCTTAAATGCCTTGAGCTCTGACAGGTTTTTAATGTGAAGAATCTCCAACTGTTCGATCATGTCTTGGTCTTGGTCTTCATATTTCACTGGATAGTTCATATATAAATATATATATATATATATATATATATATATATATATATATATATATATATATTCTATCTATCCATCTCTTTATCGTCTCGGTATTCTATATGTATTCGATTTATGTATAGAACTCTGCTGGATATTACATCAAAAGATCAGATTTCAAAAATCAATGTGGGTGATGTGCCTTTAACGTGTGCCTTAATTCTTGAGAAGCCATCAGTTTAGCCGTCATTAAAATTCTCTTTTGATTCTTTTGGCCTTTGAACCATCTAAATCCATTCCTACCATATGGTCACCAATGTGAGTAATGTCCTTACCGACAGTGCGACAGAATTTGGATGGATAGTGAAAGAGTGAATCAATTATACACGGATGAAGAAAGAGTTAGCTGATGCCTACATACAGAATACAAGTAGGTGTCCATTCACTAATTGCCGCGTGTAAATCCTACTTATTCTTCAAAAACTACAGGGTTTATGCTGCAAACAAGATTTGTCAGTTTTAATATGTGTTGCTATTCTTAAAGCTTTGTTCCCACACAGTATTTTGCAACCAAAACCAGGAGTGGATTGAAAACACAGAAAGGCTCAAACACCGTTAAAATTGAGTTGATGGCCGTCATTTAATGGCAACATCTGTTGTTTTGAAATAACGGACCTTTTTGCCATTAAATGATAGCTATCAACTCAGAATGGATTGTTATTAATTTTTCCCATAATACTCCTTTAAGATAAGAAGACGAGTGGGCAGTCCTAATGAGGGAATAACAGCCACACCTGCATGTAAGCTCATTCAAGGAAGGCTGTCAATCATTAGGAGAGACCTCCCACATGATTCCTAAGGGTAGCTTCACACATACCACATCCGCAGCGGAGTTTGCGAATTCCACCGCGGATATATAAATCTGCCCCTTTATCCCCCCGCCGCCCGCAGCCCCCAGCCCGGAGTGGCGCCGCGACTGTGTGTGAAGCTCCCGGCTCCCCTCAGTCCCCATCAGCCAATCAGTGCTGCTATGAACTGATTAGCTAAGTGGGATCAATGGGAGGCGGGAACCTCACAATGCGCCGCCGCGCCGAGCAGGTAATGTATGCTCCGGGCTGGGGGGATTAAAGGGGCGGGGTCACATACTGGCAGCGGAATGAGAATTCCGCTGCAGGTATGTGACCCACTCAGCTGTAAACTCACAGCGTGAAATCCACTGCGGATCCGGTACATGTGAAGCTACCCTAACCATAGAAATAAATATGATATTTTAGTCAATAAATTACACATTATACTAATTCCTTTCTCAGAAAAAGATATGTCAACCTGTTCAGCTCCCCCTGTAGGTTAATTACTATATTCATGGTGCCAGGTACCCTGAACTAAAATAAAGCAAAAAAAGAACAAAATTAAACAAAAAAAAAAACTGCATTTCCTTCACTGAACTGGCACTTTGTACATAACACTCACTTTTGGCAACGGTTTCGTATAAATTGGCTTTCAATGCATAGATTTTAAGGGATACCTGGTTAAGTGGTCTTGTAATCTTTTATTGTAATTTACTATCTTTTCAACGTCCCCATTTACCTTCCCGATAATAAGATCCAGAATCCTTAAATTCTCCATTACACTAAACACCAAAACTGTGATTTCAATTTCTGGTCTTGTGGTTAATTTGTTATATTCAAATTCACATGGAATTAGGATTCATTTAGTTTAGAATTCAGCACAAAAAAAAAAAGTGTCAATAACCATTGTGATGCTTTTCCTTGTGAGGGAAGAGAGGAAAAAAAAAGCTTAGTCTTGATTAAAGTTTAATTAAGGATCTCATTTGGCAGTACTTTTCACACCGATCTACACCAGCAGATTTTCCAGGGCTTAACTTTATCGTGCAGAAAATCCCCTTTTATTACTCCCAACCTGTTGTAGAAGCTGTTGGCACAGAATGACGCTTGGTTCATTCACGAGCCTTGTTTGCTGCTGGGAAAAAAAAAAAAAATCACAAGTCTCTAGAGAAAGCTCCAGCGTGGTTCAATTTAATATCAGTCCCATCACTACAAGGCTCCAACTCATTATTAATGATACTATTCATTAATTTCTTGTTGGGATGGATGTTATTATTTATTAAAATATTAACGAAAACTCCTGAGATGGATACATAATGAGCGAGCGGCTCCTCACTGGTCGGAGACCAGCTGAGAACATGAGCTTTTTGCTTATATATGTAGCAATAAACACACTCATATACTATACACACACACACACACACACACACATAAATATATATATATATATATATATATATATACATTAAATATACGTTAATTAAATTGATTAAGAATATGAAAATAGTCTTTATTAAAAAAAATCCTACCATTTAGCCGCCACTCATAGAAAAATAGAGATAAGTCTTGCAGATGGTTTTCTGCGCTCTACGTGTTAGAGATAACGGTAGGAAGTGCACACAAGCTCAAAGATTGAAAAAGGGGAAGAGAACTCTTGGAGGACAGCTGACAAAGGCTTGATAAACTGGAAAGAAGTCACACATGACACTTAGTAGCGGAAGATCATTTAGGCTGCATAGAGAGAAAAAACAGAGCTTAAAGGGGTACTCCAGCAGGGGGGGGCACTTTTTTGGGGGGACCGCTCGGGTCCCGCCTCCTTCACTGAGTGGCTGAGCACCGGAGCGTCGTGATGCGCGACCCGCCGCTGGAACCGGGGAGGTAAGTGGACGTCTTTTATTTCAGCCACCTCCTCCCTAGTCCTCTCAAAAAAGTGCCCCCGCGCTGGATAACCCCTTTAAACAGTAAACTGCAGAGGCTGTAGAAGCAAAAGTAAGCAAGATTTTAATAAAGAATTAACAAGTACATAGCAAGACGCAAATGTACATACAAGTCTGAATGTTATATGACCAGACAAACAGATCTGTGTCCACCCCCTTAAATTTTCTAAATGTTATTAAGATCCTAAGAGAGAAAAGGGGTTTCCCCCGAACTGTATCAATGGAGAGATGATCTAATATGCAAAATGCCACTGTAATCAGTTTATTTGGCCCTGAGGAATCTGGCTATGATCACAGTCTCTCATATCCTGTATACCTGGCCTCTTCTAGTGTTTCCTGACTTGTATCCTGATTTTGTACCTCCCTCCTGACTGTGTTTCTGACTTTGGCTTGTTATACGGTATTGCCTTTGTTTCTGATTTTGTACTGCATTGCTCTCTCGGTTTTGACCCTTGGCTTGTATTGGATGTTGGTTCTGGTTCTGATTTGTGGCTTATACGTTCCTAGTTAATTTTTAATGTGGACTACTTACTGCACTTCTTTAAAGGCCCCAGCACAAAGTAGTGTAGGGACCATGGCCCATTTGGGGTCTGCCCCCTAGGGCGGCATGTCAAGTAAGCAGGGACAGAGGGCCGGGTTCAGATAGGGCTCTTTGTTACCACTTGATGTGACATAGTCCTAGAAAGTCGGTGGAATGGCAGCATGCACTCTTGACTGTTTCTCCATTTACATGGGAGGACAAAGTTCTCCTATTCTGGCAATTGATAGGGGTCCCTGTAGTTGAACCCCCATCAGGGACTATAAATTGTCATTTTGAGATTAATCCTTTAGGCTATGTTCACATTCTGTAAGAGACCGGCCGTTCCTTGACCCCGGCCGGGTCACAGAACGGACGGTCTCTGCACAGATCATCCCGGCTGGTACTGCAGTACCGGCCGGGTGATCTTTATGGCTGTAGTGTTCTGATGCGGGCGCATCAGCGCGCGCCCGCATCAAAACACTCCACAGCACACAATTAGTCAAGCGTCCGGAGCCGCTTGCTTCATTGTGTGAACTGACAGAGATTTCTGCAGCCGCAATTTACTGAAGTGTACTGATGTCAGTTATTTGCAGGTCCACATGGGATCCCTGACGGAGCATATACTATGTGTATACGCTCCGGCCGGGATCCCGTAGCAGATAGGGCAGTGTTCACAGGCGCATAAAACACAGCCGTTGTTGCCGTACTTTTACCGTACTTTTACATAGTGTGAACATAGCCATAAAGTGTACCTGTCATAGAGACATGTCAAAAGTTTTGATCGGTCCAGGTCTAAGTGCTCAAACCTGTACCGATCGGGAGACAGGGTGGAGAGAGAACCGCGCTGCTGCTCGTCCTCTCCCTGCTCTCAGTTAAAAAAAAAAAGTTGGGCTCCATAGAAGCCCATTAGAAGTCTGACTCTTTTTTATATTCAGAGCAGAGAGTGGATGTGCTGCAGCTGGGGTCCTTTCCCCACCCTCTCACCCGATCTGTACGGTTCTGAGCACTCAGGCCCGGACATGTCTCTATGACATGTCAAAAGTTTTTATAACAACAGGTACACTTTAAGGATTGTAATTTCTCAAAGTACAACTTCAGTAAATTACTGTGACTAATTAAACCTTGATAGACTGTGATTGACATCTGAACCATTAACTCATATAGCACATACATCTCCTGTATAAGTATTACATAATTAGACCTAATAGCTATGGGTTGAGAAAATAGAAAACAACTGTTCCGCTAAATTTTAGGGAGTATGGATGGGTGAGGGAGAGGGGTGATATAAGAACCCTCACCTCTGGTGCCAAGACACAGATGCACATATATACTTATATACATTCAGATACATATACATACACATGTATACCCATACATGCACATACCTGTATATATAAACATACACATTCATATCTACTCACCATCCTTTCCTTATTAGTCCCTCTATCTATCTGTGATTGACATTGTGAATGTATTCCGTATTCCAGCCAATCTGGACCTCTCCTTAATGAGCCATTCCTATGCAACATGAATAGACTACTGTCCAACTCATCTAATCCCCCATTAAATTGCCTACATAAGACCAATAAATAAATAAAAATTTTGTTTACCTTCATTTTTTTTTTTGCTAGTTTTACATCTGATACATTTCAGCGTAATGAATTCTTCATTCTAGTAGCCCGCCATGTAGGATAACTAAACCCCAGCGTGACATTTACTTGTATCATAGTCATATTTATTACTGTTATAGAGAAGTGCCCAACAAGCAGTTTGTCCATTGCGTCGGTCGTCTTACTACATTCCTTCAGCTTTACACATGTGGGTTTATTAGTATTTTTCTCTTCCATTTCTTATATTAAGATTTTTTTGGCCACCTCTGTGTATTTTATTAAATCACCCCATCCATTAGAATGCTCTGTTTTTAGTCTATTGTACCTATGCATATTAATAATACAAAGGGAGATGCTAATAATTTGCCAGTATTTTAGCACCTCTTTGTATTCCTTTACATCAGGTGGCGTACAAAGGAAGCATCATTTGTCTTTCATCTCCATAACAATTGAGGTAACATCTGAAAGTAAAGTTTTAATTTGATGGTTGCTTATTCACATTTGTGCAAATCATTTGTGTATAAATACAACTCATAACGTTCAATGGGATTAGCCGGGAATAATTCAACTTGTTTTTAATCTCTTTTAATATTAGATTTTCCATCCGGTCCCAATATAGTCACCTTATGTGTATAATCTTTCGCCTTATTGCCCATGATAAGAACACATCTGTGTATTACTTCCAATATCATATTGCTCCTTTTTTTTAACAAATTATTAATTTGTTAAATTATAAAATAAATGATTAATTTTATTAGGATTTATATTTTATATTTGTATTCTTATAATGTCTTATTTACATTTAGCTGTTAGTATATTCTATGCATATATTATAATTATTATTATTAATATAATTGATATTACTACTTTATGTTACTGCATTATCTTAAATTACTTTCTATTATCTTTACTACTTTATGTTACTGCATTATCTTAAATATTAGTATTTATAATATTAAATTAGTTAAATATATTAGTTTTTATTTTATTATATTTTCTATTTAGGTTATAACTTTAATTTTCCTATTAATAGTTTTCTTTTATTTTATTATATTGTCTATTATGTTGATTTGTTACAAACAGGAGTAGAGAAAACAGTAATGAAATGTTATACAATTAATACACAAAAATTATAACAACAACAGCAACAACAACAACAACAACAACAACAACAACAATAATAATAATAATAATAATAATAATAATAATAATAATAATAATAATAATAATAATAATAATAATAATCTACTTAATTTCTATTAAGTTCTAGATCAGTCTTAAAGGGTTCAGGAATACAAAAACATGGTTACTTTCCTACAGTGCCACCCCTGTCCTCAGGCTGTTTTGGTATTACAACTCTGATCCACCCACTTCATTGGAACTGAGCTGCAATACCCTACACTCAAACTGAGGTCAAGAGCGGCACTACTTTTGGTAGAAAACGGCTATGTTTTTTCTTACACTGGATAACACCTCTTCAAATTTGATGGCCTAGCCATGGTATTAGAATGGTGGGGGCAACTTCCAACATCACTCCTATCAGCTCTTTGAAGGTGCTGGGCGTATTAGAGAGGGCATCCATAGCATACATTTCTCTCCGGGCCTGAAAGTTTGTTGTAATGTATCAGTAAAATCATTCAATTTGGAATCTAGGCTGTTTAGCTGATGGAGTTCATTGACTGGATGTAATAGTTGCACTTCTAACAAACTTTGCATATATAAATAGTACAAGTGAATGTAAGAAACTCTGTAATATCTCCTATCAGAGAAAAATGCCTTTTTCTCTACTTGTGATCCAGTAACTCCCCCCCCCCCAGCCTTTTGCACTGACACTGATCATTTAAATTCAATTCACTTCAAAATGCCCCAAAACCTTGTGAAGTCTAAGGTCTAGGTGATATGCAGAAGTGAGATAGAGGCAAAAAGAAACACAGAAACATGACTGCTACTTATTTCACCCCAGTGCTGAATTCACAGTTTATACTGCTTAGTACTGCTTTGTAATGTCCCCAGTGATGCTGCTTTCTATGTGTGTGAGAAAGACAGATATAGAGCCTTCTATGGCTGGGGGTACTGTACACAACTAGGGCCTCAGTACTATATGTGGAGGCACTGCACACAGCAGGGGGCATTATTAGTATTGTTTGGGGGGCTGTACACAATAGGGGGCATTATTATTTTGGGTAGGTGGTGCATAGTAGGGGGCATTATTACAGTATGGGGATGCACAGCAGAAGCATTATCAATATGTGGCTGTGTGCAGTAGGAGGCATTATTACTATATGGGGTCACAGATATATACTATATATTACTATATGGAGTCACAGGTATTTTTATGATATGGGGGCATGGTAGGGGACATTAATAATATCTGGGGGCACAGGTATGTTATTACTATATGGGGGATCCTTCCTACAGGGGCAACCCACATAACAACTCACTTTACAGCATATGGCACCAAACAGCAGAATAACTACTGCATGGGGCTCCATAGGTAGGAAAAAGGGAAGGAAGTTGAAGGAAAAGTGCAGAGCCTAAGATGTTTGTCTGGCAGTTTCTGAAAAGAAGAATTAAAGCTGCAAGAAATCATCCTAGTGGTCTGGGCCGGATGGAGAGGAAAAGGGAAAGTGACACCTCAGATCAAAGAAGACGTTTTTGTAAAACATTATTTGGTAGGGGTGCCCCAAATCGTAATTGGTTGGGAAACACAACCTCACTGCCATCCCCACCAGAACTAAGTTGGGTTAATTGGTCTGGCCCTCGAAAACCATTTCATTTTGTCATGTGGTCCCATGTGGTCCATGGGAAAAAAAATGACCAACCCTTGCTTTAAGCAATGCAAAAGGCATGTGCGGCATTAAGTCTGAATGGGTTTTCTTTCACTAACAGTAAATTTCAGGAGGCACTGTTAAATTTCCCACCAGATAGACTTGGCCTTCAAGCCATTAATGAATGAAGAAATAATCAACAGAAAAACAGTAAGTGGTACTGTACCAACGTATTATACACCACAAAAAGAACATTGGCTTCAATTAGTATGTCCTGCCTCATGATCCCTGATTCTTTTAAGTGATACACATTATGTAATGCCATAACACAGCAGATTTCATGAGTATACACTGGAATATTGCTCAAGAGTATCGATCAATGTAGAGTATAGTATCAATCCAAACGATCCATACAGTGGCAGACATATTGCCTGTGTAGCCTCTTTAGGCATGGGCTGACCCAATGGAGGATCTTTCAGTAGGCCTCGGCATCTATGTAGTGCACTGTGCTGCCCGGCTGAGTGTAACCTGGGGGCTACGTTTACACTACGTAAGTTTCCGGCCGTAGCACGTTCCGTGAATAAGCGGCCGGAAACTTACGTAGTTTGCGTACAATGGAAAGTATACGAACTACGGGCGCACAGTTCACACTACGTACGAACTTACGCCCGGATCGTATGCGGCGCCGTAAAAAATGAACCAGACCATTGTTTCCGGACGGAAATGCCGTAACTTACGCCCGTAGCGTAACATGCGGTCCCGTACGTAGTGGTGATTTCTTCATTTTGCCAGCTTTTTGTTCCGATCCAAAAGGTTCTGTGGGGTGTCCGGGGCTAGGCGAAGATTTCCAAGTAAAAGACCGCTGTTAGATCGCTACGAAGAGTGCTCGGGAAGCGTAAGTACGCTACGGGCGTAAGTTCACGGTCCGTACGTATCCGGCCGCAACTTGCGTAAAGTCCCGGCCGGAGTTTCATACGTATATGTCCGGCCGCAAAAAATATGCGGCCGGACATATACGTAGTGTGAACCTAGCCTCAAACTGTGTATTCATCTTTTTCACATAGGGCAAATACAGAAAAAGGAATCTAACCAAGAGATCCCTGAAAAATTGCAGGATAATAAATAATATAGTACAATAATTCTTTATTCAATCATGATTAAAAACACATAAAAATGGAGACAAAAAAATAGTACCAAACACATGATAAGGTGAGGGGACAAAGAAAATCAATTACATAATAGTATATTGCACATGTTCACAATAGATATATATGTATATAGCAATATATGCTAACACCGGTAGATGGCACTGAAGCCACAAAAGGGCAAACCTATACATAGAAAGTATAAATAAATAAGGACAGAACTGGTAAGTAAAAAATTAAACACAGATCAATAAGGTTCCAAGGAATAAATACCACTACAAGTCCCACAATATATACTAATAAAACATAAGATGTATATCCACTACCGGTCACTGCACATGCACAAATTACCCCCAACAACTCACCCTATGCACGTTTCGCCTTTAGCTTTGTCAAGGGATATGAGACAGAAGGAGGAAGCCAATGTGAAATACCCACATGAATCAATGAGAGATTACCCCCTTAGGTGAGATTACTCACCATAATGTGATACACCCTGAACGTCAGTAACATGGCGGCTTGTGCATAAATGCGGCGTCCAAAAACATCTTCCAGCATCACGTAAGTAGGTGGCTGTGCCATTACGTCATCTCCGGCATTACCTACGCTGAATCCCGGAATTCCAGGCGGTCCCCAGGCATGCTCCTCCTTCCACACTGACCGTGAAGACATCAGCAATCTAACCAGAAGGTTCGGGTATGTTCGAGTTCGATTGAACCTAGGATTTTCCGAGGTTCGATTAACTCTAATCCTAACAATACAAAAGGACACACAAAACTATATGTTGGTACAGAGTAGGGATGGTCCGAACCTGCCGAGGTTCGGGTTCATATGAACCCGAAAGCTCGGCAGCAGATTCCCGCTGTCTGGCGGATACAGCGGGAGTAACGCCTGGAAAACTGGGATACAGCCTATGGCTATGGCTGTATCCCAGTTTTCCAGGCGGTCCTCCCGTTGAATCCGCCAGCTCCATGGAGCGGGCAGACAGCGGGAGTCATTACCGAGGGTTCGGGTTCTTACAAACCTGAACCGAACTCGGTTCGGACCATCCCTAGTACAGAGGGAACCTAATACTACATGAGGCTACTTAGGAGCCTAACACTATATGGGGGAGCAAATACAACTATTAACTTTATGGGGGCACAGGGTGCTGGATAGACAAGGCTAAAATGTTTGAGAGATTCTGTTGGGAGGATTCATAGTTGTGAGAAGTCTTCATGATGGCCCGGGCTTGGTGGAAAATAAAAATAAAAGTGAATGGCTCTGATCAGAGAAAGTGTCATCTATTATTCACTTGGAGAAGATGCCCCCTGTGAGTGACTGAATGTGACTGCACTGTAATCGGTTATGATGGGGGTGGGAGTGGTTAGGAGGAGCAAGGCACCTTTTTGTGCAGTCTGTTTCTGCACTTGCAAATACTGATATAAACTACTGACAAATATGTGATAGTGAGTAAGGACTAAGGGCCCTTTTACACAGAAAGATTATCTGACAGATTATCTGCCAAAGATTTGAAGCCAAAGCCAGGACTGGATTTGAAAAGAGGAGAAATCTCAGGCTTTCCTTTATGACCTGGTCTCTGTTTATAGTCTGTTCCTGGTTTTGGCTTCAAATCTTTGGCAGATAATCTGTCAGATAATCTTTCTGTGTAAAAGGGCCCTTAGGGCCCTATTCCACCGGACGATTATCGTTTGCATAATCGTTAACGATTAACGATCTCGAACGACCGCTATTGCAAAAGACCTGAAAACGTTCACTCATTTCCACGGAACGATAATCGTTACTTATGATCGTAATTGCGATCGTTTTTCTTCTCTATTTATTCGCTATTGCGTTCGTATCTGTTGCGAACGACCGAACGATGTGTTATTCAATGCGAACGATTTGCGAACGTTTTGCAAACGAGCAACTATAAAAATAGGTCCAGGTCTTTCGGTCGTAAATTGTTAACTGCATTTCAACCGAACGATTATCGTTTAGATTCGAACGATTTAACGATAATCTGAACGATAATCGTCCGGTGGAATAGGGCCCTAAGAAACTAAGTACATGTCTGCCAAATTTTCTTTTCTACTATTACATGGAGCACAATTATACCTTTACCTTTCCTATTCTGAATTACTGGATGGTTCCTCAAGCCAATGATCCAGACAACTTGTCTACCTTTGCACATTAGATGTTTCGTCCATTACCATACTGTTTTTCGTTTTTACTTGTCAACTTCCTCATCTGCAAAACCAATATCTTTAATCTGTTAGGAAAATAAAAAAAGGATTTGTTCCAGCTTCTAGCAAAATGCATTTGTTGTGACATGATTCACAGATGGTCGATCATCTTTATAATGACTATTTGTATGCAGAATGATAAAAAATATTTATTCAATACATATTGCTGTTCACGTGAGACGTTGGTATCGAGAACAAAAAAATAAAGTCTGCTCTGAAGTAAAAGTAAGCTATCAAGTAAAAGTTCCACTTGCTTTAAATCTCAAACGCTTGTTCACATAACCTTAAAAAAAGACAAAAGGTGTCTGTTTTTTTCTATTTAAAAAGATGTCCATTGTTGCGCCATAAAAAAAAAAAAAAGTCACATCTCTTTGGCTAATTGGGAATAGTAAAACCGAAAAGATGTCACAATATTTTTAAGGTTTTTGTTTCTTTTTCAGCTTTTTTGTGGCATTTCCACCAATTTTTTTTTCTTTTTGTTTTTTTTTTTTAATATTTTTTTATTGCAGTCCTCTAAAAGTTTTATTTTTAATTTTTTTTTCCAAATCTCATTTTTATTAAGAAATTTTCAGAATACAGCAAAATCTCAGAGGACATGGTGGAACAATTGAGCCATAGAATCTTACATTTGTATAAGGTAGAAATATAGACAGGGTTTCAAAGTCCAGAAAACAATTCTTTGAGTGGAGAGGGGCAGAGGTGGAGGCATGCGAGCCGTCCCATTGAAAAAGACGCAAGGGGGGAATCTACCGTGGAATTTTACTCCGTGTGAACAGCTCCTAATGGGAAGTACTATTTTTTTCTGGACTTTAAAACCCTGTCTATATTTCTACCTTAGGCTATGTTCACACAGCGTTTAACAGTGTTTAATTGGGCGGCATTCAGGACGATACCTCTGTATCGGCTGCAGAAACATTCTTATATTACTATTGATTTGTTCTAAAGAATGGGCGTTAACATAACGATATGTGAACATAGCGGGCAGCATTGCATTGACTTGCAATGCCACCCCTGCAGTAAAGAATGGACGCTGATTCCATTGCAATTAGCGTCCGTTCTTTACTGAAAAATTACGTTGTGTGAACATAGCCTTATACAAATGTCAGAGTCTATGGCGCAATTGTTGTAGTTTCCACTATGTCCACTGAGATGTTTGTTGTATTCTGAAAGTTTCTTAATAAAAATGAGATTTGAAAATTATTATTAAAATTATTGGAGGACTGCAATAAAATTCATTTTTTTTTACAAAAAAAAATATTGGTGGAAAAGCCACAAACAAAGTAGAAAGCTTTGCTATGGAATTATACCAATTTTACTGTCAGGACAGGAAGGTAAAGACAAGATGAGACAGTGGGCCTTGATACTGAGCCCACCCACTGTCCCTACCTACTTGCCTCAATCGGCCCTAGGCAGCCGCGGACAACCACGAAGACGTTCCCTGTACTGGATAAGTGCACACAGAACAAGACAGACAGACGAACACAATAAAGGGGAGTCAGGGAGCCAAGTCAGAGCCAAACAAGCAACTCGGTAGAAAGTCGGAGAGCAAACAGATAGTAAAGGTAAGGCGGGAGGTCAGGTAACAGGTAGATCGAGCAGAGGAATTAGGTACGGGGATCGCAGGAATAGACAGAGGGAGCTGGGATCAGGGTATGAATCTTAATAGCCTGCGCTGAGAGACTGGCTCAGCTTTCTTTTATGAGGATCAGGAGCCCGGTCCGGATCCCCATCGGACCGGCGCTCTGATCCTCCAGGTTGCAGACAGGCAGAGAAAAACGTTAATCAAACACACTTGCTCAGCTGCAGCAATCAGGGCTTGCAGTGTTCAGTGTAACTCTTGCATTGCTGGAAGCTGAGATGCAATCGGGTGTGTCACACATAATCAAAAACCAGGCCCAGTTCACACCAGGCTACTGCACATTCCTGACATTTACTCTGTGTAAACTGGCCCTTTTAGTCAAAATACAGCAACTTAACATTATGAGAAAGCAAAGAAATATGTCAAATTAACATAAAAGAAAATTAGAATAGCGCCATTATAAAGGGAAAAAAAGGGATGGAAAGTAGGGCAGGCAAGTATGAGAAAGATACACTGGAGGTGTAGTAGCAATTGTTTCTTTGTACTACCCATCGGTTGTTTTTTATTTTTTTTTTGCATAAAATCAATTTTTTGTAAATTGACAAAAATCCATGAGAATACAACTGGGGATCACATCCTAAAAGTTTCCCATAACCCCAATAACTTGGGTAAGTTGTATATACTATCGAACTCTGTTTTGACCTGTTTCCCTGGATCCCTTTGCCGCTCTGATTCCAAGGTTAATAACTGTGCTTGGAAAGAAAGGCAATCATCCTCTTTTATATTCCGCCACTTGGAATACAGTAAGTGTAATATTCTTGATGTTAAAGTTGGGGTTGTTTGGGTTCAGTTAGCAGACAAAGTTTGCCGTAGTCTTTGGTCTCCCTGATGAGAAGACACGATTTCTCATTTACAATACTAGAATAGGATGTTGGGGGTCTGTGAACCATGCTTTAAAGATCCATCAGAGAGCACCGAATCTACAGTCACTTCTCTCACACCGAATCCTTCTGACAGCTTTAAATTTTAATTGAAATACTGAATGAACGTATAAATTCTTCTACGGGTCTATCAAATATGTTGCTATGAAAAACAATTAGATTTACACCGAGGAATCAAATAATTACATTTTATTAGTATTGTACACAAATTATGTTATATAGAAAGGTGATGTCCATGAAACATAAGGACTGGAGCCAAAGATAAAGAATAATGGGGGGGGGGGGGCAAAAGGCAAAGGTAGGGGGGCAATTGATAAACATAGACATGAGAAGAGACTCAGTGTCACATTATACCACAGTATTTCTAAGTAAACTAGGTATTCCCTATTCCAGTATATTACATCTAAGTACCGTGAAGCTAAGATCATACACTTCTTATGATGATGATGATGATGGGGCTGGGGTGAGACACAGCTGAGGCCACTGATTGGCTGATAAGGCAGTGTAGCATTGGTTGATGGTGAGGGCATCACAGCAGCAGGCGAGCAAGGGTGTAAGGTTTTGTATTTAACTGTACCCAAAGTACAGTTAAGTACACAACTTATGTTTTACATAAATTACGTCCGTTGTAGCAATTTGCAACAACGGCCATGATTTATGCAAAACATACGTTGCATTTGAATTAATAGAATCCCGGCTGGAGGGTACACACATAGTATACGGAGCGGCCGGCATTGCATCTGGCCACACAAAAAACTGACATATCAGTTTTCTGCGCCCGCTATTCGACTGACAAGACATGTCAGTTCACACAATGGAGTGTGCGGCTCCGGCCACACGCTCCATTGTGTGCAGTGGTGAATTAGAATGTGGGCGCACACGGATGCACTTGCATCCCAATTCATCAGAAATGAAGATCATCCGGCCGATACTGCAGTGATCTTCTCTGATACTGGTCTTACGCTATGTGAACATGGCCTAAAAGAAAATTGCATGCATGGCCTCATTTAACATAGTCACTATAAGGATGCCAGATTACATGAGACCTAATACTAAAATAATAATTACAACTAATAATGAATCAATTTTATTACATCAGATGTTACATTTAATACAGATTCTATATGTATTTCAGGTTTCACTATACACATACTGCATCATTGCTTACTGGAAAGAAATAATTGCTGCTCTACAGAGTTTGCATGGTGCTCTACAGCACACTATGGAAACTAAATACCAATACGCCCCCTGCTCAGTGTAAGGGGTTAATTGGTGAAAGGTAGACACTTGGACATCCTGCTTGAATTGCACTCAACTCTAATGCCTCCTACTCAGTAAATACGGAAGCAGGGACACCTATCATTAACAAGAGTCCCTACTCTTCTACACATACATCTGAAGAGAACTGTAAAAGCTTACAGTTGGATTGGTTCCAAGTCGACTCTCTCATCTCTATCTACAACCATTAGGTATTAATATAACTACAGCTTCCAGAGATGATTGAGTAAGAGTAAATTTTTATTATGGTAAAAAATTTGTTACCCACTTAAGCAATGTAATTTTACATTGAGCTGGAATACTTGTCCAGACGTCAAATCCCTAATATCCAAAGCCAGTGCGCAAGTCCTTAAACACTGGGATGAGAGTACAAGCAATATTGTCTATGAGTCACCTTACAAGCTTATTTCATCTGTAAGCTCTAATAGAAAGGTGAAAACAACCAATAACTTATTTTGTTGTCAACCTTTAAATACGGAGCTAAATCCAGGTGTGAACAGCCATCAACTCATTAGGTGTCAGGCTGGAATGTTAAGACACAGGACAAAGTGAAGCCCTAACACTTGCTCCCGCCCTGCTGTCCCTGCCTTTTGGAGTTGTTGGCTCCTTAACAGGCTGGCCCCAATCTGAAGACTGGTCGCTACGCTGAATAAGTGACTCTGAAAAGGAGACAAGACAATACAAAACACAATGAAGGGAGAGTCCACTAACCGGGTCAGTAACACACGGTCATCGCAGTACCAAGTCAGGAAGCCATGGGGCAGCCAGAGGTCAAGTCAAAGATCAGGAAACCAAAGTAATCACAGTGAGGAAATATGCTAGCTTAGCCACACTCAGAGAGGCTCTATCACAGGCAAGGAGGCATGATGGGGGTAGTAGTCTTATGGAGCCTGGAGTCCTAGCCCCAGGTGTGATTCGGGCAGTGACTCCAGCCCCCAACCCCCTCAAAGAGCTGACTGGTGGTGCCGACCACTCAGCATAGCTTAAATGCATATCACCTGAGCCGGGGGGGGGGCGTTGAAGTCATTGGTGTTTCCAGGAGGCCGGCCGCAAGCTCCGGCTCCTGACGTTAGGTTATTACGTTTAAAGAGGATGTACCACCAGGTACATCCTCTTTAATCTGACACAGGGATAGATTGGCGCCGTCACGGGCAAGCCGGTGCCGCGGTCCGTTTTTCGATCTGCGGCCTGGTTCCCGTGTAAGGTGCCGTTCTATCCACAGGTCCCGGGCCAGTGCTCAAGCACTGAAGGCGTGCCGGCTCGCCCCCAGTGGGAGGGAATTCCCTCCCCTGTATGACGCGGCTCCGTTAGAATCAATGGAGCCGCGTCATACAGGGGAAGGAATTCCCTCCCACTGGGGGTGGGCTGGCACGCCTTCAGTGCTTGAGCACCGGCCCGGGACCTGTGGATAGAACAGCGCCGTACATGGGAATGGGGCTGCGGATCGAAAAACGGACCGCGGCACCGGCTTGCCCGTGACGGCGCCAATCTATCCCTGTGTCAGATTAAAGCGGATGTACCTGGTGGTACATCCTCTTTAAGTGATTCCTTTACGTGGTTAAATGGGGTTGCTGCATGACAGTCGTGGAGATGGCAACCATGTACTATAATGATCATTGAGGGTTTCTGATGAAACATTAAATAACCTCTGAAGAGCATTGAAAAGTCATAGAGGGGGCACCTAGCATGTTCATGCATATAAATTGATGCCATATGCTAAACAAGACACCTATAGATGCATGGAGCCTTAGCAACAATAAAGGCTGAACCCTGATGATGAGAGAGGTCTGTGAGACAGCCCCCCTAACTCTGTCCGTGCATAATAATATTAGGGCACCCAAAAGCTAGAGATGAGCAAATTGGTTCATTCTAAATAAATTTTGTTCCAAATCTCCCATAAAATCTTAATTTTCCCAATGTTATCTTTTGAGGTTTTTAAATTATTTTTATTTTTGTGTTGCTGAACTTGACAGTGCTTTCCTGCATTTTTAAGTGTTGATTTGGATACCCTAAAGTTTCTGCCATCTTTCAGCTTTTTTTTTAACATAATAGTGGTCCCTGTAATTTGAATTAATACCTCTATGGACCACATATTGAAAGTTCATATGAACAGTTATCAACTGCGAATTTGTCTGAATGACCGGCATGTACTATCTTATTTCTCCTGTATCACCAAACACAGCTTTCCCCAGCGGCACTTAGAGAAGCTCTATAATCCACTCATTGACTAAAGACTCTATTACAAAAAACTATTAATGGCCCTACCGGCCATACCGGCCATTCCGGCCAATAATCGTTTGGTGTTATAGCTAATGCTGAAAGATAAGAATCAGCCGACATTGTGCTTTGAACATGTTGACAACGGTCTGCTGGCCATCACTATCTCCTATGGGCCACCCAGATGATCTGAAGATCCTTTGGGTAACCCATCCCACAGCTCCCCGTGGCCCCCATCCAATCCTCCCTACTTGCTATCGGTGCATGTAATAGCACCAACAGTGAGCAGGGAACAAGGAGCAAACGAGCGCGGACCTGACGGTTCGGTGCTCACTTGCTCCTAAATATTGGGCAGGGTTATAAGGCTTTAAGACATTTGACACAAGGTCCACATGGTGGGAGTCATAGATCTGCTGCACTGCTTTGGATTTGGCTTACCAGTAAGCTGAAGAGTGGAGGCCAAAGGATTTTTCAGGAATAACCTAGGTTGCTGTAGTCATTGATAGTAATGGCTGCTACATTAAATAATGTAGGTGAAAACTGAAGACTTGGTTAACCAGACTGAGGTCAAGGAAGTCACATTATGGTAAACACATATACCAGGCAAAAGGTCAGTGCAGGCAGAGTCCACTTAACACGTGTGACATGCAGAAGGTCAGGGCAGGCAGCAAGGTAAAAAAAATGGTCAGGATACTAGCAGGTCAAAAATTTAGTATACACAATCAGAAATGCACCTTGGTAGAGCTTTGGAACTATGGAGTTGTATTGCTAATGTAGGGACCACCACATGAAGAGCCCTTTACATAGGGTACAATGCCAATACATCGGAAGAAGAAGGCTATCAACTGTATGCAGTGGCCACTTAAGGAGGAAAAAGCCAGTGCATACACAATATTAGAATGTTTAGGACAACTGGGATGATGGTTAAGAGTAGAGATGATCGTATATCGGGAAATGTTAGGTTTGGTCAAACTCGAACCTTCTCGAACCTTCAGCATTTGATTCCCGATGCCTTCCCGTTCCGTGGGGAAGGTGGAGACTGCCCAAGTACCTCCTGGAAAACAGGGATACAGCCTAGGTAATAGGCTGTATCCCTGTTTTCCAGGTGGTACTCTGGCAGTCTCCACCTTCCCCACGGAACGGGAAGGCATCGGGAATCAAAAGCTGAAGGTTCGAGTTCGATCGAACCTAACATTTCCAGATGTTCAATCATATCTAGTTAAGAGGTCCTGCAGAAGATACCTGGGGGGCACCAATGATCACTGCATGGATTGGCTAATTGGAACCCGTCAGCCGCATCAGTAAGCGAAAGTGTGAGGTTGTAAACAGAGAATATTCTAGTAAATTTAGAGTTAATAGACGCAATGCAATCCTATATTTATCCCACACCAACTATTATAATATATGTACAGGGAGTAAGATTTTAAAATATAAATTATATGATTCTGCCGGAGAAAACCTACAGTACCTGCCTGGTTTAATGAGCCGCCATAATACATAGCTTATCCGCATGTAATGAGGAACACTGGGTATTTTATTGCATTTTGAAAACAAACACAAAGTAACATCTATTTAATGCTAAAATATTTGACAAGCTAATTTCCAGCTAATACTTCTTATTCCCAGGCAGCTCCCAACAGATAATATTTTTCAGTGCCAACCAGATTAGCCGGTAATACGTGTTCAGGGAAGACCAAAGACTATCTGAATATAATTTTTTACTCAAGAACTGCAATACATTATCCAACACTTAAATTGGAGGAAAATAAATGGAGCCACTTACTGAACTCTAATCATCTTTAGTTGTACAAGCCCCAGAGAGTGCTGCCTAGCATTACAGGAGATAGTAATTAAACACACCGTGCTGTTTTTCTAAGGTTTCCTTATCTTACATTAGGATAAAAATAAGGTCTATATTTTATTTTTCTTAGGTCAGGAAAATAATGGATTTTTTTTTCCACTGGCATTTAGCTACGAAGAGTCGGTACGGACAGAGATTGTCGGCGACTAAACCTGCACTTATTTTACTAAACCGTACAAAGCTTCATCAAATTGCATTGTCCGGGGTAAGCGGTTTATCTATTAAGTGCAACGAGTGAGGAAGCTATAAACAGATGACAAAAACTATTAACTGGTAACTGCAGGTTAAATGGATGATAATGGGAAATTGTTCATGGATTTTATTTTTTAAGGGACACAGTTGAATAGGAACAGAGATTTATTAAACATGGTGTAAAGTGAAACTGGATCAGTTGCCCCTAGAAACCAATCAGATTCCACCTTTCATTCCTCACAGACTCTTTGGAAAATGAAAGGTGGAATCTGATTGGTTGCTAGGGGCAACTGAGCCAGTTTCACTTTACACCATGTTTGATAAATCTCCCACATTGTTTTTTTTTTCTTCCACATTTTTGACCATTTTCATTTATTATTTTTTATTTTTTGCCAGGACTCATTCAGCCAATACTCATTATGTCTTTCATTACCAAAAGCTAGATGCCAGTAGACATCCCAGTATTGCTCTTGTTGATCTTGTTGATCAAGCCCATCATCATTATTGTTATTTTAGTGTTAGGCCTAAGTCACATGTTCCGTAAATTTGTCCGCAATTGGGGATCCTCAATTATGGACAAATTTAGGGCCCACTGATTTCTATCGGGCGATTCACATTATCCGCAGTTTTACAAATCCGCAATCGGGGCTTATGAACCCTGGACAGTGAGAGTTAAACATACCCTGGGCCACACAACAAAATAGGACATGTTTTAGTATGGGCTGTAATTGCGGAGCAGATTAGCTAGTAGAAGTCTATGGGATTCACACTTTTTGAGGACGTTGCTATCAGCTTCCCATTTTTTGTAGGTCTGCAAAAAATATGGATTGCAAACTGTTTTCAAATGCACTATGGGTACATTTTTTGCAGATTGTGGATGAAGATTGTGGACATAATATACGGTCCTGAAAAATTACTGAACGAGTGAATAAGGAGGTCAAAGATTGACATCCCGCTGTGAGCATGTGACAGCCTCCTTAACCCCCGCCGGCTGGAGCATACATTACCTGTTCCACGCTCCGGCTTGCTTTGGGGGGTTTTCAGCTGGACGTCCCGCTCAGTCAATCAATGTGCTGCCTTATTGGCTGAGCGGGATGTCCAGACGCCGGGAGCCCTCGAAGCAAGCTGGAGCGTGGAGCAGGTCATTTACAGATGTAGGCAGGCTTAAAGCAAATGTATTATCATGTACATTCGCTTTAATATGACCCACAGATAGATCGGCGCCATTCTCGGTACCCGTAGATAGAACGGCGCCGTACACTGGAACCGGGCTGCAGTTAAAGAAATGGACTGCGGTACCGGCTTCCCTGCACCGCGGCCGATCTATCAGTGGGTCATGTTAAAGTGGGCCCTGCCTCTTTAACACTATAAATGGCTCAAATAAAGTTTATTTTTTTAATAAAAATTAAAAACACAGAAACAGGCAACAAAGGTATATAGTCTGAATGCTTTTATTGATAATTATCCAGCGGTGCTGCCAGCATCATAAGCAGTAAGAGGGTGACAGGTTCACTTTTATTTTCAGAGGACTGTCACCTGTGCCGATAACCAAAAATGTTTATTGTTGGAACTGAAACATTAGTGCAGCTTAATAGTGTATGCCAACCTCTTACACAGGGCAATTAGCAGTGAGCTTGGATGTGGCTGCACTTAGAAATGAAGAAATAAGAAAATATACTGGTCACACTAGTTTTTGGAGGTTGTCATATACAATCTGTGGGTAAGTGCTGCTATATACTGTATGTCATCCTCTTACACAGGACAATTAACAGTGAGCTTTGATGTGGCTGCACTAAGAAATGAAGAAACAAGAAAATATACTGGTCACACTAGTTTTTGGAGGTTGTCATATACAATATGTGGCTAAGTGCAGCTATATAGTGTATGCCACCCTCTTACACAGGGCAATTAGCAGTGAGCTTGGATGTGGCTGCTCAAGAAATACAGAAATAAGAAAATATACTGTTCACACTAGTTTTTGGAGGGTTTTTGTATAGTCTGTGTGTAAGTGGTGGTATATGGTGTATACCACCTGAGGACAATGAGCAGTGAGGTTCTATGCAGCTATACTACAAATCACAGCAATACAATGTACAGCAGCAGTACTGAGGACTTCTTTGGGGACTGTATGCAACACCTGCTGTCCCCTTTCTGCCAGCAGCCGATCACCACAGTGTGCTGCTAAAATCATGGTAGCTGCACGGCAAGTTCCAGCCAGCAGTCTGGAGTAATCCAAAAAATATAAAGATTTTAAGCACTTTCAAGGGCTGTTGGGTTCTTTCTCTAGTATTCCCTGCCTACAGGAACGCTAATTCCCTCCCTAATGCTCTCCCTGACAAGCAGCAGCTCTGTCCCTGATCTCTTCTAGCATGCATGTGAGCCAAGCGCCGCCGGCCCAGATTTTAATATGCCAGGATCATCTGATTTGGCCAACCAATCGCTGCTATCCACATGTATGGGTCCCACGTGATCTCAGGATGTACCAAAGTGTCTCCTGCATGTTGATTGGCTGAGAAATTGCGCTCAAACTTACAGGTAAAGGATGATGCCATTTTCTCGAGTATTACGAGATGCTTGTCCGAGTAACGAGTATATTTGCATTGCCGGTGGGAGAGAATGCAGCTTGGTGAATGAAGTAAGCAGCGATGCACATAATACATGCGTGCTCACTCATCACTAAACATAAGCATAAGTAAGGTAGAATAAAAAAAAAAAAACGACTAGTGAAAAAGTTTATTCAGTGTAATAGAAAATGTGCTTAATGTTGAATATAGCCCTTTTTTTGTAACTGTCAATTTGAAAAAAGTTTTGTGCTTATTACTTCATTACCCCATGTCATGTTTTATTGTTTTGTAAATCTTACACAGTGTTAGGCCATGTTCACACAACGTATGTTTAGCATAAATCCCGGCCATTGTTGCAATTTGCAAGAACTGACATGTTAGTTTTCTGCGGCGCTATTTACCATTGCTACATGTGATCCGGCATCCGGGTCTCTGATATTCTGTCCGCCAGCTGTATCTTTAGGCCCCGCTTCCTTCAGAATTATTGACAGCAGGAGGAGGCAGGGCCTGAAGATACAGCAGTGGCTGGACTGGAGGACTGGAGACCCGGATACTGGATCACAAGCAGCACTGAAGGTAAGTATACACTGCTGCTTGTGATCTGGAAACTGCCAGCACAGGTATATACATAACCTATTACCCAATATATACTTATCTGTGTTGTCAGTTTCCCTTCATCATTATTGGCCACAACATTATGTGGCTGACAACAATAAGTTTTAATGCCTGCTCAAAAGTCCCAATCAGCCAAGGATCAGGTGAATCCCCAATCCTACCCAACCCCAGCTGATCAGTGTCACTTTTACACGGGCTGATTATTGACCACCGGAGAGTTTCTAGCATTCCCTGGGCCGATAGTTGGCCCATGTAAAAGGCAATCCTAATAGGACAGTTAATGTGAAAAATCTACTTTAATTAATATGTAAATGAGGGCATTTGGCACACTGGGGTGGTCTTTTAGTTCTGAATGGACCAATCCACCTGTCGACTGCAGAACGCCTACTAATGAATATACAGCAGAAGCCCCTCTGTGATGTCACTCTAGGCTGTACTGCTAAGTATCCATTAGTAGGCATTCTGCTGGAACCATCAGGCGGATCAATGCACCAAACACCCACAGTGCACCAAACACCTTCATTTACATATTGATAAAAATTAAGATTTTTCAATTATGCAACAGGGAACTCACATACCGACCATTCTTCTGCTCTGTTATCATCTATAAACGGGTTCACAGATTTCCTTTAAAGGAGAATACAGTGTGGGCAGAGGGATGGTGGTAACATAAAAAAGACTGTATATAGACCCAGCTGAGGGATTGCCTGCTTAGCCAGTCAGTGACTTGGATAGGACACCGCTGCAGTTACTGATTGGCTGAGCGGCAATCTATCAGCCAGGTGGGGATTTTTTCCCCAAGTTAAGACGTACCAGAAATCAAGGGGAAAATGGCATCTGGTGGAGGATCGAGAGCTTGGGGACTCCTGAACTTTATTATGTCCTCCCCCCCCCCCCCCGCTTGCTTTTTTTTGTATTTTGTAGTTGTATCAATGGAAAGTACCAGTATCTCTGCACTGGATTTGCAACATGATAGAATATGGCATTTGGACGTACAGAAAGCCCCATAGAAATTGAAGGTTGCACAGTTCCATAGTAACCCTGTTCTTTTTCTGGATCAACACAGTGGGGTTATAGGTTGAACATGATGGTCTCTTGTTTTTCCCCCAAACCTTATCAACAATGTAACTGTATAAATGAGGCCTTAAAGTGCCCCTAGACTGGATCTTCCTCTTTCTCCATCCTTTTTGTCCAATGGTGGACTGCAGAAAACTTAATATTAATAATGCATTGTAAATCATAGGTTTCGTTAAAGCAAGCGTTGACGGCCGCATAATAAATTTATCATTAAATATACCACAGACAGAATAGCGCCTTGTATATCTGCAGTATTAATAGCACATGTTATAGACGTCTACTTAATTTTTGGGGGGAGCCATTTAGAAACTGTATTTTTAGTGTAGCCTCTCCAAGTCTTCCTGACAATAATGGAAATGGAAACTAATGCCTATTAATCAAAAGACAAATTGAAAAATCTCATGTATCTTCCCTACAGCACACGGCCAGGAAACAAGTAGCCCCCGATATAGAACTGAATGAGCAACAGGAATCCATCGCTATTCATTTATCCATGCCTTTTATTTGATACCACCAATATTAATAGCTTTGGAAAGGAAATTCTGCAGCCATTAATCATAATAATTAATCAGATCCAATTATATTCCATATAAATGCGAACAAATTGCTGAAGAAATAATGATCTATCACCAAGATGTCAGAAGCAAAAAAGAAAGTACAACAATAATTAGGAGTTGGTTTTTTATCTGTGTACAAGTGCGTCTGATTTTAGCAGTATTAGATTCTGATGATGTAATTAGGAGAAAGTACTGTAATCTGAAGATTTATTATATAAAGAGCTAGTTAATGGCTGAAAAAGACTTCACTGGCATCACACAAAATGAAAAAATAATAATATAATAATAATAATAATAATAATAATAATAATAATAATAATAGTTTTCCTTTTATTGCTATCTTGTGGTTGAAAAATTATATATTTAAGAAAAGGTAAATATATAAAAATTTTATTTATAAATATCTTGCGCTCTGGAATTAAGGGTGATTTATAAATAAATTAATAATAATAATAATAATAATAATAATAATAATAATAATAATAATAATAATTTCTCTTTTATTACTATCTGATGGATGAAAAAAATTATATAATAAAAAATGTAAATATATAAAACTATATTTATAAATAGCGCCCTGGAATTAAGGGCGCTTTATAAATAAATAATAATATCTAATAAATTATTTTTAATAATAATAATAATAATAATAATAATAATAATAATAATAATAATAATAATAATAAGTAAATAATAAAAAGAAAACAATAACTTTATTAAAATCTGATTCTAATTGAAACATTTAAATTCTAATAAAAAAAACTAGAAACAAATTTATTTGCCTTTAAAAAAAAAAAAATTGCCATGCTTTTTTTTTTTTTTATATTATATTGTTTAAATATTTCATGATTTTACTGTGTAAAATACAGTGTGACTTTCTTTTCAGCCTGCTATTCATTCAGCCCTGTGTCATCTCTTCTCCCTTTAACCAATTTGCAGAATAATAAAATCTCTTCGTCTGTTAATTTGATTTTCGCTCTGGTTATTTGTTAGAAGGAGCTGTGGGTATAAAGAGTTTTTGCTGGACATAAGCAGGGGCGAGGAGCTTAGGAACATTTTTCACAGCACTTGAAAATGAGTGTTGGGGTTTAAAATATTGTTCGTCTCTAAGCACTGCAGTTTGTAGTTTTTTGATCTCAGCGTTGTGACCACTACAAAGAAATAAAACCTTATCTTACCTCTCCCAGTATCTCCTTCCACAGACCTCAATAATGCATTAAAAACATCTGGAAGTACAGTAATTTCAGCTATCAGAGATAAGAATGGCCAGCGAACAGGTAAACCCTACAAAGTCTTGTTGAAGAGAACTGATTGCTATTTGGGAACATTAAATAGGAATCACAATTTTCACGCCAGTCCCTGCTTCTATTATCAGTACACTCCCATCAATTATGATTTTTTATTATTATTATTTTTTATTATTAATTAAGGGCTAATAAATAAATAAATAAACAGTCATCAAACAATAAAATATAATGAGTATTATCATTTTAATATATATATATTTTTAGGCTCACGTTCTACATCCATCGCCATATTCATTTTCGTAGAGTTAGCTCAGAGTTCACAGACAATACATACGGATTATAAACAGGCAAGGAAATGGCTTTTTTTTTTTTTTTTTACTGGTATCTAGTGCTAATTGCTACTTTCTCAAGGGTATAGAATTAATCACCTGCTAGATTTACAGTCTCTGGGCTGAGACCCGAGGATGTAGGCAATAAGAAAAGCTCTTGAGGGACATATCATATGGTGATTCTAAATATCAGTCTCTATGCATATGTAAATTGGAAACAAAGTTTTTTCAAAGCTCAAGTGTGCTAATTTCAAACAGGAAAGACTAAAGCTAGCTTTTAACAGCTGTTTAACGTCTGCCGGTGGGTGGTAGAAGGAGCTCAGAATACAAGCAAACATCGCTGCATGGGTAATGAAGCAACATTTTGATGAGCATAAATAATTCCGTTTATACTGTTCTTTTGAAGAATTTTGAAACAAAATATTGAATAGAGGGCGCCGGCGGACACAAGGAGTTAAGTGGTCACATGATGGAAGTAGTATTAAATTTGCAAAGGTGATTTTCCTCTACACCTGGGTCTTGTCTTGACGTTGGGGGCACTGACGTAACGAACAAGAAGTTTCGAGGCCTTTCGTGGCATAAAAGATTCCGATATCGTAGCATTAATTAAATTCGATGAGCGGTAGAATGATTTTTACTGCGCCGCAAAATTATTTTAATTAAGTACTAAAGATGTTGCAATCCGGTTACATAAAAACCTTTGTCATGCTTGTTACCGCTATGGTTAAAATTCAATGGTCTATATAAAAGGCTCTGAGGTTCTTGTGACATATTTTTATGCTATACTATAATTGTGGCAGAGTTTTTATCTCATTAACCTGTTCTGTTGCTTGACTACTGTAGATGCATGGTAACATAGGTAAATCTGATATCCCTAAAACGTGCAGGCGGTGCTTATGCATTCCCGTAATAGCTCAATATATTTATGGAATATGGGTTTGTTCCTATGTGTTATCTAATGAATTAGTGCAGGGATGGGGAACCTTCGGCCCTACAACTATTGTAAAACTTCAATTCCCTTTACGCACAGACAGCCAAAGCTTTGCTGTCATGCCCGTTCCTGTCTGGACCCCAGAGCGGCCCTCAGCTTGTGCTTTTAAACAATATGTTTTGTATTTGTATTTGTTTGAGCTCTGTCTGAACACTGTCCTGCTCCTTCTGCTCTGCTGATTGATTCATCTGCCACACCCATCTCTTCCCTGCTGAGTTCCTTCTGGCCACTTCACAGTTAACCTCTGTTTTGCCTAGGTGATTGATATGTTTGCCAGCTATTAGTCTTCTTGCTAGCGTGCTATCTTGTGTTCTTTCTCTGTATGATGTTTCTGGTTTCTTGACTATGGTTTATCCTGACCTCAGCTCTGGTACCTGACTATTCTCTTGGATTCTGTTTTTGAAACCTTGTTTCCCATTTGATTTTAACCCCTGCCTGTTGACTATTCCTTGTATGTTTGTCTTGTCTGTGTTTTGTGTATCACCATATTATAAGTAGGGACCGTCTCTGTGGTTGAGTACCTCAGAGCTTTTAAACAATATGTTTTTTGTATTTGTTTGAGCTCTGTCTGAACACTGTCCTACTCCTTCTGCTTTGCTAAATGATTCATCTGCCACACTTGTCTCTTTCCTGCTGAGTTCCTTTTGACTATTTCACAGCAAAACTACAATTCCCATAATGCTTAGACAGCCAAAACAAATATTACAACTGTAGGTAGGGTATAGCCTGAGAAGGGGTGAGGAAAGACTCAGACAGCGCACCCTAATCTAGTCCAACCAGCCGCTCCTGCCTTCTTGCCTCAACAGTCCTAGGCAACTGTGGACAACCACAGAGAGGGTCCCTACTTATAAAAAGGTGATACACAAAACACAGACAAAACAAACTTACATACAAGAGATAGTCCACAGACTGGGGTTAAAACCAAATGGGCAGCAAGGTACAAAAACAGAATCAAAGAGAGTAGTCAGGTACCAGAGCTGAGGTCAGGATAAGCCATAGTCAAGAAACCAGAAACATTAGAAAGAATACAAGATAGCACACTAGCATGCTTCACAAAGAAGACTAATAGCTGGCAAACATTTAAATCACCTAAGCAAAACAGAGGTTAACTGCGAAGTGGCCAGAAGGAACTCAGCAGGGAAAAGAAGGGTGTGGCAGATGAATCAATCAGCAGAGCAGAAAGTGCAGGACAATGTTCAGAGAAATGCAAAAACATGTAATAGAAGTACACGAGTGGAGGGCTGCGTAGAACTCCAAACAGGAACTGACATAACAGCAAAGCTTTTGTTTGCATGGTGCGAGTTTTGGGAATGCCAATCTGTGATCTCACACAACATTGGCTGTACTGCTACTGAAAAAGTGTTAATGCACATGCACCAGTCTATGACTAGAACCAAAAGCAGCATCAGGGACATAGGCGGCTGTGAAACTGTGTTTTACATGCCTGCAATTAATAAAGGGACAGACTGGTGCATGTGCAGTTACTCTGTCTGGCGTCATATTTCTGATGTTACTGCACTTGCAAGGGATCTCAGAATGGGTTGCTCTATGTTATAACTCTCCATTTTTTTTTTTATTTAACTTTCTTTATTATTTTTTCCCAAAATGAAAACAAATTACACATATATCTCCACATAAACACATACACCTATAAGTCATTATAAATATAAAAGTATAGAAATGTACCCCCCCCCCTTTCCTCCCCCCCCCTCCCTCCCCCGAGTTGGCCACTTAACACAGAAACAAGGATACATACATATAAAACTGTACACATGCCATCTCCCAAACTTATATACCTTCAAATAAATGACCCCTGCAATTCAACTCTCCCCACCATTAAACCACCTTTCATAATTCTTCACAAAGCTAACCCAACCTTGAAAGGAAGGAGGTGAGGATGCCATCCATTGTCTCACTATCATGAGTCTAGCAAAAAAGGTCCATCTAAGTATCTTCTTCCTAAGGGTTTTACCCCTTATGTTCAACCCAGAGGTATCCCCAAGAATTCCCAGAGCAGGCCCAAACTCAAAATCAAGCCCCACTTTCCCTTTATTCCAGTCATACACCGCCTCCCAATAGCCCTTCAGGGCATCACAGGACCACATCAAATGCCCCATCCCAGCCCCCTCCTCTCCACATCTGGGACACTTACTATCCCTCCATTTCCTGATTTTATGCAAAAATCTAGGGGTATAGTACAGTTGGTGCAAAATATGGAATTGTATGGTCCTATGACTACCCACTGGGGATACTTCCTTCATATTACCCACAATTACTTTCCACTGATTATCTCTTAACCCCCCTATCTCCCCCTCCCACTTCTCTTTACATCTATCCCCTAAATCTGGTTCCAATATCAGATGGGAGTAAACTATTGACACCTCCTTCCTCCTGATGAATCCTTCTCTAAGTTTTTTCACTAGACTATGTGGCTTACATATGACATTGCCAGTACCCCGAATTCTTTCCTTAAGAGTCTCAATCGTTCTAGCATAAAGCAGCCAGTATTTATCCTCCACAATGTGCTCTGTTCTAATTACGTCCCACCCCTTAATAGTCGCTCCAACCCTCACGTCAGATACCACTTTTATACCAGCATTATACAGGGGCGATACCCACTCAACCCTTCCCCCTTCATCCTTAATCCATAAAGGAGCAAACTCTACTACCCCCCGAATTTTTAGCTGCTTCTTCAGATTGTGCCAGGTTCTAACCAGAGATGAAACCATAGCGCTGCTTCTCCACTCCTTCTTCTCCAAGATTCCTCCCTCTAGGATTTGGAAAATATCCCAAGCTCCACCACCAAACTTATGACTCAAAACGGAGAAAAACTTGTTATTTTTCCAATTGGCTAACCAGTAAAGCTGTATGGCCAATAACTCTCCATTATATGTGACTTTCTTAGCAGGTGCATGGGGGGAAAGGAACTATGGGGAGGGGGACGGCCACGACTACCATACATTGTATACAGCTGTAGGCTGGGTTCACACTACGTATATATCAGTCAGTATTGTGGTCTTCATATTGCAACCAAAACCAGGAGTGGATTGAAAACACAGAAAGGCTCTGTCCACACAATGTTGAAATTGAGTGGATGGCCGCTATATAACAGTAAATAACTGCCATTATTTCAATATAACAGCCATTGTTTTAAAATAACAGCAAATATTTGCCATTAAATGACGGCCATCCACTCTGCTCAACCATCCACTCAACTTTCAACATTGTGTGAACAGATCCTTTCTGTGTTTTCAATCCACTCCCGGTTTTGGTTGCAATATGAGGACCACAATAGTGACTGAAATATACGTAGTGTGAACCCAGCCTTAGGCTGGGTTCACACAGAGTATATTTCAGGCAGTATTTGGTCCTCATGTCAGGTCCTCATAGCAACCAAAACCAGGAGTTGATTGAAAACACAGAAAGGCTATGTTTACACAATGTTGTAATTGAGTGGATGGCCGTCATTTAATGGCAAATATTTGCTGTTATCTTTAAACAACGGCTGTTGTATTGAAATAATTGCAGTTATTTACCGTTATATGGTGGCCATCCACGTAATTACAACATTGTGTGAACAGAGCCTTTCTGTGTTTTCAATCCACTCCTGGTTTTGGTTGCAATGAGGACCTGACATGAGGACCAAATACTGCCTGAAATATACTGTGTGTGAACCCAGCCTAAGGTTCCTTGATGATCTCTATATTACTTGCTTGATTGTATTAGCTGGAGTAAGGAACAGGTTCCACCCAGGAGGATTCAGTACAACCTTATATTAATTGGTCACCCTTATATCTGAATAGTCACCATGTAATACCTTATTTCATCTGTAGTGGCCACTGTAGTAAATATGTACAGCTGATAACAAAAGTTGAATGGCAGGCGTTTAGGTGACCTGTGGTAAATCACAGACACCTAACAATCTTGTATATTTGCAATAAACTTAATGTTTATTGGGTAGGGATAAAAATATATAAAAAAAGTGACAGAATAATACCGACATATAAAAAAGGCCTATTGATGAGGGGTATTTGTATTGTCTCACAATTAAGACATGCACGCGAAATTCTTTAAGAGGTAAAGTAGGGAAAAGTGCCCAGTATTCATACTAAGTCCCCTCCTCTTTCCCAGGCTCTAGGAGTACCAAGCCCCGATAAGGGTTGGCCCTAACCACAGTGCCAGTACCTTCCTGATTGCTAGGTGAGGGGACCAAAACAAGAAAATTATAGAAAATACAGTTCCACAAATAATAACGCCAAGCAAGTACATATATTAATCAGATGGTTACACAAAATAAATTTTTATTACAGTGTTGTGTTCCTCTCAAAACACTGTTACAACTTGATTCACCTGGAACATACTCCCAGGTTCATCAGGGAACAAAACCTATATCACAGGTCATGGAAATACGGGATATTGAGACAGAGGGCACAATCACCATGAAAACGTACAAAATAAGTACTGTGAAAGATTGATAAACAAGTAGAAGTACGTCCCCAGTTAACCTGCTAGTAAAGGTTTAGGGTAGTATTACAAACACACATACCATATGCAATCATCTAAAATAGGCTAGAGCTATACACAAATAAGTGTAGCCAGGTACAGAAGACTATGGGGGAGAGTTATCAAACATGGTGTAAAGTGAAACTGACTCAGTTGCCCCTAGCAACCAATCAGATTAAATTCCCAAAGAACAGTGGAATCTGATTGGTTACTAGGGGCAACTGAGCCAGTTTCACTGTACACCATAAGGGAGATTTATCAAACATGGTGTAAAGTGAAACTAGCGCAGTTGCCCCTAGCAACCAATCAGATTCCATCTTTCATTTTCCAAAGAGTCTGTGAGGAATGAAAAGTGGAATCTGATTGGTTGCTAGGGGCAACTGAGCCAGTTTCACTTTACACTATGTTTGATAAATCTCCCCTCATGTTTGATAACTCTTCCTCTATATGTGATCCTAAATGGCCCACTTAGTGCAAAGAACGAGGCAAAATGATGAGCTGCCTCACCAGACAGATAGGGTACAAAGTAATCAACAATAAATCAATAGGGTGTTACACCCACAACCCTCCTGCAGAGGCAGAAGGGATAGAAGGAGATTATCCCCGCAGGGCACACGGCGGTAGGTCCAGGATACGTCAATGGATAGGCCCATAGCAATCGGCAGTACAGTTATTTTTGAATCCAGTAGTCCAACAACTGAACAATCTCAATTTCTTAGAAGAATGTTATAAAAACAAACTGATCACTGGGAATCCTAAAACTAGACTGAGATTTCAACAATCAGCTGTAATCTGTGGTAAAATCTGGCTGCAGGTTTAAGTGAGTTGCTTGAAGACTCTCCTATATGAGCACGGAATGCCTTAGATTATATTCTCACATAGTGTCTTGGGTTTATTTGAGTAGAAAAAAAGCTAAAATAAAAGCTGGCTGAAATAACTGTGAGTGGCCATACTCTTATGCAAAAAAAGTTTGAAAATACTGAACAAAACACTAAGTGGGAAAATATTCAGTGATTTATCATAGTTGCCATCAGGTGAGGCTGGATCAGATCAAAGACATTGTGAGCAATGTTTTTTGATCTGGCGCAACCTTATCGGAAGGCAACTACATTGGATAGTGCGTAGGTATAGCGACATGCCCCATTACAGATTATGGGGCACCAGATAGGATTGGGGGGGGGGCAAGACTTATTAAACTCTTTATCTCCTTTAAACCTATTTCTAAAAGTTGGCAAGTATGGTTTTAGATAGCGAAGATGAGTGATCCCACAATGGTGGACAAAACAACCAACCAACCAACCAACCATTTCTAACCATGCTCCTTACTTTTACATGATAGATTTATGGTTCATGTTATCTGCCATTACTGCAGTTTTTCTACATTTTAGTATCAAGCAACTTTTATGTCCATGACACATGTTTTTTCCCATGTTAATCACCCATGCCTACATACTGTACAGCAGATGTTAGTGGGCAGGGGACACATCTAAGTCCTATCATGTGCTATTAGCATCCTGCAGGACGTAGTCATCAATCCAATATCATTGTAAAATCGTGTGATAAAGATGGAGTATATTAGTCTGGTGTGGCCGGTTAAAGGGGAACTCCAGAGAAGGAAAACTTTTTTTCTATTAAAAGTACATTAAAAGTTATATAAATGTGTCTATATAATGTATTACCATATCTGTGCGATTCTGCCACACTGGTAGCTGATGGAAATCCAGAAAGTGAAGAAAACTGGCCTCTGTGCCAATTCACATTGTCTCCTACTCCCACTGCTCTCCCCCCTTGGGAGACAAAGATTCCATGCCTCTGTCTCACATTTTCTGTGTTTGCTGAGCACAGGCTGATGATGCAGACAGGAGCAGTGTATGATGTCACAGGAGGCTTGGCTGGATCTCCCAATCCCTTGAGTGATTCCCCATCTGCAGTAAAATTCAGCCTATGTTCACACATGTTGGAGTTTCATTACAGTACTGCAGCATCTTGACAAAAATGATGCAGTAACACAATTAAATGATGCTAAACGGCAAAAATGATCAGAGCCGGCACTGCCAATCCCACCTGCACAAAAAAACAAGGCATAAACAGTATATCCCATGTAAGGATATGTGCACACTGCTGTAAAGTGACGGAAATTCCGTCGCGTAATCCATTGCTCGCGCCCGCTCACAGACAGAGGAGCGCGTCTCCGCCCGTGCCATAGACTCCATTCTATGCACGGGCAGAATTCTTTCTCCTTCCAAAGAATGATCAAGTTCATTCTTTGTAAGGAGACGGAGACGGATTACGCAACAGAGTTTCCGTCACTTTTCACCAGTGTGCACATACCCTAAGAAAATATAGAATAAACTCCTTATTGTGGGGCTCAACTTCAAAGATAAAAGATGCTCGATCATAATATGTGCGTGGAGATGAAAAGAAAAAAAATTACAGGTGTGGTGTTACAGGTAGAGAATACAGTGTGCTGTGTGGTGTTACAGGTAGAGGATACAGTGTGCTGTGTGGTATTACAGGTAGAGAATACAGCGTGCTGTGTGGTGTTACAGGTAGAGAATACAGCGTGCTGTGTGGTGTTACAGGTAGAGAATACAGCGTGCTGTGTGGTGTTACAGGTAGAGAATACAGCGTGTTGTGTGGTGTTACAGGTAGAGAATACAGCGTGCTATGTGGTGTTACAGGTAGAGAATACAGCGTGCTGTGTGGTGTTACAGGTAGAGAATAAAGCGTGCTGTGTGGTGTTACAGGTAGAGAATACAGCGGGCTGTGTGGTGTTACAGGTAGAGAATACAGTGTGCTGTGTGGTGTTACAGGTAGAGAATACAGTGTGCTGTGTGGTGTTACAGGTAGAGAATACAGTGTGGTGTTACAGGTAGAGAATACAGCGCTGTGTGGTGTTACAGGTACAGAATACAGCGTGCTGTGTGGTCTTACAGGTAGAGAAAACAGCGCTGTGTGGTGTTACAGGTAGAGAATACAGCGTGCTGTGTGGTGTTACAGGTAGAGAATACAGAGTGCTGTGTGGTGTTACAGGTAGGGAATACAGGGTGCTGTGTGGTGTTATAGGTAGAGAATACAGTGTGCTGTGTGGTGTTACAAGTAGAGAATACAGTGTGCTGTGTGGTGTTACAGGTAGAGAATACAGCATGCTGTGTGGTGTTACAGGTAGAGAATACAGTGTGCTGTGTGGTATTAAAGGGAGAAAATACAGCGTGCTGTGTGGTGTTACAGGTAGAGAATACAGTGTGCTGTGTGGTGTTACAGGTAGAGAATACAGCGTCCTGTGTGGTGTTACAGGTAGAGAATACAGCGTGCTGTGTGGTGTTACAGGTAGAGAATACAGAGTGCTGTGTGGTGTTACAGGTAGGGAATACAGGGTGCTGTGTGGTGTTACAGGTAGAGAATACAGTGTGCTGTGTGGTGTTACAAGTAGAGAATACAGTGTGCTGTGTGGTGTTACAGGTAGAGAATACAGCATGCTGTGTGGTGTTACAGGTAGAGAATACAGTGTGCTGTGTGGTATTAAAGGGAGAGAATACAGCGTGCTGTGTGGTGTTACAGGTAGAGAATACAGTGTGCTGTTACAGGTAGAGAATACAGCGTCCTGTGTGGTGTTACAGGTAGAGAATACAGCGTGCTGTGTGGTGTTACAGGTAGAGAATACAGCGTGCTGTGTGGTGTTGCAGGTAGAGAATACAGTGTGCTGTGTGGTGTTACAGGTAGAGAATACAGCGTGCTGTGTGGTGTTACAGGTAGAGAATACAGCGTGCTGTGTGGTGTTACAGGTAGAGAATACAGTGCTGTGTAGTGTTACAGGTAGAGAATACAGCGTGCTGTGTGGTGTTACAGGTAGAGAATACAGCGTGCTGTGTGGTGTTACAGGTAAAGAATACAGTGTGCTGTGTGGTGTTACAGGTAGAGAATACAGCGCTGTGTGGTGTTACAGGTAGAGAATACAGCGTGCTGTGTGGTGTTACAGGTAGAGAATACAGTGTGCTGTGTGGTGTTACAGGTAGAGAATACAGGGTGCTGTGTGGTGTTACAGGTAGAGAATACAGTGTGCTGTGTGGTGTTACAGGTAGAGAATACAGCGTGCTTTGTGGTGTTACAGGTAGAGAATACAGCGCTGTGTGCTGTTACAGGTAGAGAATACAGCGCGCTGTGTGGTGTTACAGGTAGAGAATACAGCGTGCTGTGTGGTGTTACAGGTAGAAAATACAGTGTGCTGTGTGGTGTTACAGGTAGAGAATACAGTGCTGTGTGGTGTTACAGGTAGAGAATACAGGGTGCTGTTTGGCGTTACAGGTAGAGAATACAGCGTGCTGTGTGGTTTTACAGGTAGAGAATACAACGTGCTGTGTGGTTTTACAGGTAGAGAATACAGCGTGCTATGTGGTGATACAGGTAGAGGATACAGCACTGTGTGGTGTTACAGGTAGAGAATACAGCATGCTGTGTGGTGTTACAGGTAGAGAATACAGTGTGCTGTGTGGTATTAAAGGGAGAGAATACAGCATGCTGTATGGTGTTACAGGTAGAGAATACAGCGCTGTGTGGTGTTACAGGTAGAGAATACAGTGTGCTGTGTGGTGTTACAGGTAGAGAATACAGTGCTGTGTGGTGTTACAGGTAGACAGTGGCGGTCTTTGGCACCAAGCACCCCAAGCGATCGCTTGGGGCCCCCAACATCCAGGGGGGCCCCCACGCTCCGCTCTTGTGCTCAAGACCGCTGGACAGCTGCCCCGCTCGCTGCTGCCATCTGAACTGTAACTATGAGCACTCGTAATGAGTTCTCATAGTTACATGCAGCAGCACTTACAGGGCTGGAGACATTGGCTCCCTTCCTGTCAGTCACTCTTGTGGCCGCAGGAAGGGTTTTCCCTGCGGTCACAAGTGGCAGCCTTGTCCTTGTGGTGCCGGCGCTCCAGTGACATCACTGGAGCATCGGCGCCAGGACAAGGGGAGTGCGGCCTCTTGTGATCGCAGGGAAAACCCTTCCTGCGGCCACAAGAGTGAAGAGAAGAGCAGACGCCCGGACCCAGGTGAGTATAAGTGTTTGTTTTATTGTGTTATATACTATATGGGAGGAGGAGCACACAGGGGTCTGTTTAACTGGGGGAGCGCACATCGGGGGTCTATATAAATGGGGGGAGCACACAGGGGGGCTATATAACAGGGGGAGCACACAGGGGGGCTATAGACTACTGGGGCTTCACAGAGGGGTCTATATACTACTGAGGGCAGCACACAGGGGGTCTATATACTACTTGGGGCAGCAGAATGGAGTCTATATACAACTTGGAGAGCACACAGGAGGTCTATATCCAAGTGGGGGAGCAAACAGGGGGGCTATATACTACTGGTGGGGCACACAGGGGGTCTATATACTACTGGGGGAACATACAGGGGGTCTATATTCTACTTGTGAGGCACACAGGTGGTCTATTTATAACTGGGGGAGCACACAGGGGTCTGTATACTACTGGGGTAGCACACAAGGGGTCTATATAATACTGGTGGGGCAAACAGGGGGTCTATATACTACTGGGGGAACCACACCGGGGGTTTATATACTACTGGAGGAGCACACAGGGGTCTAAATCCAAGTGGGGGAGCACACAGGAGGTCTATATCCAAGTGGGTGTGCACACAGGGGGGCTAAATACCCCTGAGGGAGCACACAGGGTGCCTATATACTAGTGGGGGAGCACACAGTGGGTATATATAACAGGGGCAGCACAGAGGGGGTCTATATACTTCTGGGGGAGCACACAGGAGGTCTATATACTTCTGGGGGAGCACACGGGGGGGGGCTATATATAACTGGGGGAACACACAGGGGTCTATATACTACTGGGGGAAGAAAACAAGGGGTATATACTACTGTGGGCAGGACACAAGGGGTATATACTATTGGGGGCAGCACACAAGGAGTATATATTACTGGTGGTAGCGCACAAGGGGTATATACTACTGGGGGAAACACACAGCGGTCTATTGTTTTGGAACGCGTGTCGAGGGGGAGGCCCCAGACATAACTTCGCTTGGGGCCCCAGAAATGCCAAGACCGCCCCTGCAGGTAGAGAATACAGTGTACCGTGTGGTGTTACAGGTAGAGAATACAGTGTGCTGTGTGGTGTTACAGGTAGAGAATACAGCGCTGTGTGGGGTTACAGGTAGAGAATACAGCGCTGTGTGGTGTTACTAGTAGAGAATACAGCGTGCTGTGTGGTGTTACAGGTAGAGAATACAGCGTGCTGTGTGGTGTTACAGGTAGAGAATACAGCGTGCTGTGTGGTGTTACAGGTAGAGAATACAGCGTGCTGTGTGGTGTTACAGGTAGATAATACAGTGTGCTATGTGGTGTTACAGGTAGAGAATACAGCGTGCTGTGTGATGTTACAGGTAGAGAATACAGCGTGCTGTGTGGTGTTACAGGTAGAGAATACAGCGTGCTGTGTGGTGTTACAGGTAGAGAATACAGCGCTGTGTGGTGTTACAGGTAGAGAATACAGCGCTGTGTGGTGTTACAGGTAGAGAATACAGCATGCTGTGCGGTTAGGACTACAATGAAATGATAAAGTACTGCAAATAATTCAGTAACACAATGAAACTGCAGTGTGTGAACACAGCTTAGATGTTCTGCAACATTTGGTGGAGGAGTGGGCAGGGTGGAGGACTGTGATGAACAGCTGAGGGAAAGCATTGCATTCTGGAACCTGTAGTACTGTGCACAACTGCTCAACCAGGAAGTACCGCCCCCCAACAAATAGATTCTTGGTAGAGATGAGCGAACCTCGAGCATGCTCGAGTCTATCCGAACCCGAGCATTCGGCATAGCGGGGGCTGCTGAAGTTGGATAAAGCTCTTAAGCTGTCTGGAAAACATTAATACATGGACATTTTGTCCACATAGCCTTAGGGCTTTATCCAAGTTCAGCAGCCCCCGCTATGCTGAATGCTCGGGCTCGGATAGACTCGAGCATGCTCGAGGTTCGCTCATCTCTAATTCTTGGTAATTTCAAAACTGGGTTAGACAAGTAAGCAATGCTATGTGCTTCTGCAGCAGGTTTATTTATTTATTTTTTACCTCTAACAATTCCCCTTTAACAATTCACATTTAGCCTCATACTTACCAAAATCTAAAATGTAAAAGTCAGGATGTTTAATCCTTAAATCCACACAAATCCCTCCCCTTTTGTGGTATAGTTCTCAGGATTGTAACAGCACAATCGGGTTGGCAACAGTAGAAGCTTGTAGAGTCTAAGGACTCCGAGTGGTGTAAATGGGGTTAGTATTGAAGGACTGTAGTTTTACGAAGCATCTGTGGTTCTGCAGAGCCTTCATTTGCCACGGTATGATGAATAAGATCTCAATATATATATTGAATAGGGGATCCAACAGAAATCATTGGACTGAGGTGATGGGTGACCAAAAGGGGAATTGATTCTTGGGGCTCACCTCACACTTATTGTATATGAAATGTTATATGATCACTTGTAGGTTCTGTTTAGGTTATACATATACGCACACTCTTACTATAAGTGTTTGAATAGGCACAGTGCCAATGGCCATGCTATTACCATGACATAATGTTACTATCTAAAACTTTGTGGTACTGTCAGGCTAAGTTTACGCAACGTAAATTTTCAAAAAAATAACGGCAACACTGGCAGCTATTTATTGAAAATTAAAATAACATTGTGCCCTATGGAATCCTGGCCGGAGTGTATACACTTTGTATACACTCCGGTCGTGAATTCCTGCGGTCGCATAGAAAACTGACAGTGCAGACAATGTAAAGTGCGGCTCCAGCAGCACTTTACATTGTCTGCTTTGGTGATTTGGAATGCGGAATCAAAAGAAATGAAGTTCATCCGGTCAGAAGTAAATCATGAGAAATGGGTGGAAGGAGATCCAAGTATAAGTCTGTGTAGTGACCATGTGCGGGATTCTTCCCTGGCCTGAAATTTATGTGGTGTTAGTGCCGTTCTCCTGTATACTGGTATAACGGAAGGATTTGTTATACAATATTAACCATCATGGTTACTACCACACATTCATTCATAGTATGTCTTGCAATTTTTTTTTTTTTTATCACACTCAATTTACAGGATATAAGTGGCAAAGTACTGTAACTTGACATCTTGTCCTCTTACCACCTACACAGCCAGTCATCCACAGAGCTACAGAGAGTGCCTGGGTCCCTGTTAAAACTAGATACCAGAGGGGGTCCGTTCCAATTTATATGGCCACAGGGGGAGTTACCTGCTTTCTCGTGGGCCATATAAAGGATGAAGAGAGCTGAGTAAAAGCAGTGTGCATGAGTCCTAAAGCTGATTTTTTTAGTCTATGGCCCTTTTGCCTGGAGTTATTCTTTAAATTGAATTCAGCTGGTACATGTCTGTAAACTACTTTTCAATCTTAACATTTTGCTAGCAATCGAAATGATGATTAAGAGAAGAGACAACCTAGTAACATATAGTAAAGAAATAAAAAAAATATATATATATAAAAAAAAAAAAACTTCATTGATTAAAAGCGAGCCTCTGGCTGTCATGACAGTATAACAGAATTTTGTAGTGTTCTGAGGACTTCCTTGTCCCAAGAGTATGAAGACAATAGTTCACTATCCAGAGAGCCAATAAATCAATTAGTTTGAACAGCCTGAGTTCAGGAAATGCATTTATTCTTTTCAATGAAAACACAGTTTTTACTTGTAACCATACTTCATACTGTTAAGGTCAATTTTTCATGTGGAAATTAAATCCGGGATCTGAAAAATTGCCTGTGAATTTTAAGAAGAAAGACATGTACTTTGTGCACGGGGATCACTATTTCTAATTACCATCTTTTACCACCATTGATCATCAGACATCATTGAGTATGAATAGAATACCTTTATTTGATGATTATGTTTCTTATTGTAATATGTAATTGCTTAGTTAATTATTGCCAACTACCACAACAATCATTGGGATGGAAAAAACTACAAGACATCTGTATTTAGGAAAATATTCTGCTGTTTTAAAAAAAAAAAAATAATTAACTGGTAATCTTAAAGGATAGCTATGATTAGAGATGAGCAAACCTAGAGTATGCTCCGGTACGTCTAAACTTGAACTTTCAGCATTTGAATACCAGTGGTTGAAGAAGTTGGATGAAGCCCTAAGGCTGCCTGGAAAACATGGATACAGCCATAGGCCATGTTCACACAACGTAAGTTCCACAGTAATCACAGCCGTTGTTGCAATGGCTGTAATTAGTGCAGAACTTACGTTGTGCTGAAGGCTAAGGGAATCCCGGCCATAGAGTATACACATAGTATACACCCTGGCCAGTATCCCTAGCAGAGCCACGAGAAACTGGCGTCAGTTTTCTGTGGCTGCTATTCAATGAATAGCAGCCACAGAAAACCCTTTCAGTTCTAACAATAGAGCGTGGGGCTCCAGCCGCACGCTCCATTGTTTGCATATGGTAATTCTGATGCGGGCGCACATGGACCTGCATCAGAATTCAGCAGCGCTGAAGATCATCCAGCTGGCACTGCTGGGATGATCTTATCTGAATCTGACACCGGCCGGTGTCACACAGCATCTGAACATAGCTATAGACTGTATCCATGTTTTCCAGGATTCCTAGGAATCAACTTCTTCAGTCACTAGTAATCAAATGCTGAGTTGAGGTTCGAACAAACTCAAGCATACTGGAGGTTTGCTTATCTCTACCTGCGCTGAATACAGAAGAATGTGTCAAAAAACACAATGTACCAAGTTGTTTATGTTTGTGAATGTAATGATGATATCTAAAATAATAGGTTTATTGAGAAAAACAGTGTAGCCACTTGTCTGGATGCAAGATGAGATACGGTTGGGCCTGGAGGCTACAGGTTCTATATAGTATCTTGTGGTTCATTTGCCTATAAATGTTGTGGCGGGGCCTGTAGACCCCAAACGCTCATAGGTTGCTGACATTGGTTCATCATAAATGCTCTGTAGGAGATAAATTTGGTGACCAGGCAGACAAGGAAGTGTTAAAATCTGGGGTAGACATTTCTGGGAAGCCCTTGCTTTGTGGATGAGAATATCCTGCTGAAAAAATGTTGGTTGGAAACCATGATAGACAGCACATGTGGCCGCAGGATGTCTCTTACACATGACTGAGCTGTTAGCGTCCCTCGTGTCATTACCGGGGTGACTGTATGTCATATGTGATGGCCCCCAGATCATTACTAGAGATGAGTGAACCGTCTGACTTTTGGTCCGACGGCATCTTCGCTCTATTACAATGCCTGGGATGCCTGTGATCCCGGGAGCGTAGTTGCGCTCCCGGGAATCTGCGGGCAGGATCTTCGAGGGAATTTAAGATACATTCCCTGGATTTCCAGGAAGATCCTGCCCGCAGATTCCCGGGAGCGCAACTACGTTCCCGGGATTGCAGGCATCGCACTGGATTGAGCGGCTTTCGGACTGAAAGTCCGAAAGTTCCGCTCATCTCTGATCATTACACAAGCAGGGGACAGTGTGCTGCTACCTAACAAAGGCAGGATAGAAGGATAGAAGCACTTACCTTAAGGTAACCATGGGACCATGCATTACTCCACAAATTTCCTAAAGGGGCGGGTTGTTATCTAGGTTACTGCCTTTTGAAGGTTAAAACAAACCATAGCCTACTCACTGGAGTCCTAAAATCCCTAACTTTCATGGTATCTCCTTTGATAGAATCAAATATTATCGAATAGTACGCTGAATATTCGATAAATATTTGATAAGCGTTTAGATCCCCCTTCCCTTTTCCTGAGGTGTCATTGTGGACTTGGTGAACCTCCAAGTGGTCAAATAGATGTTTTTCAATAATCGAATACTTCTTTAATGGGATCGAATATTCGATCGAACGTTCGAATATCTGGGAGATATTCGTACGAATATCGAATATTCGAATATTTCACTATTCGCTCATGACTAGCTGTCTTTATTAGCCTCACCTCTTTCTAGCAACATCAGCAATACAGTAGTAAACCTTTGACAGTATCTCACATAGATTAACTCCTTCCTAACTGCTCTCAATAAATTATGTTGGCCCCACGGCAATAGGCCTCTCTGCAGCCAGACAACACCCTGCTTTGTACTGACTTATGGCAACAATCCAAAAACATCTGTCTACAGATGGGTAACTTCACCTTCTGGGATGTTTCTGGCTTGGCTTAATAAACCTTCAATGGCCCTACAATGATAGACTTCTCTGTAGTCAGCCAGACCCTTGCTCTGTAAAGCCTAGACTCGGCATGAACCTAAAAAAAAACTGTCTACAAATGGGTAATATTCGTTTATGGGGAGTTTATGGCTTGGCTTAATAAATCCCCAAACACTTTCTAAGGCTTCTTATAAGAGAAAAAGACTGACTGCACAACAATAGGTAACTTCATCATCTGGGGAGTTTCTGGCTTGGCTTATTAAAGGATAACTGCGGCCACAACTAAAAATCCAGTGAAAACAGGGGGTGGGGGGAACCTAATTAGACTTATACTTACCTGTCCTCATGCACACGCAACACTGTATTACTGCTTCCGGACCCCTGCTGGCCTCCTCTAGCTTTAGCTCCTGCACTGTCAAGGCCCAGGCTCAGGAATGCCCATGACCCAGTGAGTGACAAGACACCAATGCAGTTAGTGATTGGCTGAGCAGTTACTGTTATGTTGCAGTTATGTCCAGTGGCTACTAGTGACGTGGTGCTTGGGATGGGTAAGTATGCATTCTTTATTATGTACCCCCCACCCCTGCCAGCACTAAATTTTTAGTTGTAGCCAGAGTGACGTTCTAGAAAAGCTCATTTAGTCAGTGGCTGTAGCTGGGTCCCGTGTCTGCCGGTGACTGGCTGAGTGGGCTTAAACCGTCACGTCCCAGGTTCCCTCTCAAACCAGAAAGTGGCTGGGGATCAGGGGACCAGAGCGTCAGTATGCGGACACCAGCACCAGGGAGGTAAGTGCATGTTATTTTTTTCATCCTCCCTTTTCCTGCCACTTTTGGGAAAAAAAACTCCCTGCATGGAATTCTTCTTTAAATGCCCAGTAATGTTCTAAGGCTTCTTATAAGAGATTTGAAGGTCAAGCTACCACTAAAAGAGGTATCCCTCTCAGAATTCCCAATGGGGACTATATGGCCAATCTCCACATGTCTTTATTGCACTACATTTGGTCCCATATTAGACCTGTCATACATGTAATCAGTGTCAAAACTGATGAGATGAGAAGAGGGAGAAGCACAGACATTGAGTTATGAGTAGCCTTGAGCATGCTCTATCGGGCACAGTGCTCTATCAAGCATCGGGTGCTTAGGTTACTACAAAGGCACATTAGAGCTCCAGCGGTATGATGTCAATTAACAGCATACCGCCGGAGTTCTAATGTGTCTAGCAGTAATCCTTTACATTTTTTCATTTTAATTTTTGGATATTTTGTCCCTTGAAGGGATATGTAAATGAAATATACAAAAATTAGAACAAAAAATGCAATCCAATATTACTAGAGTTGTAATGTGTCTTGCAGTAACCTATTGAATTTTTTCATGCACATTTTTGTACATTTCATTTAAAAAAACAAAACCTTAAAGGTGTACCAGGCACCCTCCACTCTGCTAAGTCTCCCATTGATTTTAGTGGAGTTCTAAATTGAACATTGAAAAATGCTTGACTCAAATTTTTTAGTGCTTGCTCAACACTAGTTCTGAGAATGCACGTCCACCATACAACAAGATAAGCTAGAATAACCAACTCTATCAGTGAACGTCCATTGACTATACACTGGCAGATTACTGATTCCCCAAGTATTTGAAACACAAGTATTTAAGAACATTAATTTCCAGTAAAGTAAGGAGATGAGTGTGGTTAGACAGCCCCTCTAATATCCTTCTATGTTGTTTCTGCTTAGATGACCCTACTCTATCTCCCTATGAATAATTTCAGCGTATCTCAAAATAAATGTATTTATAGCTTCTTATGCTATTGTTTACCCTTAGGGTATGTAATGCATATTTAAGGGGGGGAGAAGGAGCTTGCTACTCTATGTCTTTATTATGAATGCGTGATTAATGCTTGTATTACAATGAAAGAGGTCCTGTGGTTTTGCTTTTTTTCTGAGCGGCAACAACTTAATCATGTCTCACACCTAAAAAAAAGAAAAAAAAAAGTAGCAAATGACAAATGTCTATGGCCATGAATGAAATATGACTTAGTCATGCCTATAATAATATGAATGCAGAAGACGTTTTGTTTGCTAATACATGGTTTTGATACATCGAGAAGTTTTTAGATTTAGAGTTTTTGAGTGACTTTACATTATGTTATACTACTATATAGGGTAAAGAATTTTCTTGGCTTCATTACCTGCTCATCTAGGGGGCCGTCATTTATCTTTTTATAATTTTCCCCTTAATTTGTATTATCAGAGCGTAGAATTAATGCCCGCTGACAACATAGGAAAAATGGTTGTTCATCTTACGGGTATTTTATTTACACCTTAGATTTCCCAGATACATAGACGTAGTCGGAATGGTGTTCATCTTACATGTGATAGTCTAAATCTTCTTATGATTGGGTTATGATCCTTTCACAAACCCATAGACTTCAATGATGACTTACTTTAAGAGTTGATAGTGGTGAAAAATCTTAAAGGAGATCTCCCAGGTGCATTTTCTTCTGATAACAAGATTCCCTGCTGTTTGTAGATACAAAAATATCTGAGGTGTCATTACTATATAGATGACTAATGGGGAGGGTACAACGCCGGAGAGAAGGAGCCGGGAGAATTTGCATGGCTTAGGGTAGAAATTAGGAGATACAGAGGAATCGTGTATAATACTATATGAATATGCACTTATTTTTCTTATATACATTGACAATACTATAAATATTTATTGTAAATCTTTTTTTTTTTTCTTGCACATTCTATGCTTATGTATGCTTGTTTGCTTCAGCAAGGCATACATATACAATGGTTATTGGTTGGATGCTTTTTACCAACACTTAGGGCCCTATTACACGGCCCGATCTGGAGGAGTAAACGGGCGCCGATCTGTCAGGTTAAGGCTCACTTGCTCCTCATTATCTGCTTGTTGTCAGTGCTATTACCCATGCAGTCAGCGAGCAGGTAAGAGTGGGCAGCTGCGGGAGGGGTTCCGTGGATGATCTTTAGATCGTCCGGGGAATCCATAGAAGATAGCAGCTGTCTGCTTCTGACGCTCCTATTGCAGTGAAATGGCCAGCAGACTATCGTTATCGGGATTTTGGTTCCTGTTGATTGTGGTTTTACAATATGAGCTATTACATGAAGCGATTATCGGCAGGAACGGCCCTTAGGGTCCTATAAAACAAAGCTATTTTTAATGATTAAGGAAAAACAATCGCAAACAGATTGTTAATCTCTAACCTGAAATCGTTCACCGTATTACACAGAACAATAGTTGTTAGTTACCATCAATACTATGATCGTTTACTCCATCTGATCCTGGCAAATGAAGGATTGATGTGGAATCTCACTGAACAATTAGTGAACGATTGAGGAATTACAATGAAAAGCTAGCAAAGGATTGAAGATGATTTTGGTGTCAGCACAAATGGAACGATGAAAGATTTTTCATTGGTCATTTGATTGTTGCCTGTATTTACATGAAACGATTATCATTTAAATTCGAATAATATAATGATAATTTGATAATTCTTCTCTCCTCAACTTATGACATAAAAAAAGAATTGGAAGGCCACAATACTTTCCCAGATAGCAAGATGAAATGACGTCTTATATGTATAAACATTCAAGTGCAGGGGGTCCACAGCTCCAATACTTGTAAAACTTCAATCTTTATTCAAGACAGCTTTAAAAATCCAACACAACTAACATTTCGGGGTGTGAACCCCTCAATCAAGTTTAAGTATTGGAGCTGTGCACCCCCTGTATTTGACTATTTGGAGGTAATATTTTAAGGTTTTAAAGGGCTGCAGCAAAGAGCAAGTGCCATATAACATTTTATTATTATTATTTTTTTTTATAAAGTCTTTAAAAAAAACTTTAGAAAAATTAGGTTCTTAGCAGACGGTTTGATCAAAATGAATGTACCAACCGGGGTAAGGTGCCCTCAGAGAGTTGGACTTTGCTGCAGCATTTTCTGTTTTGTAATTACTGTTAGCCATGGCTGTGTGCAAATTGCATAGTGTGAACGAGTATGAATGTGCGGGCTTTAATCGTTTTGTAAGGTTTTAAAGGGGAACTATCAGCAGGTTAGACGAGCCCCCGATAGCGCCAGGGACACTGAGGAGGAAGGTATGTGTCTTACCTTCCTCCTGGGAGCCAGTCCAGCGCTGTTAGTCAGGGTTAACTCAGCTCCGGAGCACCCTTAAGAGCAGTGCCGCATAATCTGGCCCAACCCTTCTAATGATAATCAATAGACAGGGCGGGTTGGATGACGCAGTAGTGCTCCTAACAGTGCCCCAGACCGTAGTTTACAACAACTAACAGAGCAGGACCGGCGCCTAGGAGGAAGGTAAGAGGCATACCTTCCTCTTCAGCGACCCCAGCATTATAGGGGGCTATCAGCAGGTTAGATTCGTCTAACCTGCTGATAGTTCCCCTTTAAGTTCACCTGTTCCATCCTGGGAATTAGTGTCTTCTTGGATGCAATTGACATGGTGAACTTACACATTTCTAATGATCTAATACGGATTGCAACTTCAAAACATACCTGTTCTTTACTGTACTAAATAAATAAAAAAAATTATATGTTCGGAGTAGGTGAGAATATATCTTTTTTTTATATTACTCAAACCTAATTTTAATTTTCTTTCTGGTGCTGAAATGCCCCTTTATTGTATCTCTATAGTGTTCACAGATCTTTCTTCCTGATACAGAGCTCCACGTCCTTTTAGTCCATTTAGCTGGAGCTTATTTTATAGATATATGCATTAAAATCAGCAATGAGATGAGTATGTAAGAATTTCTTAAGCGCCCCTTGTTCCAGCTGGAGATATATTAATACATTTATCAGCACAGAAACATCTATTCTATCATAGCAATGTGTGTGTATTAGCCTGTGTTTGCACTGACATCAGTGACTCCACTCCGAGCCTCCATTTGCCGTCCTATTACTACAGCTACTGCCCTATTCTTAAAGGTGGACTGTGTCTTGACTATGAATGTTCTTGCTTAAAGTGACACTGTCACCCCCTATTTGCAGTTTGACTGATCTCCACAGGTGTAAAGAGTAAATATTACAGCTTTCTTTACTTATTTTATATCACACCTCATGGTGCTTGTTCTGGTAAAAAGTCGTTTTTATCACCTGTGGATTGTTATATGTGGGCGGAGCCTCGCAGCCTATGTGCCACATCGCTTTGCCCCTAGTGTCACTTAGCCCCGCCCCATCCGTGACATCATCGCCGCATAGGAGCCGTCCCACTGAGCGGCCATTAGTGTGGGACAATCTAGGGGGGTGGGGCCTAGAGCTTTAGGCTGGCCCTTCCAATGGCTGCTGAGGAGGCGGGCCTATGTGGTGTTGATGTCACAGATGGGATCCACAGGTGATAAAAACGACTTTTTACCAGAACAAGCACAATGAGGTGTGATATAAAATAAGTAATGAAAGATGTAACATTTACCCTTTACACCTGGGGAGAGTAGTCAAAATTCAAATAGGGGGTGACAGTGTCACTTTTATGGATATTACATAGAGATTATATAGATTGGGTTAAAACGAGCAAGTTCTTGTCTGTATGGGGCTGAAGTTTGGCAGAGACATGAAACAATTGGTTGTGTGTGTATTTTCAAACTTCAAAATAAATAGACAGCTGGTTAATGCTCCAATATGTCTACATTATGGCTATAATTATAAATATATCTGTAGACACCTGTTGTCTCTGTCAGAGACCATCAGAGATTTTGACATTAAAAGGGGTATTTCAAGGTTAAGTTATGCCTTATCCATAGGAAAGGGAATAATTAGCTGATCGCTGAAAGTCCATGCGGTTGGAAAGGGTAAGTGCCAGCATCCATGTTGATCTAGGAAAGTTAAGCTATTAAAGGGGTTATTTTAAGATTAAACATTGTTTCCTACAACTGTATAGAGCAGGACCTCTCAAATTTGTTTGTCCTCGGGTCTCACCAGGCGATCCATGTTGGGGCCTCACCAACACACAAATACTACTACACAGCCCCATACCACATAATGTCCAAGAGCAGCACCAAATCAGCACCATATTATAGAAATAAGTACTTCTCTACCTATATAACCCAATACCACACTGTGCAAATACATACTGCTCCACCTGTATAATCCAACACCACACTGCAACTTTACACACTGCTCCACCTGTATAACCCAACACCATACTGCATCAATAAATACTGCTCCATCTGTATAACCCAACACCACCTTCCGCCACTACATACTGCTAGACCTGTAAACCAGCGCCTCAGTGCAGCACTCCGGTCTCAAAAACCCACCCCTCTACTCTCCTTGCAGTTTTCACAGACAGGCAGACGCACACAGACAGGCAGACAAAGAAACAAATACACACAGCAGCACTGGCTCCCTTTTCTATCTATGGCAGCTACTCTCTCTACTCCTTGCCCATCCCCCCACCCTTACACACACACACACACACACACACACACACACCCCCCCACACACACACACCCTTATACATTACCCTGGAGGTTCTTTAACAGCTCACCTGCGCCTCTTCTGTTCTTCTTTTATACTGCCCCCTAGTTAAAGGACCTGGGAGATCATGGCATCATCGTAGGTCCTTTACTCCCTGTATGTACAGAGCCTTCACTGACAATGCAGGGCTGTATTCATTTGTGCAGTCTCTGCTTTGGAGCCCCCGGTGTATGCCGATGTCGGGCACAGGCAGGGACTACTAGTGAGGCATGTATCACCGTTTGAGAGACACTGGTATGGGGATTGATAGCTAAGTAAGCTAATTAGTGGGGGAATAATCATTGGGACCTCCATCAATTACCAAAATAGAGGTGAACTGTCACCTGAATGGAGTGGCCAGCGCTTCATTTGCTGTCTACAAACTCTCGAATGTCACACTCTGTAATGTACAAAACTCCTATATGCAGGGTACGGAATAGTGGTTGAGCATGCATGCTCTGATCTCCATTCTTGTGATTGGTAGGGTTCTTGTAGTCAGATCCTCACTGATCAACTAGGTACCCGTTTCCTGTGAACAAAAGATAACATTTAATCGTGAGATAATCCCTTTAACACTTTTGCTAACCCTTCACTTCCCTAGAACACCAAGAATAGTCATTATCTCTTCATAACCATAATAACCATCACTATGCCAGACCTATATTCTGTTTAATACTGTTTGCCTGGATGCTACAGGATAGGGATGGTCCGAACCTGCCGAGATTCGGGTTCGTACAAACCCGAACTCTCGTCAATGATTCCCGCTGTCTGCCCTCTCCGTGGAGAGGGTGGATACAGCGGGAGGACCTCCTGGAAAACTGGGATACAGCCATAACCATAGGCTGTATCCCAGTTTTCCAGATGGTCCTCCCGCTGTATCCACCCGATGCACGGAGCGGCCAGACAGCGGGAATCTGATGTCGAGCGTTCGGGTTCATACGAACCCGAACCTCGGCAGGTTCAGACCATCCTTACTACAGGACCCTCTACATCTGGCTGCTGTATAGATTTTTTTAATTAGGGTGCTGTATAATTTATATATATGCATTCTTGATTTCCATTCAGGATTTTTTCTGACTGCTGGGTCAACGCGACCCCATTTACAATCCTTAGCTGCAAAGTTGTACAAACACTGTAATACAAAACAGCTTGTTTTGGTCGTATGACTTAATGCTAGGTGATATTAATTATTTGACCATCTACTTCTGTAGCTAGGGTTATTTAAAGGAGAAGTCCGGCCTCAGCTGACTTCTCGTAGGTGGCAGTGGAGAGAGTAACATTAAAGCATCACTTACCTCTCCCTGTGCCCTGCTGAAGGGCATTTTCCCTCAAGTTGTAATGATGTTGCGACTTGGGGGGAAATGCCAGTCCCGGTCCAGATGGACAGCCCACTCAGCCAATCAGTGACTGGCGTGGCGTCCAACCCAGTCACTGATTGGCTAAGCCACCAGTCGTAACATGTGCAGCGCCGAAGATCCCGGAGCCCAGCGTGGGTCCTGGAGTGGCAATCCACGGTTGAAGAGGCATAGAGAGAGGTGAGTTAATATCCTTTGTTACTTCCCTCAGTGCCCCTGTTTTATTTTTTTAAAAACTCCAGATGCCGGACTTCTCCTTTCAAGTCATAGCAATAATAATAAGAAGAAAAATGCAATCACTTAATTTTGTACTTATGCTGCAAATAAAAACAAAACTGTAAAATAAATAAAAGATATAAACCAGTAAAAATCCCCAAAGTTCTATAATAACGATAATAGAAAAACTAAAAAAATAAGTCAGCTTCAGCGCCATTCAGGCGATATATTGGTAATTACTTTAAATTCATCTCGGATACGGGTGGACAAAGGCTTTTTGCAAACTTCAGAAACATCAATTAAAAAAAAACAAGTTCTGTACAATAAGCATCAAAAATTGATAAAAACTCGATTTTTTTTTTTTAGATTTAGTGTTGAAATCAATCAACTGCAAACAAGATTTAATTAAAGAATATTATTTCAAAGTGTAATTACCTACTGGGTTTAGAATGAACCTCTATTGCCCATAATGTTCCCCTACTGTGATCCCACACTGAAAAATGTTGAGTTTTAGATTAATATGCATCTTGTAAGTACAAGTCCTAATCGCAATCTTAAAGGACATTTAAAACACACTTGGAATCTTCTATGCAATCAAGCACAGTGTGACTACAATGTCCACCATGCTAAATTTGTGATTACATTTTTATGTGCATGATTTAAATCGTTTTAGCAGCAGTCCAGGGAACATTTTACCCTGCATATTAATTACACAAAGGCTTTGTCATGTGAGAGCCTTGGTGGTCATGGTCTGTAATCTACTTCATTTGAACTACAAGTACAGTTTTTGAACATGCTGTGCGCATCAAGTCCGTTTTAAGGCGAGGAGATTATGTTGAGAGAGAGTTAACAGGTACGGTCCTCCTTAAGGAATTAATGTCATTTATTTAATGACATATGTAAACTAATTGCTTAAGATCTAAAAATGCGCCAGCACACTCTCTAGCCTATTATTAATAAATACTTTAATATATGTTTTCCTTTGTACTGAAGTATAAGTACATTTCTATCAAAGTCAAAGTTAATTGGCCCCTTTTTCATCCAGTAATTATATAATGGCTTTATTCTCTACAACTATCTTCCTGTTCGGTTTAATCAGGGAATATCTGAATCTTTAATTCTGCAAAAAGAAGTAGAATCTTTTTTTTTTCCTATAGAGATACTTGCAGTCAGGAATGGATGTATAGAGGGTAAATGGGGCAAATGCACAGAGGGCTATATTTCTTAGGGGGCTCAACCTCTAAGGTCTCTCAATCTCTATCTGGATACACCCAACAACTAAACATAGGTGGAACCCATGTTTTTCAGCGTTTCAATGTTCCATTTGTCTCCACTGCTAAACTAAGGAAACACTGTGGTCAAGTATCAATGCTTATCGTCATAGGAAAATGGAAATAAATGGCGACCACATACATCCAACTACACTTACCCCAAGGATAGCAAAGCGTCAGGTATGGTAAAATATAATCAATGCTTATTTTCTTCTATATCAAACACCAGGGTACTTTTGGGCTCCCCACATCTAAGATGACTATTATTCAATATTTATTGTCACCTTAACCTATTTTTTTTTTAAATGATCTATTTGTACGGTATTCTAGTCTGTGACTTGTCCTTGACTAAAAGTGCCTGTTCAGTTACTGTATATCTGTAGCCCGCCACCCATCGTTTCCACAAAAAGGAACATTCCTATGCTCCTGTGTTCTCTGTTGGGAGGGGTAAGCCGCAGCTAAAGCCAACTGGCTGAGGGTTATTTCTTTCTGAACAAAGGGGTTTTCCATGATTTTCCATCATATGTGGCCCCTATTACCATCACCATTATCTGTTGGTGGTTGTGCCCTATACTTCCTAGACTCATGTCCAAATCTGCTCTGCCTAATGAGGATTGCTCTTGTAACTGCTCTCTGGAGGCAGACGTTGGCGAAGCCATTTAATTTGAATTTCAACAGTGATAGGCTACGTTCACACAACGTCAAAAATAGAGATTTTGATATTTTTAAAAAGTCCGTTATTGCCGCAATTTAACTGACTGCAATGCATTGAAGTCAATGGAAAGAGGCACGTCCAATGCGCACAGACGTTTTTTTGCCGGGGAGGTCAAAATAATGAACATGATCATTATTTCCGGGCATCTTTTGCAAACAGCTGAGTTTTTTATTCGTTGTTCCCATACAGTTTTTCTTTTGTCACTGTTCGTTCTCCGTTTTTACCATTAAATTCAATGGACTTTTCAATTAAGACACACCCAAAGGCCTATTAGTAACCCAAAGTAAAATAATGTGCCAACAGCTGTCATTGCACTAAGGGGAGGCCAGACAGCTAAATGACGCCTGTTATTTTAGACTCAAAATAGCGGACATAATTTTAAATGGGGCTGAAAAAAATGTTGTGTGAACATAGCCATAGAGTGGCCATTGACTGGTGGACCGGTGGTCCAGTCAAATTATAGCAGGTCATTGCCATCAGAAAACTGGGTCTTCTCTCGGGGGCCATGGCTTAGGGGGCCCATGACATATCTCGCTTTCTCAGTTCAGTCCATTACTTGTTTTGCCTTGTTGACAAGTGGAACCAATCTTTAGGATGAAATTCAAGAGATTAAAGAGTATTAGCAGCATATGAGAGGGGCTGTGTAGTGGGCTTGTACCATTTCTATTATGTGGACAAAGGCATGTCTTAAGGCTCTATTACACAAAATGATCATCGTCTTGTGTAATAGAAGACAACAATCAGCTGACATGAACGATGTTGGCTGATCGTTGTCTTTCAACAACCATCTACTGGGGTTGCTCTGTGGAATAGGAGTGGTGGCAGCAGACCGCTGCAATCTTCTATGAGCTGCCCGAACAATCTAGCGATCACCCAGGCAGCCCCCCCCCCCAGCTACTCGTAGTCTCCCCTGGCTCTCACCTACTCACTACCGATGTGTTTAATAGCGCCAGCATTAAGTGGGGAACGAAGAGCAAGCGAATGCTGACAGCGCTAATAGGGGCTTTAGTCCTATCCCGTATTCCTCTGTGAAGTAATCAAACAGCACAGAGAGTATGGATGGTGTGTGTCAGTGTAAGTAACTAAAATAGTTCAGTAGCAAGTGGGTGTAGACATTGTTAAAAGACATTGGCACGTCAAATGTGGCAGCCAGCATTAGTCCTCATCAGGGCAGGGTGAAGGACACATGTGAGTCAGGGGCAGTCAGCTCCTTCTCTGGCTGCTCAGTTCTCCTTATCAATGACTTTTATTAATTGCAGCTCTTTTACACAGGCCAATTATCGACCAGTAGCATGGCAAAATATATCGATATCCCAGTGTCGACAGGAAATGTGCAGCCAATAGCAATACAGTTAAACGGCTGATCGGCACTCGTTTGTGGTGGCAGACAGATGAAGATTGTTAGTAGCTGAATCCAGTCCTAGGAAACCTCTCCTAGTTTCCCAGGATAGGATCCAGCTTTTCCTGGCACCCAGAACAGAGCAGCACGGAGCGGCAATAAGTTCAAAGGCAGCTGGCTGAAAAGCCGACCACCGAGACTAGTGGAGCGCTTAACTTCGCTATTACTGTAAATAACTCATCCCTAATTGTTAGGTGTAAAAGGATCTTTTATTTCTGCAGCTTGTTTAACAGTAATCACCGCAGGAAGGCAGCTTAAGGGTTAAATCTTACTGACTTGATTGCTGCAATAAATAAAAGTCCCTTAATAGCCAGGGAAGGAAGAAATAAAACTACAGCATGTTTCCTGTATTAAGGTGCTGTTTACATCATGTTTTCTCCTTACAAAATACAAAGGCTGAGTAGCGAAGCATAGAGTATGCATAGGAGCAGGGACACCTGTTTTTGACAGGCGTCCCTGTTCTTGTATAGATTCACCCAAAGTGAATCGCAAAAGAATTGAATTCTGAAGTCCCTGATTTGTTTGTACAATTTGGAACTAATTTGATTTATTCTGAATTTATTTTCTCAGTTATACTACTAAGGACTGATCAATAAGTTGATATTTAAATCTAAACGTTTATTAGATAAAGTAAGAAATTTGAATTTCAAAAGAAACAGACACTGTGATCCCAGATAATGTTATAGTAGTCATAGGGGTCATAGTGGTCATGGTACTCACTACATGAGGATTCTTATTGGGCCTTGTCAGAGTTTCATTTGTAACATTTAACACCTGTTTGTCCTCACAGTCTTTATCCTGTTTTTTGTATGGATAATAAAGATTATTATTACACTGTGGTCCATTTAGTCATGTTATTTTCATATGGATTTAAGAACTATATGTTAAAAATATCCACCATGAAGATCTCTGTGGAGTTTTTGATTATGCAGCCATCCAATATCCCTGTTTGGCCATAACTGTTTACAAATACAGAACAAGTATTGGCAAGTTTCTGTGTGTGTTGTTTTGTAGTAGGTTTAAACACAACAATTGATGGCTAGAGCATGCTTGAGTCTGATCATTCAGCATTTGAATACCGGTGGCTGAAGAAGTTGGATGCAGCCATAGGGAGTTCAGGAAAACATGGATAGAGCCTATGGCATCCAATGTCTTCAACCAACAGTATTCAAATGCCGAAAGATTGAACTTGAGAACTTGAGAATGCTCAAGTTGCTCTCATCTCTTTGGCTGTCCAGGCATGATGGGAATTGTAGTTTGGCAACAGCTAGAGGGCCAAACCAACAGGGTCCAACCTACAGCTGAACAGGTGACTACCAAAACATGGTATCAATTTAGTAGATGGTAATTGTGGTCAGAGCCAGGGTCTTGTGATCAGGCTCTGATTAAGGGGGGTGGGGGATGGGGGGGATGGCACAGACTAAGTGGGTGAAGACACTATGTATATTATTTGTAAATCTGCTCCTGCTTCCTGTAAACTATTAACAAACATGTTAATCACTGTTTACAGATTTAATTATTCCTATTATGTGTTTTATTAACTCATGAATACCCATTAAGAATTCTGAATTGAAACGATAACCAGGACATATGCATATACATGTAAATGAGCCAGGCTGTCATGGGAATAGCAATAAAATACATCAACAGCAGTAAGCTGTCATTTCCACATTTGCATTTGTGATGCTTTCCAAATGCGTCAGAAACCCTGTCCCCATTTCTTCCCTAACAGATGCACAATGTTGCAATGGGACCATGGGTTTCTTCCGCAATTGCAATGCATTCCGGACACAAACGTGAAAACACAACTTTAGCCGTCACATGGACACATAATAGATCTGCACTACGCGGAAATACTGTATATGGACCCACATGATTATGTTGTATCAGGAGAGGTAGCACGTTCTATCAGTTACTCTATTAGACTAGGTGGACACTTGAGTAGGAGTTCCATTTTGGGAATGCTGTTACAAGTTCTGTTCTACTGAATAAATAGAAACAAGATGGACCACATTGAAATCAATAGGGTCCTTAAAGGATCCTTCCTATTCAGTGTCCATTGTTGAGTCAACCATATGGCTCTTTTTGGTCAAACTGAGTCTCAAATGGAAGCCCCGAATGGAGGGCTGTTGCAAGGGTGTACCCATGCTTAAAAAGGTATTCTTCCCTAGGAGCATTGCTTCAAGGGAGAAATATTCAGTCACATGGAATGGATATAACTATAATATATGGATTGATAAGGACTCCATGCAGTCTCTGTCCCTATGGCTTTGCTATGTGTATGAAACTTAATCTGTGAGAGTGATAAATGGGAAAAGTAATTTCTATATAACAGTAGGTGGTATCAAAATAATAAAGAAGCAATACTTACCTACCATGATCCCCGCAGCTTCAGAGATGACTCTTCCAGTCCCTGCTTGTCATGGCTACATCCTGGTTCCTGATAATGAGACATAATAGAATTTCCCTGCCATGCCAATTCCTTAGGTTGTGATTTGCTGAATGAGGCAATTCTTTTAGGGTTAATATGTCACCAGGAGGAATTGGTGATGAGTGGAGACTGTGAGAGTCAGCTTTGGAGATGCAGGCAGGGGTTAGGGTAGGTGAGTATTGCTTCTTTATTTTTACACTCCTTCCCCAACCATATATTTTCTTTAGAATTTAGAATTTATTTTAACCCCTGGACATAATCCCCATACTTGTCAAAATTAGTCTTTGCCTAAATGTATAGTAGAGCTTTATTTATGTAGACCAATTATTAAGTCAACAGGTTTTAAACAGGTCTTAAACTTAAATTGTTTAAGAAAAAAAGTAGACAGGCATGGTAATCTCTTCAGGATATATAATTCTAGCAAAAGTAAATTGTATACAATTGTATAAATTGTAACCTTTTCAAGCATAAAGTCATAATGTATGTTATAAACATGTTTCTGGACAACAAAATATTACAAATTATTATTTTAAAAAGTAGTGCAATGATAAAAGAAACACCTTTGACCTCCCCTTGATCTAAGGTCAGCGTTAAGTATAAAAAGTATAGATATCAATCCATTTTCAGTGAGGACTGGCAGTCCCGACATACTGTATTGTCAGACCCTTGTATAAACTGGACTGTCCAATGTAGATGGATCCTGTGCAGCTGCTTAGTCGTTGTTTTTGTCATTAAAGTGCCCAGAAGATGCAAGTACTCAGATTATCATATAAGACAATGATGTTGTCATGATCATGCCTGAAAAGGCATCAGTGCCACCCTCTGCGGTAAAGACTTTGCTTTTGGCCTTAAGTCCATACCTGGTTTTATTATGTTTTTGCTGTTGTCTTTGGTGATCTGTTCCATGTTTCTTAGTTCTCCCTGCTCCCTGTAGCTTTCTCACTGGTTGTCTCTGCTATGTTCGTATGGACTGGTCTCTTCACCTCTGGCTTTTGGTTCTCTGTTTACCTTGTTGCATCTCTGGCTTCCCCCCCATTGGTTTGGTTCTCTGTTCCTCGCTTTCTTCTTGGTCCTTTCCTTCTGGGTGTCTGTGACTTTGCCATGCCTACTGTTATTGAACCTTGTTTGCCCTTTCTGTTACTATCTCTGGCTTTCGTACCTTGCTTGTCTGGTAATCTCCTCAGCCTAGTAGAAAATTATAATAGGTCCGTTTCAGGCAGTAGCCCGGGGCCCTGAGCTCCTAGGGGGCCCATGGCCACCCAAACAGACTTATACTCTCAGTGATGTATTGTCTCTAGGCTACAGTTCTGCCATGAGCTGCAAAAATTGCTGCTTTTTTACCACAATTTTACACAAATCAGGGCATCATGACATTATCCATCCTGTACGATGAACACCACGCTAGTGCTGCCATAGTTACAGTGGGGTGGGGGGCCCAGGCTTGGTGAACAGCGCGGGGCCTATGGTAAAGCTAATCCGCCCCTGCCTAAGCCTGTTTGTGCTGTCTATTTTGTGTCCTGTATTTTGTCTGTCTGTGTTTTGCACGTATTTGAGAGCAGGGACTGCTGCCCAGTTGCGGACGGTCAGTTAGGACCTGCTTAGAAAGTAGGTAGGGACAGCATGGGGGGTGCTAACTTTAGGGTCCACTTGTCCTGTGTCTCTTTTGTTCCGGGGCCCTGACAGATGTTCTAGCTTCCATTGCTTATGTGTCATGACTGTACCTGTTAAATCCTTGGTTTTGAGCTCTGGCCATTGCGGGAAAATACTTGCTAGTTGTTTATGTTTGCATTTTACTAGGGTGAATATGGATGGATTCTGTCTGGCCTAATTAATCCATTCTGGTTAACATCCTGCATTTTCAGGAGTGAATTCTAACAGCACCTTTACAGTTAACTCCTTCCCTTGCCAGAGATTGACATCCCTATCCTCCTGTCTTAGTTCTTGTCTTTATCCCCAATTACATCTGAAACTGGAACCTGGTTTCCCTTAAGTCATTCACTGTGCCTGATGCCTTCTATAGCATATACTTAGTTTGCCTACATTTACTTCCTACCATGTGATTGCTATCCTGACTTATTGGTGTCCTGATATGGCTTGTTTTCCTTCTGACTTGGTCTGTATTTTAGTCCTCTTGTTTTTTGCCTCATTGACTCACCTGCCATTGTGTATTTTTGTTCTTGTCTCGTAATAATCTAGTAATTATCTTGTATTTGTCTCGTGTCCTGTTCCACCTATATTAGTGTAGGAAGCGTCTCCAAATTGTCCCAAAGCAAGTAGGCAGGGACAGTGGTCATGGGACAGCATCAGGGCTGCACTTGTCTCTGCATTACCTGCGTCTCCCGTGCATTAACATTATGGAACCAAAACAGGGTTCTGTAGTGGAAGATTTCTTGTTGGATTCCCTCTTTTGGAAATAATTTTTTTCCATGTCTGTTGGCAATTTTATGGACTACAGGACACATACAGTATGATATAATCTTTCTCAGTTTTAGGTAATTTATTTTTCTCCCTTGTAGAATACACTTTACCTTAATTACAAATGTGTCCCAAACATAGAATAGGGTCTGGAGATGTTCATTGTGTCCATGAGCCCTGCTGTAAAGCATATCACTAAATGCTGTTAAAAACAACTCAAGGAATATGGCTGCCACCATAATAATGTACATAAAAATTAATCAGAAATAATTTATTTGTCACAAAATAGAAAATTAGAAAAAAAGAACATGGTCCAGTATCTGCCTCTGATCAGTAAAATCTAGGTATTACTTTCCCTTTAAAGATTTCCTTTATCCCTTTAATCTTATACTGTATACTATACTGCAGAATGATTGACATCTATAAAAGTTTATACCATAACAGTGGGAACAATGATACTATAGAAACCACAGCCAATATAACAGACACACTTTCCGGGATATGGACAGACACGTGTTTATTGTCTTCTGTCCATTATGTTTTTTTGACAGGGTGATGGAAAGAAGAGTAATAGATATTTACATAGAGATCATTGATCTTTGCCGAGGGAACAGCTGACACTAAACACAAGCAGTTGACACGGGCTGGTGACAGAACACAAGGGAAGCGTGATATGTCTGCCATGATTCCAGAAGTGGAAGAAAACTGTGAAAAAATCCAATTGTGCTCTTGGCCAGTGCTTCTTCTTGCCATAAACATCTATATATCCCCAAGACTATGATCATAAAATTATAGGATAGTGAGAAAACAGCACAAACACCCCTTGAGCTTTGGGGTGCAACCTCGGTAGTAGAAAGACGTAAAGTAGATCTTTCCTAGAAGGGAAGCGCTTTTCTTCTGGTGCCACCTATTGGAAGTGTCATGTCTGCAAGTCAATGCTTGACTTTTTTTTTAAGAGCCTTAAAATGTGACTAGGGATTAAAATAACCAGGCTGCAATCTCTTCCAAAAGGGAAAATTACCCAGATGGTACTAGAGAGCATTCTCTTTTCCTCAGGGAAGGAGCTACCTTGCAGATCTTTTTTCCATACTTTCCAGTAAAGGATTACTCTCCTCAAGTGAAAACATTACCCCTTCAAGGATATCTCCCACTTTGCAACTGCGGCAGGAATGTCTGAAAAAGTCCTGCAGGTGGGCAGTCCTCTTCTGACTTGAGCCGTGTTATGGAACTCCAGGAAGTGCCATAGACTTCATTGTAATACACTTACAATGCAGGCCACGATGCTTGCAGTAATTCCATGCCACAGCTTGTTTAGAAGAAGACAACCTTTAAGTCCCACAGCTTAAAAATGTAGTTCTTGTTGATTTTTTTAATTTTTCCCTTTTCGGAAACAAATTAAATTGAAGAACAAAGCCTTAGGTTGTGATAAATTTATGGCAGTATAGAATTACGGCCAATAGTCATCCCGTGAAATTGACAGCAACGATCAGCCGATATCGTTCATGTCGGCTGAACGTTGCGTCATTTGTCTTTCAAACAGGTTGAAAGACAAACGACTGATAGAGCAACGATCTGCTGCAGTCACTCCGTGGAATAGGAGCGTCGGCAGCAGACGCTGCTGTATCCTATGGGCTGGCCAGACGATCAATGATTCCCCGGGCAGCCCCCCACAGCTCCCCGTGGACCCCCCAGACTCACCCGCTAGCTGCATCCATAGGGCTGCATCCATCTTCTTCAACCATCGGAATTGAAAAACTGTACTGAGCCATTGGGTTCACGCTAACCCAAACTTACTGTATGTTCGCTTATCTCTAGTTCTTTCCATCCCCATAGTAAATGGGTTGGAACCCACCAATGCTGGGCCTTTACCCTCTTGGGGTGCTATAACCTTAATGGCATATATATCTTTACATGTGGCCATATATTAGTTCTTAGTATCATGCCAATATACTGTATGTCTAAACTGGGCTATGATATGCTTCATTTGTTCCTAGTTATAAGAACATGAGGTTGCGTTTCTCATCCATCCTTTACAACCACCAAAAGGAGCAAAACAAAAGAGAAAATTTGTACAATAAGCGGCACGAGGCTCTGTTTGCACTCAGTATCACGTTCACCACCCTCCTTGTCTTTGCATTTGACCTCCTATCTTTACTGTCTCCCTATGGAAATTAGTGATTTGTAGATAATTAGAATTCTCCCTTACTGTGTCACTCACTCTCTTCCCAAAGCCGTAAATCAGTAACCACAAAAACCACTTAATTCACATACAAATTATGCTAAATCTCTTAAAACTGTGGTTTCCCAACTTTAAACCCCTTTGATTTGGGAAGGAAAAAATCATTTAAACTCCGGTATTTTTTTCCAAAGTCGTTTTTTATTAGAAAGAAAAGGTTATTAAATAAAACGGAATAACAGGGTCTTCTTTTGCATTAGATTTAATTTCGTACCGGATTTAACACGGCAATCTACGAAAATCAAGCAAACATATAGATGTAAGAAATTAGCATACCGCTGTAAAGGGGCCGTAGGTGAATTTCTGCTCTCTATTTTTATTCCGGATGTATATGATAAATGGAGTTTGTTTGTGTAATGACTCTGCACCTGCCATTCATCACATATGCCAATTAGCATAGATTATTGATTCTATATTTGCATAAGCATTTATAGACTGACCCATTAGGCTTGTACTTGCTTAGGTCTCTGTTCGAAAGAGAAAAAAAAGTGCAAATCCATCTCGATTTTTATGAATATCTATGTTGTTGTTTTTTTCATTTTCTTTTTCTTTTTATGCCGGGTAATCAGGTTCTAATTTTGAAGCCTCAGCAGAAATGGGATATGTTGATAAAAAGACTACATTGATAAATTATAAAGGTACGCCTTAATGAACAGTGGGGAGAATTACCTTTGCCATTTGGGGTAATAGCAAAAAAAAAAAAAAAAAAATTACAAAAATAGAAGAAGCCGATTTTTCTTTCTGCCAAATGTCTTGATTTAATAATTTGTTTTCACATTCCCGAGGAAATGCAAACGTCTCATTAAATTAGCTTACTGGTGGAATACAAGGAGCGCCTATGCATCTTTTGTCCAGAGTGCACTAACTAAGGTCTTCGCTATCTCGGCGCTTCTCTTATTTACACATTGCCTTGGCCACTTCTCCCGGATACAGTATGTAAATTATTCTGGTTAAAACTAAATGCTAAAGTCTACACTATTAGTCTTCCACTTCATGATCTCCACATGGGGCTGTTAGAGGGATAATGTACCATACAATATACGGTTTACTTTTAATTAATAGGAAAAAAATGTGAAATGAATATTAAATGTTGCTTAATGTGAAAGAGAAGAGACAGAGAGGGGAAATCAGTATGGTGGATATTTTTAATATTCCGGAGTTATTTAGCATTACAAAAAAGCTTCTTTTTTTTCACTTTGTTCCTTTTTTTTTTTTTTTTAAGGCTATAATGATATTTTGAAACAGAAGGGCAAAAAAATGGTAGAAATAAAAGACGAAAAGCTGGGAAGAGAGTTAGGATGTCTATGTGTGGACACGGGGCTATCTGTCAAAGTTGACAACCATGTTAGTTTATCTTCTTCTGTATCAAAAGAGCAGAGCTGGTGGGTGAACTCATCCAAATGTAATCCAGTGCTGCGCCCCAGATCAGTGGAGATACAAATTTCTCTGTTTTATCTGAAGAATAATTTTAGTATAGTTATCTGACCATAACAAGGAAGGTTTTGCAGATATATTTCTATGGTCTATGTGTTACGCACATGTTAAGAATTATACCTGATATTGGCTATTGGCTATTGTTTATTTATTTATATATATTCTGGATTATCCCTAATTATATAGCAAGTTGTAACAATGAAAAGTACATTACAACAATATCCATTGCTGTGGTATGCTCCCAATGGCTGAATGTCCAACAAAGTTGGCCTGAATATATATTAAGATATACATGTTAGGGCCGGCTTTTAAAGACATAGAAACACAGAAGATTGTCGGCAGAAAAAGCCCCCCTGGTCCATCTAGTCTGCCCTTTTAGTATTTCCCATCTTATTATAATAGCATAGATATACGTTTATACCAGACAGGTTTACATTCAGTTACTGTAGAATTATCAACCACATCTGCTGGAAGTTTGTCCCAAGCATCTACTACTCTTTCAGTAAAGTAATTTTTCATGTTGCTTCGAATCTTTCCCCCAAATAACCTCTCACCGTGTCCTCTTGTGTTCATGAAAGTAGGCCTGGTTCACACGATGTGAAACACCGGCCAATCTGTGACCCCTTCAGGGTCACAGAATGGCGCGTGTCATTGAAGACCATCCCGGCCGGTAATGCAGTACCAGTCAGATGATCTTCATTTGTGCTGAATTGGGATGCGGGCACCCGCATCCCAATTCACCATAGCCGACAATGGAGAGTACAGCCGGAGCCGCACTCTCCATTGTGTGAGCTCTCAGTGTTGTGGGGACCACACAAAACTGACATGCCAGTTTTTCATGCGGCCGCCAGGGATCTCGGCCATAGTATATACTATGTGTATACACTCCGGCTGGGATTCCCTCAGACTGCAGTGCAACGTAACTTTTGTATTAATGACGGCCATTGTTGCAAATCGATTTTACAATGTGTGGCTGTTATGGCAAAAATACGGGGAAAGGGATTACAAACATCACTCCACCATATTCCTTGACTTGATAACATACTCTTAGGTTTAAAACTATAAGCTATCAATATAGTAGACCTTACCGAACTATATGACTCAGGGTATTTTCTTATTTACATAATTTATATGATATATACACCTGCGGCTTAATTAAGCTGGCTCAGTTCTCAAAGCTGAAACCCAAGTTGTTCAAAAGTTATTTTGCTTGATTATATGATCACATTATTGAGCTTAAAGGAGAAGTCTGGCCTCATCTTACTTTTAACAGGTGGAAGGGGCATGGGAGATAGTAACAATTAAGCATCGTTTCCCTCTCCCCATGCCCACGGCGAGTGTCGGAATCGGCCTCGGAAGGCCTGTATTTTCCAAAGGCATTTTTCGCTTAGTTGTGATGATGTCATGACTCCGGAGATAATGCTTGTCCCGGCTGATGGACAGCCCACTCAGCCAATCAGTAACTGTTCAGGGACTCAGTGACTCAGCCAAGCAGTGTTCCGCTCCAGTCACTGACTACCTGAGTGTCCAGTCCATCAGTCAGAATGTGACATCTGCAGATCACAGAGCCCAGCAGGGGTCCAGGAGCGACAGTCCGGCCCTGAAGAGACATGGAGAGAGGTAAGTTAATACCCTTTGCCGGACTTCTCCTTTAATATAAGTTTAAATGAAAATGTTTGCAACACACATTAATGTGACTATTATAGGAATATATATGTAATATATGAAAATTAATAAGAGGATTAAACCAGAAATCGACATGTACGTGTTCTATATCAATAGAGAGATATTTCTTCTGGTGGGTTCAAAGAAATGCAATCTTATATCAATTGCAAATAAACTAACTGTAATGGAAACATGGCAGTGTCTTGTAAAGGTCTAAAACTTAGGATAGGCTCAGTTTTGGACTTCCATTGCAGATTCCATCCGGTGCATAAAGTATCGGACAGTCCATTACACAATGGACACCTACAGAGTCTAAAGGACTCATTGACTTTGACAGGTTTCCTGGTCCCCATCTGATGTCCATTTAGTTAGCATAATTTGAATGGACATAAAATTACTGCTTGCATGCTTTTTTGTCTGCTTAGATCCTACTAAATAAATGGAATCTGTGAAAGAACCCCTTCTTCGCCCCTTCAGACTAATAGCAAAATTGACTCCCGTCTCCTTCCCTTCTAATGACAGCTCTCCCCTCCTTACCCCGTTTCTCTTCCCCTTCATCACTTTCCATATTTACAGCCCCAGGACAGGGTTTTCTCCCTGGTAATACATCTCCATAAAGCAGGGAGTCTCTTCTAGTCCTCAACAGCTCCCCTGCGCTCTCCACATTCCTGATCTTCAGTTATGCTGACTCCTAGGTATAGGAACTGGGAGATCATGGTCATGTGACCATGATAATCACATCATCTAAGGTTTTCTACACTTTGTAAGTACAGAGTACACTGATAATGCTGGGCTGCTCATATCAGTTTAGTCTCTGCCAGAAGCCCCTGCTGTGTGCGGATGTCTGCACAGTCACGGACCTTGCACCTTACAATTTGAGAAGTTGACCTATTATTATAAGCATGTCATTAAACATGCATATAGTTAAAGAGGTCACCCCTTTGGTTTCACCATTTGGGTTTTTCTCACCTGAGACCCTAGTTGGAATGGACCAATGGTCACACATGCATGCTGTCACTGAATTAACAGAAACTGTTAAGATGTCTGGTTACAGTACTTGGCTATCTCCAGCAGTCTTATAGACAATTAAAAGGCATTAGCGTGCCTGTCTGCCCCTCCATTCCAATGAAAAGGACTGGAGTATGCTAGAATATAAGCTGTGAGAGATTTAGGTAGGTAAGTATCATTTTTAATTAATCTCATCCACATGCTGTGCAAATCCATGGCATGTGTACTTATACCACAAGGTGCACAAGCCTAAAGGACAGAAATAAACTGGAAAGAGGTCGGCACTCCGATCTCAGGTGGTGCCTGGGTAAGAAGTCAAACATCAAAGGAAGATCCCGGCACTCGCCAAATTTCTGCAAAGTGATTTATTTACTAGTGCATGTACAGACAGGCGGATAAGGACGCGTTTCGGCGTAAAGCCTTTCTCAACAAGCTTTAGAAAGTTGAGAAAGGCTTTACGCCGAAACGCGTCCTTATCCGCCTGTCTGTACATGCACTAGTAAATAAATCACTTTGCAGAAATTTGGCGAGTGCCGGGATCTTCCTTTGATAAAGGACAGAAATGGCTGCACATCACACCCATGGTTGACACAAAAGCTTGTTCAGCTACATTAAAAAACAAAATTCACCGAGATAGGGTATATAGAGAAATAAGATCTAAAATGTAACTTTTAATAATCTCAATTTAAAATAAATAAGCAAAAATGAAAACTAGACACTAGCAAAAGTAAACAAATACTAGGAAAATGTTTATCTTACCGCTCAACGGTGACTGCTGAATCGGAATGACCTGGAGTGGCCGTGGACCATTCAAATCACTGTAGCTGTCCTTGATCCTGAATGGATTCCACCTGGGCGGCTGAGATCTCCCGGTAACAAAGACAGGAGAAAACACAATAGGGTGCATACAAAATGGGAGATAGGACAGCCGATGAGGCCCTGAGGGGACGCCATACGCGCGGCTGGCACCATACTTGCAGCTTTTACCCTTCTCTTTCTTTTTTTGCTAAGTGGCATTTAAATATCTTTTTAATCCCCTGATGATTCCCCCCTACGGGAGATGAAATGCATTGGGACACAGCCACGTGTAATTATTAGGGTTTAACTAGAGACCCAGGAATGAGTGTGGCAGAGTCGCCCTTTTTAGGGCTGGGGCTCTGTCAGGAGGGAAAGAATTATTAGGGTGTAATAGGACAGTGTCAGGGATCAGCTGTCCTATCTCCCATTTTGTATGCACCCTATTGTTTTTTCTCCTGTCTACGTTACCGGGAGATCTCAGCCGTCCACGTGGAATCCATTCAGGATCAAGGACAGCTACGGTGATTTGAATGGTCCACGGCCACTCCAGGTCATTCCGACTCAGCAGTCACCGTTGAGCGGTAAGATAAACATTTTCCTAGTATTTGTTTACTTTTGCTAGTGTCTGGTTTTCATTTTTGGTTATTTATTTTAAATTGAGATTATTAAAAGTTACATTTTAGATCTTATTTCTCTATATACCCTATCTCGGTAAATTTTGTTAGTACTTTGTTAGTGGTTACTGTGGCATTGTCTTTTGGTACATTAAAAACCAACATCAGAAGTTAGTATATAATTTCATCAAACCATATTGCCTCGAGTCCTTAACCAAACAACACTGTGCCGGTCAGCGAATGCACACCCTGCAAAGCGTGTGCAAGCAGGGAAGGGGGGGCCACGGAATGGCCCCGAAACCCCAATGTCACAGGACCAAACCCCAAGGGCCCCCCCAAACCCCGCAGGCACCGCCAGCGGAGAAAGTGGCCACCAAGCAAGTGTGAACAAGCTGTTACCTCTCACCATTGCTCCTGCTGATAGAATGGGAGAAAAGAGGAAGTACTTCCTGCTAATTTGGATCACATTAGCAAATGAGGAGTGCTAGCTGAATGAAATGTAGTTTAGCATAGGGACTCGTGTGTATCAAAAACCTGCACATGGTACATGAGGCAATAGGGTTTGATCAAATTATATACTAACTTCTGATGTTGGTTTTTAATATAGCTGATAGCCTTTTGTTTCAACCATGGGTGTGATGTACAGCCATTTTCTGTACAGCTTGTGCATATTTTATGTATTTTGTCTTTTTTCATTGTGGCTAGCACTTGTGCTTTGTAAGACCCATGTGATCCAAATTAGCAGTAAGCAGGGGCGATCTTGGCATTTTTGGGGCCCCAAGCGAAGTTATGTCTGGGCCCCCCCCCCCTCGACACGCGTTCCAAAACAATAGACCGCTGTGTGTTGCCCCCAGTAGTATATACCCCTTGTGCGCTACCGCCAGTAATATATACTCCTTGTGTGCTGCCCCAAGTTGTATATACCCCCTGTGTGCTCCCCCACAAGTATATAGGACCCTTGTGTGCTCCCTCGGGGGTATATAGCCCCCCTGTGTGCTCCCTCACTTGGATATAGACCTCCTGTGTGCTCCCCCACTTGGATATAGACCCCTGTGTGCTCCTCCAGTAGTATATAAACCCCCTGTGTGGTTCCCCCAGTAGTATATAGACCCCCTGTGTGCCCCACCAGTATTGTATAGACCCCTTGTGTGCTGCCCCAGTAGTATATAGACCCCCTGTATGTTCCCCCAGTAGTATATAGGCCCCCTGTGTGCCCCACCAGTAGTATATAGACCCCTGTGTGCTCCTCCAGTAGTATATAGCCCCCCTGTGTGCTCCCCCACTTGGATATAGACCTCCTGTGTGCTCTCCAAGTTGTATATAGACCCCATTCTGCTGCCCCAAGTAGTATATAGAACACCTGTGTGCTGCCCCTAGTAGTATATAAACCCCTCTCTGAAGCCCCAGTAGTCTATAGCCCCCTGTGTGCTCCCCCTGTTATATAGCCCCCCTGTGTGCTCCCCCCATTTATATAGACCCCCGATGTGCGCTCCCTTAGTTAAACAGACCCCTGTGTGCTCCCCCTCCCATATAGTATATAACACAATAAAACAAACACTTATACTCATCTGGGTCCGGGCGTCTCCTCTTCTCTTCACTCTTGTGGCCGCAGGAAGGGTTTTCCCTGCTATCACAAGAGGCCGCACTCCCCTTGTCCTGGCGCCGATGCTCCAGTGATGTCACTGGAGCGCCGGCACCACAAGGACAAAGCGGCCACTTGTGACCGCAGGGAAAACCCTTCCTGCGGCCACAAGAGTGACTGACAGGAAGGGAGCCAATGTCTCCCGCCCTGTCAGTGCTACTGCATGTAACTATGAGCGCTCATTACGAGTACTCATAGTTACATAGTTAATACGGTTGAAAAAAGACACATGCCCATCAAGTTCAACCAAGCAGGGGATGGATACAGGGAAGGGGGAGGGGTGATAGGTTCTATATATATGCATTTATATTATTTTGCTCTAAGAACTTGTCTAGCCCTGTTTTGAAGCCCTCTACTGTTGTTGCTGTTCAGATGGCAGCAGCGAGCGGGGCAGCAGCCCTGTCCAGCGGTCTTGAGCACAAGAGCGGGGCGTGGGGGCCCCCCTGGATGTTGGGGGCCCCACGCGATCGCTTGGGGTGCTTGGTGCCAAAGACCGCCACTGGCAGTAAGCACCTGTGTACATATGGTAAGTACCTCCTCTTTTCCCCATTCTATCTACTGATGGTTTGGTGAGTAGTAAGACCTTGTTCAAAAGGTCCTATTTTTCAATCCTATTTTTCATATTTTCCGCAATGGCATGCATGGAAAGATTGCAAGAATAAAGTTGCTGCTTTCCAAATTGCTGCCCGGCTGTGGTTTGTCACATATCCACTGAAGTTAGAAGGCTATTTGAAAAATGTTTTGCAAATGCATAAGAAGTGTTATGTTTGGAGAAGCCATGAAAACCTTATATCATCTGTGAAATACAGTTTGGGCTTGCTTAGTTGCAGTGGGGTGAAGATGGCTGCCATCACTGATGGAACAGTGAATTTTGATTTACACCAGTAAATTCTAAAGGAAAATGTCAGGACATTTTTCCATGAGCTCAAGACAATGAAGGACAATAGGGGACATGATGCTCCATCCCCGACCGGCCGACTGACTCTGTGCCAAGCTCAGACATTGCAAGCAGATGTAAATCATGATAAATTTAGCGCAGCAGGTGGCCTCAACTTCTCCCTGCCTTGCCGCGCCCCAACTCCCTCTGCCCCGCCCACCCATTAGGCAAGCAGGGGATGCGGCTGGCGTACGCCGTGGAAAAGGGGGGAATCTTGATAAATCTCCCCCAAAGTGTGTCATGCAGCAAGACAACAACCCACAAGGTGTTCTACTGAAAAAGGTTAAAGAAGAATAAAGTTTTAGCCAAGTCAAAGTCCGGAGCTTATTCCTACAGAAATTAAGCAACCAATTTATGGGAGAAAACCCTTAACACAACAAAGATTAAGCTGTTTCATACAGAATAATTGGCTAAAATACCTCCAAGCCGATGTGCAAGAGTACTTTTATATACAGTTAGTGACTGACACACAAGGGAGCCATACCAGAAAGTGAAGAATAATGAAGCAAAGGTTTATATACTGGAGATGGCTGGAGACACTGTAAGAGGACAGCGAGGGAGTGTGGACAGGTGAGCATACCCTTTTTTTGTTTTTTTATTGTATTAAATTATGCAGTTGCCATCTTTACAAACCTGTCACGATTTTCTGTACCGGATCTTGGATTGTAAGATTTGGTTTGCTTATCTATTTCGCTTTTTTATTCATTTGTTTGATTTATTAGTTTAATTTAATTATCTTTATACTTTAAGGTAAAATTTACATGGAAATGTAGAAGTCTTAGGGGTTCACAAACTCTTAAGAACAGTACCTCATTCTCTGTACAAGGAAAGAGACAAGAAGGTAAAATATTTTAACCCCTTCAGCAAGTCAGTAAATGTACTGACTTGTAGAAGGTTAGTTTCAGCACCAGGATGTTTACACAAACAGTGACCGGGAGCCACAACCAAACTGTCAGCCTATAGCTGACAGTTTAGTCTAACTGCCTCTGGACCCCCAAAGGGGTTCAGCATTGGCGGTCGCCAGCATTTGTCGATCAGTAACGTTAATTGATATGGCAAAAAATACATAGGATTACAGTGGAATCTCTGGAAAGAAAATGCAAATTTTAACTTCTCACTCTTAGGGTATATTCACACGGGCGGGCTCGCAGCGAGATTCTCGCTGCGAGCCCGGCAGGTCCTGTCAGTTCTCATAAACTACATACTTGCTGCGGTCTAAACGACCGCAGCGAGTATGTAATTATACCGCGCTTAACCCCTTTTACTCCCGCCGGCTCCCCCGCTGTAAGCAGCATACATTACCTGTCCTTGCTGCACGGGTCCGGCGTCCTGCTCTCCCGTCCGGCCAATTAGTGTGTTGCCCAGCCGCAGCCACTGGCCGGGCGGGAGAGCAGGACGCCGCACCCGTGCAGCAAGGACAGGTAATGTATGCTGCTTACAGCGTGGGGAGCCGGCGGGAGTAGAAGGGGTTAAGCGCGGTATAATTACATACTCGCTGCGGTCGTTTAGACCGCAGCAAGTATGTAGTTTATGGGAACTGACAGGACCTGCCGGGCTCGCAGCGAGAATCTCGCTGCGAGCCCGCCCGTGTGAATATACCCTTACTTTGCAGTTATTCCTGTGAAATGCCTGAAGGGTGAAAAAACTGTATGAATATCAATTTAAATACTTAAAAGGGTGAAGATTTCAAAATAGTGTGAATGGCATTGCATGTTCACCAAATGCTGTTAATATAAAGTAGACATGTTATAGATATGAATTAATAAATAATGTACTAGTCTGTGTAATAGTGTAATAGTCTAGGCCTATATGGGGTGTCAGGTTTATGTAAAATATTGATTGCCATAAATAATACAATCCATACAAGTGATTACACTGCCAATGCAATACTATGTATTACTAATACAATTTATAAAATCTGGCAGCCGGGGGTGGGGGGTGGGGGTGGAATTGATTACAAGTTTTAACTTACGTCTCCCTGTGCCTGAGCGGCGGGAGCGGCCTCGGGACCCCTGGGCTCCAGAATCTGTGGTGCTGACACATCACGACCTGGCTTATGGACTGGCCAGTCAGTAACTGGGATGGGACACCCCTCAAGTCACTGATTGGCTGAGTGGGCGGTCCATCAGCCTGGACACGCCTTTTCCCCAAGCCGTGATGTCATCACAACTCGGGTTAAAATGTCTTCCAGCAGGGGTCCTGCGGCCAGTCCTGTAACTCACAGCAGGCCGGGGGGGGGGGGGGGGGAAGAGGGGGTGTTAGTTGTAATCAATTTCCCCCTTCCCCTGCCGAATTTTATAAATCAACGGACTTCGTCTTTAATAGTGCAATCATACCTAAAAAACACTTGGCTAAAAGATAAAATTATGCATCAAAAAGAAATTTATTTACACAGTTTATAAAGCATTTTTGTGGAAGATGGATGAAAACAGATTCTGAACCCAGACTATTCTCATATTTGACACTCTGAATTCCTTGCAGGTTGCCATATATTTTACTGAGCCTACAAAAAGATAATTAATAAGGCTCTGAAAAAAAAAGTCATTCTAATGCAGAATCCAAGCCGTCTCCATAGTACCTCTCTGACATTAATATAATGTGCATGGTTATTCACCTAATGACGGATGAAATATGTGCATTACACTTTGACAACCTTGGCAAGAAGTGAGTGCTATTTAAATATTTAAATAGACAACACAAACGAAGGGCTTGACCATAAATATTGAGTCTGAACAGGAAAATGCATCTATCTATCTATCTATCTATCTATTTTTTACAGGTTTTTTATAGTATTTTTATTATTATTTTATATCAATAGTTTGGTAAATATATCTATCACAATGGGGGAGATTTATCAAACTGGTGTAAAGTAGAATTGTCTTAGTTGCCCCTAGCAACCAATTAGATTCTACTTATTATTCCTCACAGATTCCTTGGAAAATGAAAGGTGGAATCTGATTGGTTGCTAGGGGTAACTAAGACAATTCTACTTTACACCAGTTTTATAAATCTCCCCCAAAGTGTTTAAAGAACTTTCTAAACAAGCCTATAAGTTTGTAGTGTGACAGTCTTTTAACGTAGCTATAGCAAGGAGGCCTCCTCTAGTCTAGAAGAAGAAGGCTCCTATACCAATATGGAAGGGGATTCTTTACTGTAGGAGCAATAACACTATAAAAATCTCTGCCCGAGGAAGTGTTTTTGGTCAACTTACTAAAAGAGTGTAACGCCTGGAGTCGTGGATCCACTGAACCGTCACTAGCGATGGCACTAACCTCACCAGGGAGCGGAGTCTAAGGGGCCGCTGGTTTTCACCAGAGACCGCCGCAAAGGCGGTATGGACTTGCTGCGGCAGGCGACCCCCAGGTCGCTACCCCTGGCTCGGTTGCTAGTGACAGCAGGCGAGGCGTGGCAGGAGCAGTAGGCAGAAGATAGTGCAGGCAGAGGTCTGTAGGCGTAACCACAGGTGGCAGACAGTACTCAGGAAACAACGGGTTAAGCAGCGGGCAGGAGCTAGGGACTGGGACAGTGGACAGGAACTAGGTAAGGCGTCCCCCGGGGCCGAACTAGTAGCAGCGCTGGGTCCCTGAACATGGACCCCAGCGGCTGCATGGAGAGGTCGCGGCGGCAGCCCGGAGCACGGGACGCCACCGCGGCCGTGACAGTACCCCCCCCCTTTGGCCTCCCCCTCTTTCTTGCCTGCAGATGGAGGCAAATCAGTGATGAAGTCCATCCCTATGTTGCGCCAGGGACGGTCTGGAACTGGCAATGGCTGAAGTAGACCGGCAGGTCTTTGACGGGGTGACTTGTTTTTGGCACAAACGGCACAGGAGGCCACAAAGTCCTTGGCATCCTGGAGAAGATTGGGCCACCAGTAGTGGCGATTGGCACTAGGCGATCGGGAGGTATAATGTGGCGAGGGGATGTGGATTTGCGGATGAAACCCTTCTGTAAGTTCTCCCGGATGTAGGAGGACATGGCCTCAGTCTCGGGTACGAAGAGAGGGTACACCCGGCCTTGTGGAGAAGTTCCAGGAAGGAGGTCTATGGGACAATCGTACGCCCGATGAGGTGGTAGAGAGTCCGCCTCCTTGGCAGAGAAGGCATCAGGCAAGTCTTGGTATTCCGCCGGTAGGCCGGATAGAGGTTTGGCGGGGTCGGGTGACGACATAGAGTACTTGGGCTGAGGTGACCTCAGACACCGGTTGGAACAGTCCTGACCCCAACTGAGAATCTTCCCGGTTCTCCAGTCCAGCTTAGGGGCATGTAATCGCAGCCAAGGGAGTCCCAGGAGGATGGTGGAAGAAGAATGGGGCAGGACGTAGAAGGAGATCTTCTCCTGATATGAAGTGCCCACCTGGAGGACTAGAGGTGCGGTCTGGTAGTGCACATGTTCGGTAAGAATCTCGCCCGTGACCGAGGAGATAGACAGGGGTCTGGCTAGTTGGGTCACGGGTAGCCATCATCTTTGGACCAATGTTGCTGCAATAAAACTGCCTGCTGACCCAGAATCGAGAAAGGCAGTAGTTTGGTGATTTTGTCCCATGGGTGTCTGGATGGAGACTGGCATAGACAACCTTGGAGAGGTGGCATTCACACTTAGGGAGGCCTCTCCCACCAGACCTAGGTGCTGGCATTTCCCGGACGCTTGAGGACGTTGGGGACATCTCAGCCGAAAGTGATCCGGACCACCACAGTAGAGGCAGAGATTCAGCTCCAGACGACGAATTATCTCATCAGGCGTCAGGTGAGCCCGTTCCACCTGCATAGGAATCTCAGGAGTCGGCGGCTGGGACACCGGAACTTCAGGATTCTGGAAGATCGGCGCCAGCTGGTGATGGCGATGGGACAGGCTTAGTCGCCGTTCATGCCGGACCTCCTCCTCTCTCTCAGAAAAACGAGTATCGACCTTGGTGGCCAGTAGGATGAGTTTGTTCAGGGAGGTAGGTAGGTCTCGGGTGGAAAGCACGTCTCTCACCCGACTGGACAGGCCATTCTTGAAGGTGGCTATTAGAGCAGCCTCATTCCAGTCTAATTCTGCTGCCAGGGTGCGGAACTGGATGGCATAGTCGCCAACGGAGGAACTCCCTTGTGAGAGATTGAGTAGAGCAGTCTCAGCCGAAGACGCACGGGCAGGTTCCTCAAAGACAGAGCGAAACTCGGCCAGGAAGGTTCGGAGATTGGCAGCAGCAGGGTCATCTCGGTCCCACAGCGGCGTGGCCCAAGCCAGAGCTCTACCCTCCAATAGGCTGATGATGAAAGCCACTTTAGAGCGCTCGGTGGAAAACTGACTACTTAAGAGTTCAATATGCATGGTGCATTGAGTCAGGAATCCTCTGCACAACTTGGAGTCACCACCGTATTTGCTTGGGAGAGCCAGTCGAAGTGTCGAAGAAGCAGCAGGAGGTGGTGAGCGCTGGGCTGTGGTATGCTGCTGTAAGGCGGCGGTCAGTTGCTGAATCTGCTGCGACTGTTGCTGGATCTGTTGCGCCTGTTTGGCGACCACTCCGGCTACGTCACGGATATCAGGCACCTCGCCGGGATCCATGGTTGGAGCCTACTGTAACGCCTGGAGTCGTGGATCCACTGAACCGTCACTAGCGATGGCACTAACCTCACCAGGGAGTGGAGTCTAAGGGGCCGCTGGTTTTCACCAGAGACCGCCGCAAGGCGGGATGGACTTGCTGCGACAGGCGACCCCCAGGTCGCTACCCCTGGCTTGGCTGCTAGTGACAGCAGGCGAGGCGTGGCAGGAGCAGTAGGCAGAAGATAGTGCAGGCAGAGGTCTGTAGGCGTAACCACAGGTGGCAGACAGTACTCAGGAAACAACGGGTTAAGCAGCGGGCAGGAGCTAGGGACCGGGACAGTGGACAGGAACTAGGAACAAGGACTAAGGTCAGGAACAACAGGGAGCTGGGCCAAACGCTATGGGAAGCATGCAGAAGATCCAACACCTGAGGTGGGGCAGGGCTGGAATTATAGGAGAGTGTGTGGGCTGTGACTAATTAGGGACGGACTGCTCCTCTAACACAGAGACAGCCGGCGCGCGCGCCCTAGGAGTCGGGGACGCGCGCGCCGGCACAGCGGGTGACAGGAGCGGGGTGAGGTAAGGCGCCCCCGGGGGCCGAACTAGTAGCAGCGCCGGGTGCCTGAACATGGACCCCGGCGGCTGCATGGAGAGGTTGCGGCGGCGGCCCGGAGCACTGGACGCCGCCGCGGCCGTGACAAAGAGTTCAAAATGTTCCTGGATGTCTTTTTGGAGTTTAAAAACAGTTTAAATAACTATGTTCTGAAGAAGGGTTATTGATCCAAGAATTCATTCCAAGTGTCAGATATGGAGTCCAACAAGAATCTTTGCCTTCTTCTGGATTGACAGCGAGACTGATTTGGATGATCAATAGGTTTTCTAGCCTTGCAAACTATGGCCCAATTTTTATCAAAGTGCGTAAAAATAAAAATGATGTACCTGAATTGAAAGCTGAGCTGTGATTGGTTGCTGTGGGCAGTTTACGACATAGTCACTATGGTAATCCACATCCCGAGGCCAAGTTGAAAGTGCTGTTTGTCCCATGACATATGAAGGACCCATCGGCAATTGACCTGTCAATCACAATTGATGGGTTTTCGACCCCTGAAATAACCTACAAACCGTGAATCATATATATATTTAAATGTGGCTCTGCATGTGGTCTCGCAGTTGTTGATAGCTGAAAGAACTATTGTATATTATTGGCATCTAGCGATAAGTGAGCAGTAAAATATTCTAATTCTCGAAATTTGTTGTGAATTGCATCAAGTATATCACATCATGACGAGGACTGGGCCATATAGTGACAGACCTACGTCTCAGGAGTATGATATACACTGCAACCCTCCTACATAAACATGGTCTAAATAAAATTACTAAATTTCCAAAAATTTTCTTACAAGAAAACCATAAGGCTACGTTCACATTAGCGTACGTCCTTCCGGCATCATTCCGTCCTTTTCCATTTAAGAGAAAGCGAAAAGGAAATTGTCAGATCCGTTTTAATCCCCGTAGGTTTCAATTATATTTTATTGTGCTCCGTTTGACCAAATAGTGCTCCATTAGCATGCAATCCGTTCAAGCTTCGTTTTTCTGAACGGACGAAAAAATTGTGTTTGCAGTTTTTTTTTTTCCGTTTTCAAAAATGAAACTTAAACGGATAGATGCAATCTGTTTTTTTTTTATAATGATAGTCAATGAGGACGTATCGAAACGGAAGGTTAATCCGTTTGCATCCGTTGTTCAAGTTTCTGTCCCATTCTGTTTTCTAGTTGGAGCATGCGCAGAAGGGGAGAGAAGACAGGAAGCTCTTCTGGAAAGGAAGGGGAGGAGCTGGAAGAAAACAGTGAAAAACGGACACGAACGAAATTACAAACGGATGACAACGGAAGCAAACGGATGTCAAGCTTCCGCTAATTTTACTAAGATAAACGGATACACTAACATTTTTGGCTATCTGTTTTCATCCGTTGGCATCTGTTAGCAAATCCGTCTTTAGCTATCCGCTTACAAAAAATGAACGGATCCGTCAGTTTCATGTAAAAATCATCGAAAGATTGTAGCGATTGACACAATGGCTAAAAAAACACAATGGACTGACTGATTCCTGGGCCATCTGAGAAATGTTTGAATGTTTGACATGGGTTCAACTACATTTTATGATAACCACTAATCTATGAACTTCAACGTGACACTCCAATGGATTCCTGTAATGGAACAATGCAATACCTTGTTGACTCACAAGATGGAGTACTCCTGGGCGCTCATTCACGAACCATCAATCATCATGGCAGCCGGCTGCCATGTAAGGTCACATCTGTTTTTTTTCAAAGCCCGGCTTAAAAATCCCGCATTTAGAAGCATGAGCCACGGCTTTCCTTCTCTAACTTTAGAGTCTCCATATTTTTTATGCCTAATAAATGGATATAAACCTACATGCTAATGTCCCCTTGATTTAAAATGTACATGAATGCTCCTGGTCGCATTTATATATCTGTTTTATTGGTTCCTGTTATTTTCTTCTGTTACGATATCAAAGCAGCAATTTACAAATCATTTTTAGCTGCCTGTTTATATTGTAAAACTCACTGTAATATATAAAAAGATAAAATCATAATAATAATGCAAATATATCAGTGTGCCGCGCTTTGCCCTACCAGGCGGCACTATTTTTTTTAAATTTTTTTTTTTCTCTCTCTCTTGTTTAATAAAATGAAAACCTTCTAAGGAGACCTTTGTTCTAGAATTACAATTTCTTTTGTATGCTTAAATAAAATTCAGACAATTACATGATTCCTATGTGATTTTCTCCTTTGTTTGTCCAGTTCTATAATTATCGCTTAAATTGTTTAATATGACATAGGCTAGTCTGACGGTTTTCATAGCCGGTATTATTTTGAGCATTCTGTTTCTAGCACTGCCTGTTTACTTAGTAATATTGAGCTTTGTCTAATGATATGTGCATAAGACAATGCTAAGTGGAACATCATCTGTTTACATCGGCTCTGGCGATTAATGCATGTTAATTTTTAATTACACTGATTATATTAGACATGCCGTTTTTTTTTTTTTTTTAGCAGCCGACAGATCAAGCAGTCTGTTTCACTGATGAACAAGACTGTTAACATTCAGAAGGAGCAAACAGATACTTGTGTTACATAATGTTTTAGGATGATGTAACATTTAAAACATTTAAAAAAACACATAAAGAGGAAATACTGGAATATATGCACAAAGGGCAAATATTAAGCATTGGGGATGAGCAAATAAAGTCTGATTCAATTCATCTTTTTTTTTTTTTTTTTTTTAAATCTAACTTTTTTGTGCTTTGTCTTTTGTGCAAATATGGTTGCTGAGCAGCCAAACATGCAGCATATTCCTGGCTACAAGGAGTTTAACTTGTGTAGTCTACCACCTCTACGCCGATGACACTTAGATCTACCTCTCTGGTCCGGATGTCACCTCTTTGCTATCCAGGATTCCAGAGTGTCTATCAGCCATACCTTCCTTCTTCTTCTCCCACTTTCTAAAACTCAACATGGACAAAACAGAGCTAATCATCTTTCCCCCACCTCGCTCCACCCTGCCATCTAACCTGTCAATCACTATCAATGGCTGCACTCTGTCCCCTGTCCACCAAGTCCGCTGCTTTGGGGTCACCTTTGATTCTGTCCTGTTTTTAAACCACATATCCAGGCCCTGACCACCTCCTGCCACCTTCACCTCAAAAACATTTCCAGAATCCACTCTTTTCTTACCCCTGACTCCACAATACTGCTGGTCCATGCTCTCATTATCTCCCGCTTGGACTAACATCCTCCTCTCTGGCCTTCCATCTAACTCCCTTGCTCCCCTCCAGTCTTTCCTTAACTCTGCTGCCCGACTAATCCACCTTCCCTCTCGTTTCGCCTCTGACTCTCCCCTCTGCCAATCCCTTAACCGGCTCCTCATTGCCCAACATATTCACTTTAAATTGTTGACCATGATGTACAAGGCCATCCACAACCTGTCCCCTCCGTACATCTCTCACTTGATATCCCGCTACCGTCCATCACGCAACCTTCGATTCTCCAGTGACCTCGGTCTGCACTCCCCCCTTGTTCATACCTCGCACAGCTGCCTCCAAGACTTTGCCCGAGCCCCCCCTCCCCCATTCTCTGGAACTCACTACCTCGACACATCCGGCTCTCATCCACCATCAAGTCCTTCAAAAGTAACCTAAAAAACCCATCTCTTCAAACTAGGCTACAACCTTCAATAATTCTGCATCACACTTGACTGGCTGCACTTTACCTCCTGTTTCTCTCCCTGTACCTTATAGATTGTAAGCCCTTGCGGGCAGGGTCCTCTTCCCCCATGTACTAGTCTGCCATTTGCCTTCATGTAATGTGTTATTGGTCTTGTATTGTTTCTATTTGTTACCCCCATCTCTTGAATAGTGCTTTGGAATTAAGGGCGCTGTATAAATAAATAATAATAAAAATAAAAATACCCACTCCCAAATCTTTTTTTGTGGCTAGGCCAGGACCACATTCCCCTCTGTGGTGCTCTTGTGACCAGTAGAAAACCCTCATCAGGCATGGCCACAGATAGTATACAATCGGGGATGTAATGTATACAAGCAGGGACACCTTTTATTTTAATAAGAGTTCCTGCTCCTCTACTGAAAGCAGCAGTGCACTATGCATCAATCTCCTTGGCAGGAAGAAGCACTAGTGTGCATGAAACAGCTTATTTAGAGCGTGTATGCGCCCGTGAGTCCACCTGTCCTTCTTCTCCCTCTCTGATGTGCATTGATAAATAAAAAAGCCTCAACCCTGCAGATTTGTGACTGCAATGCAGTCTTTGTCCTACGTTATTATTGCACTATGTATCAATGTTCACTGTTCTTACAAGCAGTAAATCAATACTATTAACAGACCAGGAGGCATGCAGTGTATGACTCTTGGTCAATAAGTAGTTTAACTGGTGCCCTATGCATAAATCAACAGAAACAATGTAAAGATATTTTTGACAGGAGTCCCGGCTCCTCTGCAGAAAACAGACATAATCCTTTTTGCATGGTGCTATGCAGAGATCTGGGACAGTTTTCATTTTGGCAGGAGTCCCTGCTCCTCAACAGAAAGCATGGTGATGCATGCAGGGAATCACAGAAATTATGTTAAAAGAGGAGAGCAGATGTTGACAGGAGTCCATGCTGCTCTATAGAAAGTAGTTGTGAACTATGTATAAAAGAACGGTGAAAAAAGAAAAAAACTGTGTGTGAACAACTAATAAATTTGCTGTTTTCAAAAGACGTTCAAAAATAATAATAATCAAGATTATTATTTTGACATCCACGGCAATAACGTCCATTATTCAATACATTGTGTGCATTGTATGTCCGTCTTTCTATTGACTTAAATGCATTGCATTGCAGTCAGTTAAATCGCGACAATAACGGACGTTATTTTAAATTGCAAAAGCAGACGTCTTTTCTCTAATTGTGACGTTGTGTGTGTTCCTACCCAGTGTGACTGTGTTCCTATGCAGTCTGACACTGTTCAATCAGCACTAAAAGTTTCTGATTTTGTAAAGATAAATAAGAATATACAAAAAAAAAAAAAAAAACTGGAGATTTCAATTACCAAAAAGCGGGTAGAGGTAGGCAGAATTCTTCATAGTCACAGTATGAAAGATTTCCGGGATTTCATCGTCTTCTTCAGATACTGACAGACAAGATTGTAAAGAGACTAGGGTCAAGTGCAACTGGAGCATGTCCGAGTCCGATTGTTAAGTATTTGATTACCGGTGGCTGAAGAAGTTGGATGCACTCTACAGAGTCCTGGAAAACATGGATACAGCCATAGGCCATAGGTTATGTCCATGTTTTTCCGGACTCCCTAGCGCTGCATCCAACTTCTTCATGTCGAACAATCAGACTCGAGCATGCTCCCGTTGCGCACAGCTCTAGTAGAGACACATCCTTTTAAAAAGTCTGTTGGTAAAACCCAATTGTTAATTCATTTATACAGTTTCGGGAGGAATAACAATGGGATGAAACAATTAAACAAACATGGTTCCAGAATTTTTTTATGTTTCAGACATGACTCAAAAGATGAATATTTCTCCTTGTAACATATAATACAAGCTATGTTAGTATCACTCTACTCTGGCTAATAGAGGTGTCCTTATATAAGTCTTATTAGCTGAAGGCTGTCTTTCTTACGTATACATTATATAAATAAGTATATATTTACACTATGTACAGTATATAGTGTCAACTTTATGCATTAACATACATAGCTACAAGGATCAGTATAAGTGTCCGGCAAACCTTACTAAATTATAGATATTTACAGTGTGTGACTGGCAGACAGACTATAGACCGTCATAAAACATTTTGTAGGAAGCTTAGGGATCAGCAGTGCAACCATGGGGGATTTGGAATTCTCTCCAGACTGTTATTATCTCCGTCGGTGGGACCAAAGGATCAATAAAAGCACAGTCACTCTTAAAATCTTAGATTTATAAAGAAGAGAGCATGGAAAATGAAGAATACTTATTGTCACTTACTCTCTGGATATAGCTGTATTGGTGGATATTTAGAAGACGCTCAAGAACATTTCCATATAACCCAAAAAGGTGCTACACTTTGTTAGTATGGTATACAGGGAATCATCTTGTGAGATGATCTGACCCCAGTTAGTGTAATGGGGCGTATATTTAAATGGTCTTTAACCTTTAAAAAAAAAAAAAGTTAGCATAAATCATAAGTGCAAGTGAATATAAGAAACTATGTAATGTATCTTCTTTCTTAAATTAGAAGGATCTTTACTTGCCTCCCCTTTTCCCTCAGATTCATCATTCAACCTGAAATGCTGCCAAAAGTCTGTCTTGAGTGGCAAAATGGGCTTTCAGTTAAAAAAATAAATCAGGTAACAGGCTACTCATAGAAGTCTATGGAAAGTACTGCTCTTTAATGTTCTCTATGCTGTTGCTACTTCTGAGGGTGTGCAATAGAGATATAGGAAAGCAGAATTTTGTGTGTGTATGTGTCTGTTTGTGTAAGGAGTATGGGGTAGTTAGAAGGAAAATTACTTCACATGAAAGTGGCATGTCTTGCATCTGTCTCTGTTTTCCAAAAGTTGTACCTTACTGGGGTTATCCATGCTTAAAAAAGATGGCCACTTCTAGAAACAGCACCACTCTCATCTCTAGTTTGGGTGTGGTTTGGCAACTCAGTTTCATTGAAGTGAATGGAGCTTAATTTCAAACCCAAACCCAAACTGGAGACAGGAGCTGTGCTCTTTTTCTAATACCTTTTAATGAAATCCCCTTTAACTTGAATCAACCAGTAGATAGTCTAACATGAGTATCATAAATCTGCCAGAATTTGGGACTGTCTAATGATACTGTCTAAAGGTGGCTAAACATTTTCAATAAATATCGACAAACAGTTGTCTTTCCCGATCTCCTTATACAAGTGACTGAGCATTAAAATGTCCTCTGTTGGGAGGGCATGAATAAACCACAATCAGACTGTTCTAGCACCAGCTTCTCTGTCCTAGAACACAATGGTCATGTGGTAAAGATCCAACGTGCCCGACCCTTGTCTCCCAATATAATCTGTCAGTGGAGAGTCAGAAGGCCACCATACACTTTATTCAGTTGGTCAAACTTGCCGAAGGTGGTGGGTGTGGCCAACTTTAGTCTAAAGGTTTATGGACACCTTACCAATTAAACCGTTTTAGCAAGTTTGCTCCAATGTATATTGTGGGGAGAAAAGGCTTGGCTTAGATACTATTACAAAACAATTTAAAGTGTAAAATTACAACAAACTTCTGACATGTTATAGTCACATGTCAGAAGTTTGTATCAGTGGGTATTCGGGTGCTAAGACCCCTGCCAACGAAGGAACAGAAGTGCTCTGCCCCCTCATTTCTACTCTCATTGCCAAAGTAGCAGTGGAGCCTATAAACTTTCGGAAATCGCATCTACTGGAAGTTCCGTAGACTTCATAATAATTGGTTCTTTTCCTACTTTAGAATTGAGAGCGGGGATGAAGGGGCAGAAGCACTTAGCAGTGAGCGATCGGCAGGGGGCCTACCAGCCAGATCCCCACGGATACAAACTTCTGACATGTTACTACATATTGTAATGTCAGGTACAGGTTCTAGAAATGTAAATCATAGGAATATGACAAAAAAAAATGCCATATACGTCTTTTTGATTAAAGGGGAACTCCAGATAAGAAAAATTTGTTTTCTATTAAAAGTGATATAGATGGGTCTATACAATGTATTAACATATCTGTACGGTTCTATCACACTGCTGGCTGATAGAATTCCAGGAAGTGAAGAAAAATGGCCTCTGTGCTAATTCACATTGTCTCCTGCTCCTTCTGCTCTCCCACCGTAGGAGACAAATATTCCATGCCTCTGTCTCACATTGTGTGTGTGTTTGCTGAGCACAGGCTGATGATGCAGACAGGGGGCAGGGCGTGATCTTACAGGAGGCTTGGCTGGATCCCCCAATCCCCTGAGTGATTCACCATCTCTAAATGGCCAGAAGCAGGTGCAGCACTAATTTTAGTGATTGTGATGGGTGGGGGACTGTGATGATCAGCTGATGGAAAGCATTGCATTCTGGGAACTGCTCAACTAGGAAGGACAGAAACACAATACAGAACAACACCCCCCCCCCAAAAAAAAAAAAAAAACAAATGGATTTTTAGTAGTTTAAAAACTGGGATAGACAGGTAAGTAATGCTATATGCTTCTGCAGAAGTTTCGTTTTTTACCTTCTACCTGGAGTTCCCCTTTAAGGGATTTTTTTTATATACCATAGTTTTTTTTCTGTTTTATTTTTGTACAGTTATATAAAAAAAATATAATAAAATTGTATTTAAAAAAATAACCAAAACTTTATGCTTTCTATAATTCTTACCATTTAATTATAAATGTATTGTATTTATGTATTTTCTGGCTTTTGATCACAGTCAACTGAGACTCATTTCAAAAGCACTTAATAAAAATTAAATTTCACTTTAACTAGTAAATCCGGTTCCATTCCGACCACTAAAATATTGATTCCTTTCTCCCAGTTAGATGACAACTATGGTATCTTTCCATTGCCTTCTAAATAATTATGTCTTGTTTTGATTAAACATATTGATTGTATTAATATTTGATGGAGGACAGCCCTATTCAAGTCGCTGATGGTTCAGTGAAACCTTGAACAAGTCAGGCAGCAAATTATATTGCATCGTCCCAAAGGAATAGCTGTATTGTCGATGGGAAAGAACTGTCTCTCATCGACACTGAGCACAATTCACATGTTCCTTGGTTTTCGCCTTGTGTGTGACAAATCTGGAAAGCATTTAGCTGTTTGTGAAATGACGGGTTATTGTATCAGGTTATTATTTCTTGATGTTTAATAGATTAGTTGTCAGTTTTATATAGGCAGATAGGATTTTGACACTGAAGTGTATTATATTGACTTCTCGTTGGATTTGAACATCGGTTTCCCCCTGTGCAGCACACTCTCACTGAAAATAAAATAAGGACGTGAAGTCTGAAACTGATTTTCTTGTATAGTAAAAAAAATATAAAATATAATAAATAGAAAAAATATAAAAAATGGATACAGGAGATAACGCTTAAGGCCATGTTCACATTGCATAAGAGACCGGAACGGAATGGCCGTTGGGATGCAGGCGCATCCACGGCGCCTGCATCCAAAGTCGCTGCTGCACACAATGGAGAGTGCGGCCGCAACCGCACGCTTCATTGTGTGCACTGACAGGGTTTCTGCGGCTGCTATTCAGTCAATAGCGGCCACAGAAAACTGACATGTCATTTTTTGGCGGCGCCGCTAGGGATCCCGACCGGAGTGTATACTATATGTATACACTCCAGCCAGGATTTCTTAGAAGGCAGCACTACACAAGTTCCGTAGTAATCACAGCCGTTGTTACAACGGCCATGATTATTACGAAACTTACACAGTGGGAACATGGCCTAAAGTAGCAAGAAAAAGGGAAACTATAAAGATATGGAATATAACATCTCTACGGCTTACACTACAAGCAAAAATTTTTATTATTGCGCTAAAATATAAGAGATGAGGTAACCAGACAAACTGGTAAAAAACAGCAGGCGGGCAGGGGTGGGTGAGAAGAAAACAAACAAATGAACACGTCCCCTAGCCTCACTTCAGGGTCCCATTCATGGCTGCCGCCTGTCTTCTTCTGCAGGAAACCCGGCACATGACACACCCGGCTCCTGCAGCAGCAACGTCTCAGCCTGGCTGAGCAATTGCCCGCTTAGCCAGTTAGTGACTGATTGGCTGGGCGGGGTCTTGACATTACAGCTGATGTGAAAGGGACTTGGGAGTGGTGGTACAGAAGCATGGGGATGGGTGAGTTCACTTGTTTGTTATTTCCTCACCCACCCTTACCTTCCATTTTTACAGTCCTTGGGACTTTTCCTTTAAGGCTATGTTCGAAGTACTTTTAATGAAAAGAACAGCTGTTGTTTTTAATAGAAGCAATACTGCATACTGCAATGCTATGCATTGAAGTCAACGGAACAACTGAAATTGTTTTCACACAACGCATTGAACAATGACCGTTGTTGAACGACATGTGTGGAAACAACGTCCATTGTTGCACTGACTTCAATGCATGTCATTAAAAGAACGGCCGTTGTTTTAATGGAAAACAATGGCCATTCTTTTTATACAAAAGATGGTGTGAACATAACCTAAGGCTGTCAAAAAAAGGTGTCTTTTAAGAAATAATGGCTATAAATAAGAGTCATGATAATTTTTTTGCAGCCGTTATCATCAAATAACGGCTGCTATTTCAAAAACAACCGATGTTATTTTGCCTAATCAGACGTTGTGGGGAAAAAGCCATAATTTGGCAAAAAAAAATCAGATTTGTTAATCGTGACTCTTAGTAAATTTGTAGCAACTAGTGCTGGTGCACTTTAACTAAGAACTGGTTTGTAAAATTCTGGTCTTCAGCAAGTCTGCTGAGTCTAAGGGGTCAGTGGTCAATGAAAGTATATAGAAAATAATAACTTTATTACTTCCCTATCCATGCAGCCGCTGCTGAGGCCATGTGTGCAGTGTCTGCGGCAATCACTGGCTGTGGGTCTGTCCTATCTCATCCAATAATTGGCTCAGCAGCCTGTCACTTCAGAGACGTATCAGCAGTGCAAGCGCCAGCTGCAGGGAGAAGCCGGAAGGACAAAGCGGGAGTGGTCCTGCCGGGGAGGGCTGTCTGTGCTGTACCGTTGATATTTCTTTTTGAAATGCAATAAACACTACAAGCAAACTGATTGGTGAGTGCTGAGAATTTCATTGTTTCATTCACATAGGACTTGATCTCTGATCTCTGAGTTCACAACCAGTTGAGTGCCAAACTTGGATAATTGAATTCGTACAATAACGACCGGACATTATTTTGAAATAACTGCCATTATTTGCCGTGAAATGACGTCCTTCTAAAAAAAAATGGACGTCCTTTTTACCTATTGGGAACATACAGTAGCCTCATATTGTTTTCATTTCAAAGCCCTTATTGCATACACCAAATATATTCATAGGAGCCTATGAACCCAGTGTAAAAAAAAAAGCTCCTTTTTCGGCATACATTCAGCGGATGTAATTCGTAGCCTCTTAAAGTATACCGCCGATAGAAAAAAGAAAAAAAAAAAGAGACAAGAACATGGTCTTAAATTTCTCTAATTCACACTAATTCTATTTATTGTGTGATAATGCACATACATAAATATTAGTATTAGAAGGCACTACGATTATTCTACCATCCATCTATGTGTTGTTACCCTGGACAGAGAGGCAAATTGTGCATCAGTTTAATACGTTTCCTGATTTCACACGGTTTAAGCTGCTAATAGGGTTTCTCATTGCTAGTATGTTGTTTTGTGATATGGACATGTGTCTAATGGGAGCAGTGCTACTAAGACAAGGAGGAGAATTGACACAGACAAGCAGCCAGCTGTCAGGTGGTAATGACTTTCAGTCACCATGGACCGAAATCATTTGAACTGTCGACCTTCAGGCATAAGATAAGTGACCTAAGTATTCAGAATCATAGCCTTCAAACATATGCTCGCCAATGGACAATTTTCCCGGCATCTGGAAAAAAAAAATTGTCACTGAATAAATTGTTCAGTATTACATTGGGTTATTGATAAGTTTACATAATAAAATAAATAAAAAATAATAATCATAAAAGAATCTCATATTTTCTGAAATGATAACAATATTTGTGGCGGGAAACATAGTCTAGTTGTGGAGAAAAAAAAGTGAATAAATCATGTGATACCCAAGAGTAATGGTTTGGCCTTATCACAGACAAGCGCTATAAATCCCACGGTACTTATTCTCTGGGTTAACCTGTCAAATAAACAGCCCCAAACAGTCACATGCGCTCTCTTATATCTCAATACGTCTTTAGCTGAAAACACAAGGTTTTTAGAGAAACTATATATATTTATAAAAAAAATTTTAATTGAAGCATTGTTAAGGTTGGAAGAATCTTGAAGTTTTTTTAACAGTTAAATTGTTAGACTTTTAGTGCGGAATGTTTTTATTAGAAGGTTAGGTAGACTTTAGGTCAACTTTTTGGTTTTTAACTCAGAGGTCGTCTCCTACAGATAATAATTTTTTATAAGAAGATAGTGGAGGAGGCGTCTGATAGGCATCCCTCTATATTGGGATAAACAGAGAGTAAAAAAGAACCTGGTAAATTATTTGTGGTCTTATATTATATAGATACTAATTTCAGCTGACCCATGAAATCAATCCCACCACCCCAAGGCTAAGTTCACATCTGAAATGGGCTGTAGGGCAATATTAGATATATTAGATAGCTTGAGCATGTCAATTAAAAAGCACTTGGTAATTTTAGTGATTGGCCCTTTATAAGGCCTGCTCAGTAGTGTGGCCGAGCTGCACCAACAATTGAGGAATCAAGCATCAGTAGAATATTCTTTATTAAATGGCCAATAATATTTTTAGTGGGTCAACATGACCCCGATTAGCTGATGAACAATGTCTGCTAATTCATCACCCACAGGCAGCAGGGGGAAGCCCCGCCCACAGGCTGCAGGAGGAAGCTCCACCCAAAGGCTGCAGGAGGAAGCTCCGCCCACAGGCTGCAGGAGGAAGCTCCGCCCACAGGCTGCAGGAGGAAGCTCCGCCCACAGGCTGCAGGAGGAAGCTCCATCCACAGGCTGTCCCAGCAAGAGTCTTTGCAGAAAGGGAGGATAGGAGCAATTACTGTAAGTGGCTTGCAGGCCGAAGAGATCAGGATCCCATAAATGAAGTGCCAAGAGAAAATATGTGGCTGGGCAGCACGAAAAAGATGCAAAGGCATTACAGGATTGTGCAGGCCGGCGGTTCTGACGACTCTTTTTTTTACCAAGCAGTAGCGGTATGCTGTTGTTGTAAAACCTACTTTTTTGTGATTAAGTGGTGGTGGTGTGTGTGTGTGTGTGTGTGGGGGTGGGGGGGGGCAAAAGAAAATTCTGCACAGGGCTCCATCTACCTGAAGGCCGGCCCTGTACACAAATAGCTGTCAATCACTGAGTAGGAATGCCCACTTGATTACTTAGCCCAGAAAGGGCAGAAATGTACCTGAAAAAATGATAACTTATTTTGGAATTTTTCCCTACAAAACTAAATATCAATCTGCTCAGCTCCAACTGCTCTATAACATGCTGCCTGCAGGTTGGATTCCATTTTCATAGTAATAATAGAGGGACTTTGTTAAAATGACTGGGTGTTAAAGCAGTTAAAAATATAAAAGGAACTTTTTGCAAAATCCATTTGTTGTGAACAGAGTTGAGCGGACTTGCCGAACTATTTGGGTTCAATAACTATCTTTGAGCCCAAATGCTCAGCTTTGACTCTGGGTGTCTGGAGAAGTTTGATACCTATGGCTGTATCCATGTTTTTCAGAACTCCCTAGATTGGCATCCAACTTTTCTAGACACTGGGAGTCAAATGCCAAACGTTTGAGCGAACCCAACAGTCCGGCAAGTCGCTCATCACTAGTTCTGAACAATCTCCAGCTATGCAAATTAAATATAGTAAACAGCAGCAAAAACTTATTCCAGGACATAATCATGGGTTCTGCCTGACTCTATATTTCTGCTATGTTTACGATCACAAGTGAAGCAATATAAAACTTTCATTAAACATTAACTCTGCATCTCTGGTGACCTTTTCTTTATGGATGTATTTGCTGTTGTTTTAATTGTATTTACGTGTGTTTTGAATAAACTTTTTATTTGTTGCAAAAGTGTAAAGACTACATGTAGCAGAATAGAGAAAAACATAAATAGATGGGATAGATATATAACAGATAGATGAAAGAAAGAAAGAAAGAAAGAAAGAGATAGAGATTGATAGATAGATAATACAAAGATATGAGATAAGTAGGAGAAAAAGGTAAAATGATGAGCTGTAATGTTGCTCTAAATCCCTCATATAGACATATAAATAAATGATAATATTCCTGCTGTGTATAGTATCTAGGATCGTACTGTATATATATATATATATATATATATATATATATATATATTTTTTTTTTTTTTTTATTACTGACTCATAAGTCAGCAACAATAGCTTCCACTAGTGACACATGGGATTTTTTAAGGGTAGACCTACACTATATTGCCCTATTATTGTAGAGCAATGTATAGCAGAATTACATCTTCAGCTTATGCACCATAGGCTGAACACAAGAACCCCTATGCACGTGATGAACGCAAAAATGAGGATCCTTCTTCCCTCCATTGGGATGATATGTTTCGTCATACTTTTTCTTTTACTGCATAGGAAAATCATCAGTCTGTGATTTCATATATAGCAGGCCACTGTATACCGCACACTATACATTCTGTTTTTGCATTTTGATCCACAATATGATTTTACAAAAACTTTTTATTTACTTTTCCTTTTTTTTTTTTTTTTTTTTAGATGTTATGACTTTAATTATTTGGCTGTTTGGCAGGCCGAGAGTACAGGAGACCTGGTAAGTGGATAATCCCATTGATGGTGACTGATAAATGACACCAACATTTCCTAGGAAAGAATCGGGGGTTTTGTTGCATCAGGAGAATGAAATAGGGAGAATTATTTTCTTGCCCGGTGATGGCGGCAGTAAGAATATTTCACCTGTAATGAGATGTGTGTGCTGTGTGCTATAGTGAACCACTGCTGAGCCATTAAATATATGTAAATGAAGGGAAACACAAGAGAGCTTGGCATAATAACGTGCGGAACAGAGAAATGGGTCCGGGAAAGTGATTAATTTATTTGATGATGCCTCAAGTGAGGAATTTTAGGTCACAAATGAAGTGACAGAATGACAAATTACCATTTTAAGGAATTTACTGGGCATCATTACTGAACAATTGTCAGGTAGTTTATGGAGGCTGAGAAGATGGTATAAATATAGATCTTTTTTCCCCCTTTTTTTTTTCCGTGATGAATTATTAATCCCCTTTTTACAAAATCTTAGAGAATGATGGTCAGGGGCTTCATTGGAAATAATGTGTTCTACAATTTGAGCTAAATTCTAATATGATCTACTGTAGGACGGAGATCTTTACAATTAAAGTCTCAGCGGAGCGCAGTCAGAGGTGGACAGTCATTTGCGGGTTGTAATGTGATGGAATAGGATGACTTTTTTTTTTTCCAGAACATTTTACAAGATTTTCCTTGTCATAGTTTTCTTGCTGGGATGCGGCTCGGATGTTTATGGTTTATTGTACAAGTATGCATATAGTTGTTGAAAGGGTTCTCTGCATTAGTCAATCCCTATGGATACTCTCACAATAAGCATATCATATAATATCCATCTGCTAGGACTAGAGCGGAGTTACAGTAAGTTCGGGTTTGCGAAACCTTGAACGCTCAGTGTTTCACTCAGTGTAGGGAAGGCATGGTATTTTTTATTTACCTGTGACATATCGTAGGGCTTCGGGACCTCTGGGAGCTATCAATAGAACGTATATAAAAATCGCTCTTGGACAAACGGCTTTAGCATAGCCAGTCCAACTCTGCTACCCACACCAGGTCATTGCTAGCACCAAGAGACTAACACATCAGCCGCACAACGACCGCACGGGTCAGCAATTCCCAGCTGTTGGTCCTCAGTACCTAGCCATCGCCCTCCGTACTATAGCTCGAGCCAAGATCACTTTGGGCAAACAGAGCTTACAAGTACACCTTGACAGTGGCATCCTGAGTACTTAGAAGCACTGGTGGGATTAAACGTTTGAAACCTACCAAGTGCATAGTGCCACAATCACAGCCTAGTCCGGGCATGAAGTAATGCAGGACTACTGTAACTGTGAAGAAGGGTACTATTGATCTGTCACAAGTATTTTAAATTGCACTATTTCACTGGATGTAAAGCTAGTATCTTTTAATCTATCTAATAAAAGCTACGTTTAAGCCACTGGGAAACCGGGTATTTCCTAGTCCTCTAGAAAAACTGATCTCAGTGGTATCAGCTCTATACACCATTATATTACATCACTGGTATCAGGATCTTTACACCATTCTATGACATCACTGGTATCAGCTGTATACACCATTCTATTACATCACTGGTATCAGCTGTATACACCATTCTATTACATCACTGGTATCAGGACCTGTACACCATTCTATGACATCACTGGTATCAGCTGTATACACCAATCTATGACATCACTGGTATGAGCTGTATACACCATTCTATTATATCATTGGTATCCTGATCTATACACCATTCTATTACATCACTAGTATCAGGATCTGTACACCATTCTATTACATCACTGCTAACAGCTGTATATACCATTCTATTACATCTCTGGTATCAGCTCTACACCATGGCAGTGCACTCTGCCAGCCCTACCCTCTCTCCCTTTCAGCCTCTGTAAACAGCCAGTGCACCCCTCCTCTCTCTCCGCCTTCCCCTTTCTCTGGCCTCTGTAAACAGCCAGGACACCCCTCCTCTCTCTCTCCACCTTCCCCTCTTTCTGGCCTCTGTAAACAGCCAGGACACCCTTCCCCTGTCTTCCCATCGGCCTCCATGGGCAGCCAAAACACCAGGGGCCTAAAGTCTCCAGTGTCCATGGCTACCATTGGGACTGCGTCCAGAGAATAGAGAGAGAATTCTCTCTCCAGCCCCATAGTTATTGCGGTCGTGCTGACCGCAGCATTTATAGAGTTAACTGTCAGCACTGGAGCGTGGCTCCAGTCAGCTGTGGCGGGCCCTGGCTATCACTGACAGCCAGGACCCACCACGGATAACACAGACACAGTTCCTCTGTGCCCGTGTCATGCAGAGGACGCTAATTACCAAGGCAGGTGGGTGGTCAGTCTGGGAGGTCCTGGTGGCTGCTGGAACTGCTCCCCACATGGTGCCATGGGGTCACTGTGGGTGCTGTTCTTGGACACTATGGCGCTCCTTCTTCCTCCTCCCAGTTAAGTCACAGCTCCTCCTTATGCGATTCAGCTTCTCTCGTCCTGCTTGTGAGCTCCAACCTCCTTCATCTTAGCCCTGTCAGCGCTGTCAAGTAGCATTTTTAACATATCAGTCCTGCTTCTGGCCTTTTTATGGGGATATTCAGCTACAAAATCTACACATAAAAGTGGTCTTTGGTCGGGTTGGGGGGTGGTCTTCTAAAAGGGAGGCATTGTCCGTAGGAAATAATGGGTAAAAAATCGGTCAGAAAAAAAAATGGTCTGGAAGGTGTGTGGTCTTCTCAAAGAAGTGGTCTGCTTGGGAGGTTTCACTGAATTAGGATATTGTGTTAGTAGTTGCTGCAAATTGGCATCAATTAAATTTTGTTTCAATCGCTGACTCACATACAACCCGTTAACCTCGTAGGCTAAGGGTGTGTTCACACAGTCAGGTTTTTAATTGCAATTATTGAAGCCAAGGCCAGGAACAGATTGTAAATGGAGGACAGGTCATAAAAGAAAGACTAAAATTTCTCCTTTTTTTCAAATCCATTCCTGGGTTTGGCTTCATTAATTGCAATTAAAAACTTCAATGTGTGAACAAGCCATTAGGAGTGTAAGCAGCAATGTATAAGGTATCAATGCCTAACTTTGACCAAAGTAGTCCTTTCTCCTATATGTACTTTATATGGTGTGTTCTCTGTACCATGTATGCCTTGCTGCTCAGTACTTACAGGTGCACGAACTGCTCATGTATCATTCACCTGAAGTGAATTGGATTCACAGAACAATTGGATTTGAATTTTATCTGAATTAAAGTTTCTCAATTAATTTATTTCAATCTGAATCCAATTGCCTAATTACCTAATGCATGTGACTATACCTATAGGCCATCAACGCATATAAGTACAGGGTCCGGAGCAGTCGTTCCTAATGATTGAAGGGACAATAAAGTTTAGGCAACTGCTGTGATCTCTTTAATACCAGTCAAAGTTTTGTCATACACAATGCCCTTAGAAGTCTATGTGTGAGAAGGAGAGAAGATGGAGTAGCTAGCAAGGGATAGACGTGCCAAAAAGAGTACACAAACTTCCAGTTAGTATCAGATTTCCCTCAATGCTTGATTCCCAGTTTATACTGCTCAGATTTGCTGTATAACGTTCTCCATGCTGCTTCTGCTTCTCAGAATTTACAATAGCAATTAATAAGCAGAATCTCATCTTTTGTGTGTTTAATGGAGGTGAGGCTCCACACACTAGAGAAAGGACAAGTGAAAATGAGAGATAAATAACAAGTACTCTGTAAGCAGTTTTTTTTTTTTTTGCAAGTATTCCCAAAATGTTCTGACTTTATTTATGACATGAACACGGGCCAGTAAAAAAAAAATCTTTTAGAAAACAAAAGCTTTAAGCCTTCCTCATAAGCAATATTTTTCATTTTAATGTAAAATTTACAGTGCAAGGCAAGAGTAAGTTGCAAGCGTTTGATACATACCCCTCAGGGAAATGTTTTACTGCAGTCCATCAATCCTCAATATTTTATCTACACTCTCATTTTAAAGAATTCATGGTACGTGGCTTATAACATACTGTAGTTTTTGAGGGTCTTAATTTAAGTAATTTAAACATTTATTAATTTCATGGCTGGATTGTTCTGATTGCCTGCTCTTAATCTCTGCTTCAGGAAAGGTTCACTTCTCTCTTAGAGGACACTGTCACTAGCATTGACTGAGTTACTCAAGTTAAATTTATCCGCTGTGTATTTGTTTCTTGACATAAAAGAACAGTGAACGATTCCATTAATTTTTATATGGTATTTATAAATAAAGACGTCTGAGATCTGGAGATGTAGCAGAGCTGAAGTTGTCATTTAAAGGTTTTTTTTTATGTTATTCAAGAAATCATTGAAACCTGAAGAACTTGGCCTCCTAATGCCATGTGTCATACTGGTCTTTTGACCTGTGAACCCCCTTAGGTAATAGGGCCTGAATGCAACCATTGGTATTCTCATCTAGAAGCACTACTTGTATTGGGGAAAACTGGATGATGTTGTATCTACAAGTTTAAAAATTTGACTTTGGCTGTCAAAATTTTTCTGGATTTGATGGCCAACGGGGCTGGAAGCAGATGGCTCCTTTCTCTTTGCAGTAGCGACCCCAAGGTCCTGCAGCCACAGCCCACATTGAAATGAACATGAGCCATGGCTTCAATAATCTGGTCAACACTGCTACACAAGGGACAGAACCAACTGCTTCCTGCCTTATTCTCCAGGTAGTGGCCTTGTTCTGAATCAATTTGCTTAATTAGCCAAACCTGACGATTTTGGTGGGACCATCTGACAATCTAATGTGTATTGGGGCCTTGTGGATCTTCCATGTTTTTAGAGAAGATTAGACAGTTGGACTTTAACATGCTCAGTCTTTTTGTGCCCAGGTTAAATAAGCCACTGTAAAAAGTGTCTGGCAGCAGATTATGTCCCTCTTTCCCTTTGGAACATAAGCACAGGCTTGGACTGGACCAATAGAGAGCCAGGGAATCCCCTGCTGGGCCCAAACTACATTGGACCCTCCACTCCGGGCTGGCATCAGGGACTTAATTACTAAATAGAGACAGGGGCATAACTACTATATGGAGGCAGAGAGGGCCTAACGACTATATGAGGCACAGAAGAACATAACTACTGTATGGGGCACAGCGGTACCTAACAATTATATAGAGGCACATAGGTTTCCAAATACTATATGGAGGCACAAACAGTCATCGATAAAGTCTATATCTATTGAATTGTTTGATAAATCTCCCCCACTGAATCCACATTGTACACTAAGCATCCAGTGTACAATGTACCTATGACTCTCCATCTATAACAGCATCAGACCTTAAGTGCATGCTGAGAGTTGTAGCTGCAAGAACTACAACTCCCATTATTTACTGGCAGTCTGCAACTAATGGACAGTTGTAATGAACAGCCTGCAACTAATGAACAGTTGTAGTACTACACACAGCTAATGAATAGACGTTCCAAGCTATGTATGGCCATATTCACCGTAATAAAAACTGTGCACTGTTTGTTAATGTGTGAACCGATTATACTGGATGATGCTATCACTGATATACAGTAGCTAATCTAGGAATTTTACATCCAATAATTCAGACTGTACACATATGAAATCACTAAACCATTTCCATTAATTATAGCATAGGATACACATTATTTACATAGAATTTGTTGATGCGAACAATCGGCTGACATTAATTGGCTTCTCTTACGCGTATTGTATGTTCATAAAAGCATATGTGCTGTTTTCTGGTTACAAATTGTAAAATGCTGCAACAGCAAATTTAAGTATAAATATCAAATTTAATAAGCTTGAGATATATATATATATATATATATATATATATATATATATATATATATATGAAGAAAACAACAGATTTAACTAACCAAGTACATAGAAGGTCCCGGCACAGAAATGTAATGAGATGTTGGTGCCCAGGATGGTAGATGATCAAATTCAATTAGATGAAATGAGATTGAAATGAACTCATGTCCCGTTACTGAAATAGTTCAACATTATTATCAGTAAAGGGGTTATCCAGTTCTACAAAAACATGGTTACTTTCTTCCAGAGACAGCACCGCTCTTGTCTCCAGTTTGGGTGCAGGTTTTGCAACTTACTTCCATTGAAGTGAATAGAGGTTAACTTCAAACTCCACCTCAACTGGAGACAAGAGAGGTGTTGTCTCTGGAAGAAAGGGGCCATGTTTTTGTAGCGCTGGATAACCCCTTTAAATGTCCTGATAATGTTTGGGCTGTCTCCACCTTCCCCACGGGCAGTGGGAGTCAAATGCCGATGGTTCGGGTTCTTTGAGAGATATGGAAAGAGATGAATAATTGAGCTGAACCTTTTTAATTCCTGTTTATACTGCTTTCCGTCTTACCACCAATACTGTAAGATACCTGTCTATGTTCCTGCGGTGAGCCTGACCTCTCTATAGCGGCGCCAACTCTTGCATTGCTGTGTCCACCAGCCCTACTGAAAGCCAACTGGTTGACCCATCAGGGAGCCTGGTGTCCCATGCTTGCAGATGGCTGAGCATTTATACAGGTGACTGCTGGCCATAGCCATCAGGGATTGAACCAAGACTCATATGGGTTTTCTGCTGGACTGTATTGCTGTGCTGCTTACTGTCTGCTTGTGCCCAAAATTTTATCCTTTGCTTTGTAATTTTGGACTTGGACATACTCTCTCGACCTGTCACTGACCTTCCTTACATGTGGTGATTTGAACCTTGACGTGATATCCACATACCAATCCTGCTTTGCGAACATTGAGCCTACTGTGTTCTCTATCCCACGTCCTTCCCCTTAGAAAGAGGCTTGTAACCCAGTTGGGGCTGATATCTAGGATGGGTCGTCCAAGTAGGCAGGGACAGGGGTTTCTGGTGGAGTCAAGTGTTGCATGACTTTACCCCCTTTCCTTACAATCACATCATGGCATGGTATTTGTCATACCATATCTACTTTTATAGTATTGTCTATAGTTACAATGTTCGTACGATCAGTCCAATCATCTCTTAAAATAAGTTCTGTGTCCACAGGATATGCCATAAATGTCCCACCCCTTCGATCTACATCTATCTTTAAATCAATGGTCCTCTGGACCCCCGAAATCGCCTGGACTATTGATTTCTGCAGAACAAAATTAACGACAGTGACTCTTTAAGGCAATGGCTTTATGAATTTATTTGTGTCTTCCATTGACTTTAAAGGGGTACTCCATTGTCAGGTCAAAGAAAAAAAAATATGTCACAGATACATAAAGCATTGCTTACCTGTCTGTTCCAGTTCTGAAACCACCAAAGATAAATTTGTATTGTGGATCTATAGTCATCTCTTCCTGCCAATATTGAAGTCCCGGGAGATGCACTGTTAGGCTATGTTCACACAACATATCTTTTCGTAAAAGTATGGCCGTTCTTGCAATCGGAAACAATGGACGTACTTTTTACAAAAAGATACGTGCCTTGTCTTCTATGGAATCTATGTCGCTGTTCCGCTTGAAATTCTGCTCTCATTCTGTAGTGTGAATGGACCCTAAAAAGGACAGGACGGTGGAGGTAATCTCTTTATAGATGTAACCCATCTCTCCCTAGACAAAAAGTGCTGCTATACTGTGCCCTGCTAATTCCTTCCTGCTCTCTGCAGTGTCTATCAGCCCTTGTGTTTCCCATCCTCTCCATTCCTGCTATAATGTACCTGCACTTACATTTATCTATACACACTACTGCTGTAATGTGTCTACACTTACACTCAGCTATACACACTGCTGCTATAATGTGCCTGCACTTACACTCAGCCACTCACACTGCTTTATAGAAAAGTTTCTGTCACTGTCCTTCTGCTCAGTGATTCTCACTTCCTGATTGGTCCATGCTGAACACTCCCACTTCCCCACTGCTGTAATGTGACAACACAGACAGCCCTGCTTCTCTATTCTAGCCTGTTGTACTACGCTAGTTTATTATAGGGATCTGCAGTTCCATCCTGTATCTACAAACTGCTGCTGTGTTATCAGGTTTATGCCCTTACTATACATTACGCTCCACATGCTGATTGCTATACTGTTCAGTAACTTATAATATCACATATTCTGCTGTTTCTCAGCTGTTTTTCATCTGTTCTACATGTTATTCAGAATTTTAAAAAAAAAATCATTATTTTTGGGGTGTGGAACCATTTGTCTGCATATCAGTGATTTCTTATGGGATATTTTGCTTTGGTTTAAGAGTGGATCTGGATTACAAGCACGTCCCCGGAACTAATTATGCTCGTAATCCAATGCACCACTATAAATAGTAGGTAGGGAGGAGGGGAGAGGTGGGGGATGCGGGTGCAGTTTTTCCTTCTCACTTTATGTGATGGGGGTCAGAAATAGGTAACCACAGCATAAAGAGTCCACCAGCACATCAAGCACGGAAAGCAAAAATGCCCATTTTCCACAGAGCACATCTGCCTAATAGTGACTGTGATATCTATTTCTGACGCTATGTATCCTTTAAGTGTCCATCTTTTGATAGAGATCGCTATAGCACTTGATATTTCTAGGCCTATACACATCCAAAAGAGAAGCTAATGAATTATGGTAATGCCATCTTCATAGGAACCATATATTATCGTATAATTATTTGGGGATATGAGTAAATAATTTCTACATTTTCCTGGGTTTTCTCAAAGCCGTTTTCAAACAAAATCATTTACTTTTCTCTGTTGTCATTTTCTACTTAAAATGAGGTATATAATTTACTAGAACTCTCATTCATATTCAATTATTCATGTGACAAGTGAACTGTACAGAAACTTGAGAGAATTATTAATCAAAACAGAATTGCATTTGATGTGCTTTCCACACAAGAGGGGCTGGTGCCGGCTGGAGCCATCATATCCTTAGCCGCTCATTTCATGGATTCTCGGCCATTGTCTTTCATCCCTCAGTGTGGCTATATCGAGAAATCGGGATAATGACTTGAGCAAAACGTACAACATTAGGCAGGACAGTAAATTAGGCATTTATGTATTACCGCCGGAAATCTGAATTCCATTTTACTTATAAGATCGGATTAAACGCAGTTTATTGTTGAGGAAGAATATAGATATCAGAGAATTCTAGATATCATAATACAGTATATTGTTTCAGAACTGAAGGTGTAAAGCGGTGTAAAGCGCCAAATGTTTGTTCGGTACTTTTACTCCTATTTCTTCAAGTTTCCTTCACTTCTACCCAGTAAATAAGACGAGATGTGTTTCAAGGGTATGTAGTTTATTTAATATGTAATAAAAAGTTACGCAACTCGCTTTCTGAATGGATTAATGGACAAATAGAAAAAGAAACATGATGGTTGCAGGATGACATAACACGGGTGAGTATTATTGTGACATCATCCTAATGGAAGCTGTCCAAGAGCAAAACAGGGCAAACATGATTGTGACGTTGTTAAAAGAAATATAGACACAATTGTCAAAAAATCACTATGAAACCAGGGCTACAAAACACAATTATCACTATGTAAAACAACTTAAAAAAAAAAATGATTGTGGCGTTGTAATGAAACACAGCCATGGAAAAGGAAAATTAAAAGCTGTTGTTCCATCATAACAATGCAGCCTAAGAAAATATACTCTATTGTGATATCACATCAATTCCTCTGCCAAGAAAAAAGTTAAATGCTGGTGTGACAAAGACAGGTGTGACATCATCACAATAGAAGAAAATGTATAAAAGAATACAAAGACAGGTGTGACACCACAATAGAAGAAAAGTAACTAGTACTGTACTGTACTGTAACTAGTATTACTAGTAATGAGCGAATAGTATTCGATCGAATAGTACGCTATTCACACTATTCGACTGCGTTCGAATATTCGAACAATAACGCAGTAAAAATTCAATTCATCCTACCCCTAACCAGATTCGTGTCACTTGCTGGTTGGAGCTAGAGAGGGACAGACTGTATACCAGGGAGATAGAGCTTTTAGGTGAAGTTAGGTAGGGAGGGACCCCCAAAAGCCCTGGTTAGGGCTAAAAGTATAAAAACCAGAGATTTAGAAGCTGTTGTGAGACAGGCAGTGTGTCCAGACATCTACTGATATGTGTATACGGCTGTAGGTAATGTTAACACTATGTAAGAGACCGGCCTTTCCGTGACCCGGCTGGGTCACGGAACGGCCGGTCTCTGCAAAGATCATCCCCACTGGTACTGCAGTATCGTCCGGATGATCTTTATGGCCGTAGTGTTCTGATGCGGACGCATCAGCGCGCGCCCGCATCAGAACTTCCCATAGCACACTATGAAGTCGCTCACTTCATTGTGTGAACTGACAGGGTTTCCTACTGCCATGTCAGTTCTTTGCGGCGCTGCATGGGATCCTGGCTGGAGCATATACGATGTGTATAGGCATTGTTACACAATGTGCAAAGTACAGCCGTTGTTGCTGTACTTTTACGTAGTGTGAACATAGCCGTATACTGTGAGTGCGGGATGATACCTGTTATCTTGCTACTACAGATTTATAGTTATCGTTAATTTTCGTTATTACATATTTTACACTGCACCTGACCTGATACATATGCAAATGCGTACTGCTAGACCGAAACCTATGCTTCTACTTTATGTTCGTAATTTGTTTGTGAATATTCAGTGAACACGAACCAATCACGAACATTTTTTGTTGTTGTTCATGTTCGGGATCCGAACTGAAAATTGGGATGTTCGCTCATCACTAGTGTTAGATGTACCCAGGCATGCTTCCCCTGCTGTCCTATATGCATCCAGAGCTGTTGGCATCATTTCCTGAGCTGTCATTGTGCACTTGGTGACCTCCTGGTGGTCGAATATTGATTTCCAGGTCCCAAGAATTTTTCTCCTATAGACTATAATGGGATTCGATATTCGTTCGAATATACAAATATTGAGAGCTATTCAAATCGAATTTTGAATTATCGAATATTTCAATATTCGCTCATCTCTAATCATCACAATAAAGGAAAACTTGTAAGTTCAGCACAAGGATCAACATTTAAAGATAAACTTAAACAGTATTGTGACATCATCGCACTACATGTCTGGACAAACAGTTTGGAAATATCTTCCCGTTTTTATATAGACCAAGAACTAAGACAAATACTATTGTTACATAAACGCAATATATACAGTAAATGAACATTTAATATATATATATGACCTCATCATGATGAATTAAGACTAGGAAACAAATTACCATTGAGACATTCTCCGAATAGAATTCTGCTGTAACAATGACGGTTCTCACATCTGGAATCCAATGGGCAAGGCAATGACACAGTTCACACTATATGTCAGATGTTTGATACACAGGAGAGATAGTGCAGCTGTATACAGAGTCCTGGACAAAAAAAGAGAAATGTCATCTGCAGTCTATGCTTGTAGAGTTTAGTAGACAGAGAAGAGAGATCAGCAGTGGTCAGAGGTGTGCAGAGTTCTGTACACAGGAGAGTATAGTAGTAGTAGCTGCTGCAACAACAATGTGGACAAGCCGGTATAATCAGACGCGGGAAGTTATTTATTCATGTCTAGCTATTCACCGGCACAGAAAATACATAGCTGGGAAAAGCTCTATGGAGCAGAGTATTTAAAGGGGTCTTCTGGGCGAAATAACAAGAGTTATTGACACCTGCCCCAGTCCCCCAGCAACCGACAGCAACCAGTTCTCTGCTGCTGTCCTCTATCTCTATCTAGGATGGGATATCACTGCGGCCACTGATTGGCTGAGCAGGCAGTTCCTGGGGTGATATCAGAGTAACCAACAAATAGACACCAGCAGTGCAGCAACTGCAGGGGACTTGCATAGCTTGTTTATTATATTTACACCCCTTTCTACTTCCTGCAGTTTTATATTTTGCCTGGACAAACCCTTTAAGGCTATGTTCCCACAGCGTAAGAGACCGGTCACAGAAAAAGTCTCTGAAAAGATCATCCCGGCCGGTACTGCAGAATTATTTTTCGGGCCACAGAGTTCTGATGTGGGTGCATCCGTGCTGGATCCGCTCGCTCCACAGTGTGGACTCACATGGGTTTCTGTGAGACTAGGGACTAGGGTGATGGACTGTTTCACGCAAAGGGCCTTGATGAAGCGCACAGGTAGTTGCGTGAAACGGTCCGTCACCGAGTCTCCATTTTTAGAATATACATGGAATAAAAGTCTTTTTTATATTCAATCGGTGAGTGACACATCTTTATTCTACTATACAAGTCCTATACAAGCAACTCTCATTCGGCTAGACTTGAACTATCCTAATGTGGACAACCATATATCTGAATGACCGCCATGTACTTGCTGCAGCTGAAACGCTTGGCTGGTCCCAGTTTTCCTTGCAAAATTAGCTGGGTGCTGGGAGCTCATATTAAAAAGACTCCCTCCTTTATCACTGTCAAAGTTCGACTATTAAACACGTTTCCAAACAATCATAAAATTTATGGAAAAAAAGTAGTTTCCACCCTCAAACTCTGGTCCCCTCCAGTAGTAGCGCTTACTTGCCTTGAAGTGTAATGTTTTACTGTAAACAACAAGCCCTTTACGAGTCTCATGTATCATAGCGGGATTGCAATAGATTAAATGTATATATTACCCCAGAGGCTGCAGTCTACTAAGGTCAAAGTTCAGGTGTATTTGCTAAGAAGAAAGGGAATTCATCTTATCATTGTGTATTTATATTGCGGATACATTAACGCAGCTTTTCCCCATAGAGCTCTTACCTTCATGTTGCCTTAAATTCGCCTTTCTGGTCTTACTAAAGAGTCGGAAAGAGAATCGTTTTAGTCTCAAAATAATCCCCCCCACCCCACCTCCCAGTTAAGTAATATCATTTTGCGCACTCTCTTGAGACCCCTTTGGATAAGTTGCAGTGAAATCACTGTTTTAAGCAGGACTTAGGAGCATATTTTTAGCTTCGAGCTGTACAGATTAATGGTGTACATGACAGTGGGCCACATTATTAACAATTTATCTTTCTGAATTCCCCACTGTCATCGCTAATACAGTTTAATCATGATTGACAGACTGAGCAGAGCAGTAGATGGTTTACATACGTTTATTGGGATGAGGTTAAAGGAGATGGTGGAATGTCACTTCGTTTTATTTTGTCGGCGTTATTTTTTTATGATGGTGTCTTGTATCGTTAAGGGACATATAGTTAAAGGAGATGTCCAGCCTTCTCTTTTTTCTAAATGGCAGGGGCACGGGGGAAAATAACGGATACTAACTCACCTCTACCCGTGCTTCTTCAGTGCTGGATGGCCACTCCAGGACCCCTGCCAGTCTCCTTGATCTCCGACTTTGCCAATGCTAGGACCCGACTAGTGGACTGGCCACCAGGCCAGTCAATGACTGTGGCAGGACCTCCTCCAGTCACTGATTAGCTGAAAGGGCTGTCCATAATTTGGGACAGGCATTTTCCCCCAAGTCGTGACATCATCACAGAAAATGCCTTCTGACTGGGGTCCCGAGTCCAGTCAGCCGGAGGATTAGAGACATGGAGAGCGTTAAGCAATGCTTCATTGTTACTCTCTTCCGTCAAAAGTTAGCAGAGGCTGGACTTCTCCTTTAATGTTATGGTGCCTGGTATCAGAGCCAAGACATGATGGTGTCCCTTCCTGTGTTTGGTGTCTTTATGCGTGCATGTGTGGTAGTCGTGTGCATTAGAGATGAGGGAAACTCGAGCATGCTTGGGTTTGTCCGAACCTGAACACTCTGAATTCGATTAGCTATGGCTGTGGAAGTAGTATTGGAGTCCTTAAGGCTGCATCAAACTTCTTTGGTCAGTAGTAATCAAATGCAGATTGTTCAGGTTCAGACAAAGCCGAGCATACTCAACATTTGCTTGTTTCTAGTGTGCACTATTTTAGTCAATTCGCCTGGGTGGTGGAGCCAGTGGTCCCTAGTGGTCATGGTGGCCGAGGTTCCTGTCGTGACTGACTGTGTCAGACTAGAAAAATTACACCACAATTTACCAGTTTCCCAGACTCCATCTTTTCTCAGCACCTGGGAAGGAGCACCAGAGAGCGGAGCACGTCAAAGCCCGCAGCCAGATGAGCAGAAGCCCGATAGAAAGTGCTTTGCTTCTTTCCTACTGTAGATTCACTGATCTCTAATTGGGATATGATGCTCAAATGTTATAATAATGTGAAATGAGCCCGTTTTAGGCTTCAAATGTGGCCTAGTGGGTTGAGTCATCTTCCAGTCTGAACAAGTTTATTCTAAGGAATTATTAGTATGTATAGCACCACATGGACAAGGCTGATGAATTGGGACCCTAGAGAGCAGGGCCTACTTGCAAAGTAGAAGGGATCTTTAAGAAGAAGGTTTGGAATAGGAAGATTTCAGCTCACTTGAGTGGGGCCTGAGACAAGGGGTAATGGGGTTAGGCTGATATCCTCCTGGTAAGAGAGACTGGATGATGAGGTCTCTGTGAAGTAACACAGTTTGTTATAAAAGGAGGTACACTACCAGCAGCAGATTGAGTACATTCAGCCTGGAACATTATAATATAATAAGTATATTCTGTGCATGGTGCTCATACTTAATATTTGAAAACATTTTGAATATTTTGTTTTAGCATTTTTACCAATCCTGTAATATTCTCAAGTCCATGACTTTTCCTTCTTGATGCTGCAATTTCAATGCTGAGGACTCTCTCTTGGCCTACAGAGTAACAGCAGATCTGGGGTAGACTAAAACCTACTGTATATTGCATTGCAGAGAATTTTTTTTTTTTTCTGGCCCATCTATAGCTAAACTTTGGGGTTTTATTGAGGGAATGCAACAAATAAAGGATATTCTCCAAAAAATAGCAAAAATCCAAAGTCTGTATTAGAACATGTTAAAAAAATTTCTAAAAAACATCAATGTTCACAAGAAAAATAACCTACGCGTTTCGGACGTCCTTACTCACGCTCAAGTAGTAAATGTGAATAACAAGTTTATATAGCATGTACACAGGTGCAACAATCATCAAGTATCATGTGATGGAGGGAGAGACAGATCAAACTCTAACCACTCCTACTAGTCAGGTGTAGAATACTAACATGATAAACTAGTTTACATAGTAATATCATCCAATAAAATAATATCAATACATCATCAGTATACATATATATATATATATATATATATATATATATATATATATTTATATATGCCAAATTATTTCTATAGTTGAAACCACGTGGAGATCTAGACAATCCAGCAAGAAAATCCAATGTGCTTCTCTAAGATGTAGCTGGTGGGTCCAGTCACCTCCTCTGCTGGGGTTGTTAACCCTTTCTATGCCACATTTTTCAAGGTAGATTCATCACCCTGGTGGTATTCAACAAAAGGCCGGGATAAACCGGATAAATTCCTTGCCCTGACCAAATTGCTTGTTTTTTGACTCTGCTTATAGGATTGTGATTTTGTACTTTTGCTGCCCGATTGTTGTGACCCGGACTGTCGACTCTTCCTTATTGTGTTGTTTGTCTTGTCTTGTTTTGTGTTCCACCTATCCAGGCCAGGGATCGCCGCCCAGTTGCTTGCCGCCATCTTAGGGCGGATTGTGGCAAGTAGGTAGGGACAGTTGGTGGGTCTGAGCTTAGGGTCCACTGTCTGTGTCCGCCATCTTGTCTTTTTTAGCGACCAGTCCTGACAGCGATTCTTTTTTCAATTTACGAGAAGTACGTCCAACATATTGTAGTAGGTAAGATGTACATTCTGCAAGATAAATAGTAAAGGTTGTGTAACAATTAACAAATGATTTCATGTTATATTTCTTGCCTGTAGTAATCTGTTTGCATTTGGGAGAATATTTACACATCGGGCACCTAGTTTGTCCACATGGGAAAAAACCCTGTGTACTAAGCCAGTTCACAGGTTGGGAAGTTTCCAATACACTTGGGGACAATACATTAGCTAAAGATCTGCCCCATCTAGCTACAAATCTTATACCTTAAACTTATACTTATGTCCTATGGTAACCTACCTAAGATAGGAATTAAAATGTTCTATATGATAATGGGTCAATCCATATTAATACTTAAAAAAAAAAAGTTTCTGACATGTCATAGTGATATTTAAGCAGTTTTGATTGGTAGGGGGCCTGGTACTAAAACCCCACTGATCAAAACTTCTAATAGCGCTGATGCTCACGCATTTTAGGGATCGGTAGGGATGGACTGCCACGTGTCAAAACTTCTAACATGTCCCTGTATGTCAGAAGAAGAAACAGATACCATTGAGTCAAGTCCTTTGATGTTAATTACTGATTGTTAATAGTCATTCACTTGGAATGATTCTCGATAATGTGCAAATGATCTCTCGTTAGAAAGAAAGCCGTCTCTCTCTAGTGGCAGTTTGGAGGTATCTACCCTGTAAAACAATGTCTAACTTTTTTTAAAAAGCCAGCAACATGTAGACATAGCCTTGTTAAGGCTGAGTAGGGTACTGGCTGCTTCCCATTGAGGAGATCCAGTAATGTATGGAGTCCTGCAGGCAATGCTCCATGGGAAAACTTATGCAAATTAGTTTTTTTACTGGCTCGGCTTGTAAGGCTTGTTAAAACTTTTATTTTAGAAAAACCTGTTGTGGTATTGCAGCTCAGCTTATTAAAAGGGAATTTCTTCTAAATCACTTGGTGTCAGAAAATTATAGAGATTTGTAATTTACATCTACTTATCAGCTGCTGTATGTCTGGCAGGAAGTGGTGTATTCTTTCCAGTCTCTCTGCTGCCACCTCTGTCCATGACCGGAACTGTCCAGAGCACAAGAGGTTTTCTATGAGGATTTGCTACTGATCTGGACAGTTGTTGTCACAGACAGAGGTGGCAGCAGAGAGCACTGTGTCAAACTGGAGAGAATACACCACTTCCTGTAGAACATACAGCAGCTGATAAGTTCTGGAATACTTGAGATTTTTAAATAGAAGTAAATTACAAATCTGTATTATTTTCTCACACCAATTAATTTGAAAGAAAAAGCTTTTTGCTTTTAATTTCATAGATGAGAACTTTAAAGGGTTGACTGGGGAGCAGAATAGGTATTACCTGTTCTGCTCTCCAGTGCACCACTTCCGCTCTGGCACTTTTCTAAAGTATACCTTCCAAGATGAGAAGGGGCAGGTAAGTCACAATCATGCCCACATGCAATACCCAGTAGCTGCATGTTGTTGCAATGACACCATTGTTGCGGTGGCACTGTGCAGCTATTGGCACGCATACTATAATCACAACTTGCCACATACCCCCTTTTGTCTTGGAAGGTATCTTTTCAGATGTGCCTAGGGCAGAAGTAGAGTGTTGAGGAGCAGAAATACCTGTTCTGCTCCTAGACACAACACTACAGAATAGTGGCGGATAACCCGGCGCCGATTACATTGCTCGACACGCGCGTGCACCATAGGCATGTCAATTCTTTCGCCAGATGGTGGAATGCGCCCGACCGTAGAATGGAGTCTATGGCACGGGTGGATATGTGCACAGGTGCAAGCAACAGAATTTGCGCCAGGCCATCAGCCCGATTCCTATGTTCACACAACGTAAGAACTTACACAGTGCTGCCTTCTGAGGGAATCCCTAGCGGCGCCGTAAAAAAACTGACATGTCAGTTTTCTGCGACCACTATTCATTAAATAGTGGCCGCAGAAAATCCTGTCAGTGCACACTATGGAGTGAGCGGCTCCGGCCGTACCCTCCATAGTATGCAGTGGGGAGTTCTAAAGCGGGCACGCACACATGTGCCCGCATCAGAACTCTGCGGCGCTAAAGGTTATCCGTCCGGTACTGCAGTTCTGACCAGGATGATCTTTAATGAGACTGACCGTTCCGTGACCAGGCTGGGTCACGGAATGTCCGGTCACTTACGAGGTCTGAACATAGCCTAATACTAGAAGGTAGCTGCCTCCAGTAGGTGGCAATAGAGAGACTCCTTTCTAAATTGCCTGTAAAATTCCATACATAACCGATTTCTTCAATAAGAATCAACACCCCATAGAGCTCAACAGATCTGCTCATATCTTATAATAAATTGCTTCTTCTAGCCCCAACTCTAGACTGAAGCAATCACTAGAAAAACACGTCCTAAAATATAACGTCATAAGCTCCATACGGAAAAAAGTCACCTCTTTTTAACAAGTTATATAAAAATAGGATAAATATTACAGCGATACAGGATAAATATACAGCGCCGCCCTGTATCAAATGGCTGTGTCTGGTATTGCAAATGAAACGGTTAAACTGCAATACCTGACATACACAAGACTGGCACTTTGCTAATTCTATAGAACATCATCATGTCTTTGATAAAAAAAAAATATCCCCATAAATCAGTACTTTAATCCATCCTACGTATACAAAATATCTAAGGGATAATAATAGGTCCACTGATATTTCTATCCAGCTCCTAAACAAACACGGCAGCCATTCCTAACCTGCTCCTCTGATATTTAAGCGTTAACAGTTAAAGGGAAAAAAATTGACCCGTTGCCAAGTCTTTCATTCACTGCGCCTTTACCCTGTCTTGACCTTGTATAGTTTGCAGTCAAAGTATAGCAAAGGTCTGAAGTCGAGAGACTAGCAGCTTGCGAATTATAGACCTAATTGTCTGTTTTCCAGAACTTACAGTTATTGGCAGCTGCCATTATTCCATCTAGTCTGCTGTCACCCGGCACAACAATCCGGCATGCGCTAATTGCAATGGCCTTTTCATCAAGGAAAATCATAGACAGTAGCTGGCGAGATAAGCCGGGCTACTTGAGTATGATTGGCCTGTCATATTGTTATGATTGTTTCAAGTATACAGCATTTAGCACCTACCCTTTGAACCTCTCTTTGTACCTGAATAATATAACCTGGCTGCCCCTATCATTTAAGAGGGTACTATGGCTTTTCAAAGTTCAGCAGCGCACAATTTCAAGCAGGCAACTGGTTTCTGACAAAAGATCAATACTGTCCTTCCGAATGCAGGAGTCAAGCTGCTGGGTCTGTCAGAGGAATGTGCGCTGTAATTGGATCATAGAGGCAGCAAGTCATCTGACTTCCCCTTCAGCACTGTCACAGCTGTCAGATGTCATCCTCTGGTACAGCTGTCACTGCAGGAGGGGATGTGGCTCTTTTCTCTTCTTCTAACCCGATGCAAATGTCCACTTAGTAGATAAATATTGGAGATATTAGACACCTCTTTATGCCTTTATGCAAACGAAAAACCTGGGTCGTCTGCGGATTTCATGGAAATAAGTTGCAATTTATTCACTCGACGAGGGGGTAGTGAAGCCTTGAAAATGAGAAATTATTTGCTTCAGGTTGTTGTGATAAAATATATATATATATGAAAAAATCTGCAAAATTCTAAAAGGTTAAATAGGAGAAAATTTTTATGCTTTTTCTTAAAAAAAAAAAAAATATATATATATACATTTATACAGTTGGAATGTTTTCACTGAGATTAAAATGGATGTGTTTATTTATATAGTAGTTCTATCTATCTATCTATCTATCAATCTACTATCTATCTCCTATCTATCTCCTATCTATCTATCTATCTATCTATCTATTTATCTATCTATCAATTTACTATCTATCTCCTATCTTTCTATCTCCTATCTATCATCTATCGATCATCTATCTATCTATCTATCTATCTCCTATCTATCTATCTATCTATCTATCTATCTATCTATCTATCTATCTCCTATCTATCTATCTATCTATCTATCTATCTATCTCCTATCTATCTCCTATCTATCTCCTATCTATCTGTATAAATGTTTGACATTTTAATATTAATACTATAATAAAAATTATGATTAAAATGTATAATATAATAATAATAATATAATAAATAATAATAATAATAATAATAATCATCATCATCATCATCATCATCATAATTGCTTTATTCATACTATGATTACTATTACCATATTATGGTATTATAAACAATATTACTACTACTACTAATAATAATAATAATAATAATTATTATTATTATTATTATTACTACAATGAAACCTCTTCTTTGAGAAGGCCACCCCTGATCCAGATGACACCCCTTAACCAGTCCATCTAGACCTACAGTCCATCTAGAGATACACACACACACACACTAGAAGACCCCGCTTCAATTCAATTTTGGGCAATTGTCTCAAAAAAAAAAAATTCACTGTATTATTATTATTATTATTATTGACTTTTTTTTACCTGAATCTTTATAAACTTTTTAATCCTACATATTACAATAAATTTTTTTATTATTTTTTTTTATTTTATATTCTGTTTATCTACATAAACTGTATAAGGTTTGAGTCTATATTTTTTTAAGGAACCGTCTTCTTTATCTCAGCAGGATCTATCATATTATTTGGCTGGTTCACCCTCACTGCTTCTTAGCTCCTTGAAAATGCTGTGTGCATTCTGAAGACTCTCTGTGACAACGCTTTTTTTCTTAAGCTGTCATTTTGATAAAGGAACACTGATACTTTTACCCTTTTTTAATGTTTCTATTACATTATAAGAGTGTTATTTTGGTGTGTTCAGCATTGTTCTTCTATCATCTGGATGGCTGATTTTGTGTCTTCTTTGGTCCCAAACACCTTAAGTCTATCAGCAGAATGTAACAGCTTTTGCTGGACCAGTGACTGGGGTCTGTGACCCTTATTTCAGAAGCACGACCCCAAAGTTCAGTGAACTTCCAGGAAATGCATTAGACTCAGTTACATGGGTCCATAGCATAAGTTTGTGCCATGGATATATACTGTTAGTGAAAATATGTTATAATGCTATGCTATATTGTTACACTTGAAGGCACATCAGGCTTTATGGGTCTTTTTTTTCTCAGGCATTTTGCATGATATAAACGTAAAAAACAACAAGACTTTGCTGAGTTTATAAATTATAATTATTAACATTTTGTGCCTCTTTTTTTCATTTTACATACATTGTAGCTATCTGATAGTATTGGAGATTTCTTTAGTATATATATATATATATATATATATATATATATATATAAGAGAAATCTAACAGGGTGAAATTTAACCCCCTGCCAAACCAAATCTCTTCTATTCCTTGTACAGTACTAGTGGGCTGCTTATTCACTGTTCTCTTACTTACTATCCTCTATCATTACTTGTACAGTGCATGGAGTTCTGCATGTGGAAGATGTTTGGTATTTATCTGTGTAACATTCTATTTTAGGCCATGTTCACACACTGTAAGAGACCGGTCGTTCCTTGACCCGCCCGGTCTCTGAAAAGATCATCCCAGCCAGTACTGCAGTAACGGCTCAATGATTTTTAGCGCCGCAGAGTTCTGATGTGGGTGCATCTGTGTGCGCCCGCATCAGAACTCCCCACTGCACACTTTGGCATGTGCGGCCGCAGCCGCTCGCTCCACAGTGTGCACTGACAGGGTTTTCTGCAGCCGCTAGTCACTGAATAGCAGCCGCAGAAAACTGACATGTCAATTTTCTACGGCGCCGTGAGAGATCCCGGCTGGAGCGTATACCATGTGTATACGCTCCAGCCGGGATTCCATAGAGGCCAGGTAACGTATATTTTCGTATTAAGCACGGCCGTTGTTGCAATCGGCAACCATGGCTGTACTTTTACGAAAATATACATTGTGTGAACATAGCCTTATACTGTATGCCTATGTTTCATACATAGGAAAGAAAACAGGGATTGAGGAAGGAAGGAAGAAGGGTGAAATGGAGGGAAAGAGGAAAGGGGAAGGAAGGAAGGAAGGAAGGGAGGGAAGGAAGGAAGGAAGGAAGGAAGAGAGAGAGAGAGGGAGGAAGGAGGGAAGGAAGGGAGAGAGGGAGGAAGGAATTCAGGATGGAGGGAGGGTGGGAAGGAGGGAAAGAAGGAAGGAAGGGAGGAGTGAGGGAAGGAGGGAAGGAAGGGAATAAATAAAGTCAGGAAGGATGAAGGGTGGGAAGGAAGGAGTGAGGGAGGAAAGGAAGAAGGGCGGGAGGAAGGAGGGAAGGTACGAAGGAAGACAGAAGGAGGAAGGAAGGAAAGAAGGAAGGAAGGAGGAAGCAAGTAAGGAACAAAGGGGGAGGGAAGGAAGGAAGAAAGAAAGGAGGAAGGAAGGATAGAAGTCAGGGTCGCCAAACTTTAAAGCACAATACTAAAAAAAAAAAAAAAAAAAAAAAAAAAGCAATACTTACCTGTCTGCGCTCCCCTGGTGTTCCCTGATGATCGCAGCTGCCTCCATTTCCTAAGATGAGAGTAACAGCCCACTCAGCCTATCACTGGTTGCAGCGCTGTCAGGTCTTAGTCAGTGAATGGCTGAGCAGGCTGGAGGTGTTTGCGATTGGTGGGGGACATTTTAGACCTGTAGGAGGAAATTAGGGAGCGTGGCCAGGTGAGGATATACTATTTTTTGTTTTCCATATGTACTTTAAAAAAAATTCCAATCAACTAGTGACGGAAGGTTATACAGATTTCTAAATGACTTCCCTTTAAAAATCTCAAGTCTTTCAGTACTTATCGGTAGCTGTATGTCCTGCAGAAAGTGCTGTATTCTTTCCAGTCTGACACAGTGCTCTCTGCTGCCACCTCTGTCCATGTCAGGAACTTTCCAGAGCAGGAGAGTTTTTCTATGGGAATTTGCTGTTACTGTGGACAGTTCCTGATATGGACAGAGGTGGCCGAAGAAAGCATTGTGTCAGACTAAACGAATACACCACTTTCTGCAGGGCCTACAGCAGCTGCTAAATACTGGAAGACTTGAGATTTTTAAATAGAAGTAATTTACTCATTAGTATAACTTTCTGACACCAGTTGATTTAAAAACATTTTTTCACCAGAGTACCCCGTGTGGCCGCGATCTTGGATCAAGGTTGCTTCAAACTTTGTAAAAAGTCCAGTTTGGTACCGACCCAAACATTTTGCAAATTTAGTAAGGAATCTCTGCGAAGTTTGTTCGCTCATCTCTAATAGTGATACATCATTACACAGATCTCATTTGTAATCATTTAAATAAAGTCAATGTTTCATATGATACATTGATACAAGTCTATGCGTCATGTGATACATTGATACAAGTCTATGTGTCATGTAATACATTTATACAAGTTTATGCATCATGTGATACATTGATACCAGTCTATGCGTCATGTGATATAGCGATACAAGTCTATGTGTCATATGATACATTGATACAAGTCTATGCGTCATGTGATACATTGATACCAGTCTATGCGTCATGTGATATAGCGATACAAGTCTATGTGTCATGTGATACATTGATACAAGTCTATGTGTCATGTAATACATTTATACAAGTTTATGCATCATGTGATACATTGCTATGTCTATGCGTCATGCGATACATTGATAGAAGTCTATGTGTCATGTAATACTTTGATACAAGTCTATGCGTCATGTGATACAAGTCTATGCTTCGATACATTGATACAAGTGTATGCGTCATGTGATACATTGATACCAGTCTATGCGTCATGTGATATAGCGATACAAGTCTATGTGTCATGTGATACATTGATACCAGTCTATGCGTCATGCGATACATTGATACAAGTCTATGCGTCATGTGATACATCGATACAAGTTTATGCATCATGTGACACATTGATACAAGTCTATGCGTCATGCGTATACATTGATACACGTCTATGCTTTGATACATTGTTTCAAGTGTATGCGTCATGTGATACATTGATACAAGTGTATGATAGTAAGAAGGGATGTAGAGGCTAGATACTTAAGGATATTGAACATGTATAACATGGCGTCTATGGATAAATCAACTTTCTTATCTTTGGGGGTAAATACAATTAAAATCTCTCTCTCTCTTATAAGACTTTAAATGACTAATATATCTTCTGGGGAGAACCAATAATAGTTTTTTCATGTATTATTTTATTTAAAAAAAAAAAAGAAGGAATAAAAAAAGATCATCGTTCTGGCTCATTTAATTTTTGCGAGTGAATGAACTAAGATTAACTACAAACTAGTCAGTGCAGTTTAAAAGCTGAAAGCAATTTTCAGCCAAAGATGGTAATGCCACATTTATTCCACAACTGAATGACTCTAAATGACTGAGCTGGAAGGTCTCTGGATATGACCACGGGGCCTGAGAAAGCCATAGCAACAAAGAAAAAAAGGCTCAAAAATAGTTCCAATTTATTTGGTGCCATCACCTTAATGAGATTAATACAGACGTGTTCATGGGTCTAATTGGTGATTTTGTTTAAACTGGTAATGAAGGATTAAAACTGGAGGCAACAGGCAACATGCAAGAGCGGGGACCGGAGGAAAAGTTCTTAATTGCAATAGGCAGTGACTTCAGAAGTCTTAAGCAACAGTAAGAAACAAGATGAATGGATAGATAGATAGATAGATAGATAGATAGATAGATAGATATGCAAAGAAGGGGTCCGTGGAGCCTCAGTTACGAGTCTCAAAACACGGGGATAGCCAGATATCCCTCTCTCCAGAGAAGGAATCCCATTGCCAAGGGGTGCCTCCTAATGGGGAGAGCACCAAACCACCCTGATACGTAGTCCCTCAGGTCCCCACTCTGTTGCGAGCTTTGGGACCCAAATAGGGAAACACCAGGGTGGCCCCTGTAAGTCAAAGTCTCGTTAATGAGTACTCTATTGGATTTTTTCGCTGTTCTCCCTGAGTTCAGTGATTGTTGTGTTTTGTAGGTAGATAGAAAGATAGATAGATAGATAGATAGATAGATAGATAGATAGATAGAAAGATAGATAGATAATAGAAAGATAGATAGATTGATAGATAGATATATCAAGGAATTCCCCACAGCACAGCTTAGAATTCAAACGTTGTGATTTATTTCATATCCAAAAACAGCAGTAAACAGTGCAACACAGCAAGGTGAGTCTGATGCGACGTTTCTGCGGCCTCCGCCGCCTTTCTCATGCTTGAGAAAGGCGGCGGAGGCCGCAGAAACGTCGCATCAGACTCACCTTGCTGTGTTGCACTGTTTACTGCTGTTTTTGGATATGAAATAAATCACAACGTTTGAATTCTAAGCTGTGCTGTGGGGAATTCCTTGCTATATACAACGGGCTCCTGGTCAAAGCCGTCCCTGCTGGCACTCAGATCCACTACTGGTATAGTGCTACCTATATACTGTGATAGATAGATAGATAGATAGATAGATAGATAGATAGATAGATAGGAGATAGATAGATAGATAGATAGATAGATAGATAGATAGATAGATAGGAGATAGATAGATAGATAGATAGATAGATAGATAGATAGATAGGAGATCTATCTAGATCTAGGAGATCACCTTTTCCTTCATTTGGATTTATGATGACCAGGCTAGATGGATGGGATCAGTATAGATCCTTCTGCTGCCTGATCAGTGATATTGACTCTTTTCACATCTGTTGCTATTACCCAAGACGGCATAGTCTACAGCTAAACAATAGCCACATAGTATTAATAGTTTCATCTAAAATACACACATACACGTAACATAAGACATGTCTTTATCAAAGAATATGAAGGCTAAACTCCCTCTCACTGATCTGCATGAAGCAACCAGCATAGCACGGTCTTGGTTCCAGCTACTGTATGCGACAGGAAAATGACTATCTGTGCTATAATTGATCTAATGGGGGTTGGCAGGGTATATTAGGAACAGGGCTACCCTTACAGTACTATGCCAGCTATCTAGTATTAGATCACCATTAACATTGATATACAGAATGGCAATGGCTGGAGGAGCACTGATGGCCTCTCTATGGCAGATGAGAGTATTAGGCAGCCTATACAGAGACTACACGAGATCTGGAACTCCAGGACAGTATGTGAGAGTAGACAAGTATGTGATTATACTCTTACAAATTTCCATTTATATGCTACTAAACCTAAAATTAAAGCTTGATCTGTCTTCCCACGGCTTTGGTGGGCAGCTGATTGACAGAAGTGATTGCTTAGCCATTCAGTGCCTGTAGTATTATCCCACCTCTACCACTTAATGGCTAAGCGGCCCTTCTAAATCACTTCTTAAGTCCTCCAGTATTTATCCGTGCTGTCAGTTTCAAGATCACACAAGCAGCAGTGCATACTTACCTTCTGCACTGCTGTGTGATCCGGCATCCTGCTCTTTGCTCTCCTGTCCTGCAGCTGTACAATTTAGCTCTATTCACTTCAGTGGAACAAAGCTGCAAAGCCTGCACTCAAACAGAGGACAAGAGTGGTGCTGTTTCTGGAAGAAAGCAACCATTTGTTTAAAAACTTGGTCAACCCCTTTAAACCTTTCACAGCTCTAGATCACCAGAGACACTAACACCATTCACTTTACTTCCATGGACGCCCAGTGCTGCCGGAAACTTCTCTGCCCTTGGTCCAGAAGATGACTTTCACTGTGCTAGACCTGGATTCTTTTAAGTAACACATAAAACAATATAAAAATTGCCTGGATGATATTGCCTAGATGATATGTGAACACAAAAACATTCTTTTACTTCCCCGGCTCTAACACTGCTGCCGTGGTACTTGGCCGCTTCCTGGTCCTGAGACAGGACTTGGACTTGATGTGGTAGCCATTCAGCGGTTGTAGCGGTGGTGTCCTGCCTCGGCTGCTGAACGGCTGAGTGGACCCAAGGGAGACCAGAAACCAGAGTGGAGGTTTGTGGGTGGCAACACAGGAGCTGGGAAGGTACATTGATGTAATTGCCTTCACCCATTCCCTCCCTGTGTGTTTTTGAAAAAAATGGTCCCAAACGGAGTTCTCTTTTAACAAACACTGTTTTTGCATGGTTTTTGGTGAGGAAAGCTGTACCAAAAAAAATGCAGATATTTATACCCTTGTTAACATGCCATATTACTGTAGTGACCTTTCCAATATCTCCTACTAGGCCCACAACATCGACGCCAGGTACACTGCTCATGTGACACCTTCTTGACTTCATTGCCCATGGACATAAACTTGCACTCAGCCCTGCTAATATGGGATATTATTGTATCCTATATGGAGATTTATTACAATTGCCATTGTCACACTGAGCCTAATCCTAACAGTGGGCAAAAATAAATTCCAACAGTGGGCAAAAATAACTCTTTATGCGACTCTGTACCCCCAATCTGACCCCCCCCCAAACCCCTTATACCATCAGATAGCTGCTTTTAAAGGGGTTATCCAGCGTTACAAAAACATGGCCACTTTCCCCCTACTGTTGTCTCCAGTTTGGGTGGGCTTTTGAAACTCAGTTCCATTGAAGTAAATGGAGCTTAATTGCAAACCGCACCTGAACTAGAGACAACAGTAGGGAGAAAGGTAGCCATGTTTTTGTAGCGCTGGATAACCCCTTTAATCCAAGAACTGTCCTGCGGTCTGTTCGGCAGGTGATACAGTTATTGTCCTTAAAAACAACTTTTAAACTTACAGCCCCGTGCCCTACGGGTGTGGCTTAGAATATCTGTGGCCTAACTTTGCACCACCCCTCCGTCCCTCCTCCCCACCCTCTTCATCATTAGGAATGCCAATGGAACATTTTCTCCATGCTGAAAATTTGCACAGGTGTTTTAACAATCCAGCCCATGTGCCAGGCTAACACAGCTGATGAATAGTAGGCAATCTGCCTGGAGCATTCCTAATGAAGAGGAGGGCGGGGAGGAGGGACAGAGAGGTGGTGCCAGCCTAATGCATACACAATCTAGGCCACTCCCGTAGGGAACGGGGCTGCCAGTTTAAAAGTTGTTTTTTAGGACAATAACTGCATCACCTGCCGAACGGACCCCAGGACAGATCTTGGATTAAAAGCAGCTATCTGAAGGTACAAGTGATTTAGGATGGTCAGATTGTGGGTACAGAGTCGCTTTAAAGGGGTAGTCCACCCAAAAAAAATTTCTTTCAAATCAACTGGTACCATAAAGTGCCAGAGATTTGTAATTCACTTCTATTAAAAAATCTCAAGTTTTCCAGTACTTATCAGCTGCTGTGTGTCCAGCAGGAAGTGGTGTTGTCTTTCCTGTCTGACACAGTGCTCTCTGTTGCCTCCTTTGACAATGTCAGGAACTGTCCAAAACAGGAGCAAATCCTCATAGAAAACCTCTCCTGCTCTCCAGACTCGAAATAATACAACTTCCTGTTGGGCATACAGCAGCTGATAAGTACTGGAAGGCTTGAGATTTTTTAATAGAAGTAAATTACAAATCTCTGGCACTTCATGGCAGCAGTTGATTTGAAAGAAAAAAATTTGGGGTGAACTACCCCTTTAAGGCTATGTTCACACAACATATCTTTTCTTAAAAGTGCGTCAGTTGTTGAAATCGACAACGGCCGTACTTATACACACCTGCCGGGATCTCTCAAGGCGCCTTAGAAAACTGACATGTCAGTTTTCTGCGACCGCTATTCAGTGAATAGCGACCACAGAAAACCCTGTCAATGCACACAGTGGAGCGAGCGGCTCTGGCCGCTCGCTCCATAGTGTGCAGTGGGCAGTTCTGAAGCGGGCGCGCATCAGAGCTCTGCAGCAGCAAAGATCATCCGGCAGTACCAGCCAGGATAAACTTTTCAGAGACCAGCGGTTCCATGACCCGGCCGGGTCACGGAACTGCCGGTCTCTTACGGAGTCTGAACATAGCCTCACAGTGGGCAAAAATAAATCCTAAGAGTAGTCAAAAATCACAACAATGGGCAAAAAAAAATCCTAACAGTGAGCAAAAATCCTAACAGTGGACAAAAATAACTCCCAACAGTGGGCAAAAATAAATCCCAATAGTGGGCAAAAATACCAGAAAATAAAGTGTAAGAGTTTGTGTCTCTTTCCCTAAGATTCGGCAGTATTTTGAGTTTCTTTTTAGCGTGTAACATGTAATGCCGCCTGAGCGCTCGCTCTATAATTTTAACATTTTCAGCCAAAATGGCAGTGTGTTTTGTTCAGCTCCAGTTGTGGAAAAGCCTTAATGCTTTGTTGGTTTAGAGGTAGCACATAAACCGCTACGTAGAGACGGGGAACTGAATTATACTGTTTTTGCAGCCAGCTAAACCATTCGGATGGGGAATGTCACAACAGTCTCGGTGGCCCGTCAGCTGTGAGATATAGTTAGCAAATTGCGAACTGCTGAAACTTCAGAGACGCGGCTTCTCTGTGCTAAGTGATCTGTATTCTTTCTGAATTTACTTTGCCTTAACCCCGTGAAATTAACAGTACTTCCCTGACATTCGACCCCTCGACCCCACGTATAATACGAAATTCAAAAAGCCTCATGCATGAGTGTGTCTATGTAATGCAAAACTGGGAAAAATGACCATGTCACCTTCTTTATTATACAAAAGCATCCTAGTCTCTATTGCATGCTTCAGACATGAATGCTCAGTTTAACGTTATTATAAAGGGAAGAGCGGAGGGTGTGCGTGGGGGGGGGGGGGGTCCCTTCCGCCATAATTCACTGTTTGTGACTTTTATAGACAATACTTTGTAGCAAGTGGATATTGCCAGAGAAGAAGAAGAAGACAAAAAAATAAAAAATAAAATAAAATAAAAAAAAGCTTTGTGTTCCATTAATGCAGATATTTACCAAGATAAGTGGAAGACTATGATGGTTCAAAAAGGAAGTAGCTTGTGGGGAGCTGGTTGCCAAGGGCGCAAGAGCTTGCACAATGTGTAGGTCTCAGGGTTTAAGAGGGAAAAGCAGAAAAGTGTTATGTGAAAATGATTTTGCAGTTATCAGGCTCCGGGGATGACAGCGTACAAGAGAAAGAACAAGGTTCTATGCGGCTTTTTCTTCGCTGTAAAGTAAAGATTGGCAGCTTGAAGTAAGGCTTACAGGCGGACCCGCACACAGCACCTCTTCACCCAGGACACATAATCACTACTCAAAGAAAAAAGCATTTACCAGTAAAAAGCGGCCGTAGCCATCAGAAGTGTGCTTAAAACACCACTTAAATATCACTTTATACGCTATTACTTGCAAACTGTGGCTTGGTATTAAATTATACTTGCATAGGCTTTTGCTTAGGTGCTGATAATGCTTTTGAGGTTGCATTGGTGAAGAATTTAGGCTGCTTTACCTTGGACGTGACTAGCATTTCCCAAACCGCTCGACAGTGACAGGGTGAAAAATGGCAGGACTGTACTTTCTTTCCCCATATAGATTGTAATTTTAATTGTCACGGTGGCCCTTCTGTTTTAATTATGGGCTCCTCTTTGATATATACCAGGACTTCGTATTGAATGAAAATATGGTGCTATAATAGTCTCTTTATAATTAATGACCACATGTAGATATCTCGCTGCTTGGGAGAAAAGAAATAAATGAACAATTTATTTAACTAGCTTTTTGGATTCGGATCTGTCCCTCTGCTGAATATTTTAAATGTTCTTTGGGCGGTGAGGAGTGATATATACAGATGACACTGTTACTGCACGGCCCAGGCCGGCGATAGATTTAAAGGGACGGAGCAAGGTTTGGTTTTGGATCATTTGAATGGCATCAGGCCTACGATGATATGGTGTTATTAGTCTGACACGCTCTCAATCTCCCATCTAAAAATACACAAGGGGAGGGGGGTTAATTTTTTATTTTAGATTTAATTTTTTTTTTTACCTGTTATTTGTTATAGTTTTTAATCTATTGTTTATTGGATTCCATTACATAACATATGAACATAGACTGATGTATGACATATAACATATGAATGTAGACTGATGTAAAACATATAACATATGAATGTAGCCTGACATATAACATATAACATATGAATATTAAATGATATATAACATATGACATATGAATGTAGAATGATATATAACATATGAATATAGACTAATGCATAACATATAAAATGAATGTAGCCTGAGGTATAACATATAACATATGAGTATAGACTGGTGTATAACATATGTGTGTAGATTGATATATAACAAATAACATATGAATGTTGTGTAATGTATAACATATAAATATGGACTGATGTATAACATATAACATATGAATGTAGAATGATGTATAACATATGAATGTAGTGTGATGTATAACATATAGCATATGAAAGTAGCATCATGTATAACATATAAACATAGACGTACTTATAACATATAACATATGAAAGTAGCCTGATGTATAACATGTAGCGTATGAAAGTAGCCTGATATATAACATATGAAAATAGACTGATGTATAACATACAACATATGAGTGTATCCTGATGTATAACATATAACATATGAACATAGACTGATGTATAACATATAACATATGAACATAGACTGATGTATTACATATAACATATGAACATAGACTGATGTATTACATATAACATATGAATGTAGTGTGATGTCTAACATATAACATATGAACATAGACTGATGTATAACATATAACATATTCACATAGACTGGTGTATAGCTGACATACAGCTATAACTGTTGACAGCTTATTATTTGGAACTAAGGTTCCATTTAAATGTTGTGATAGAACTAGATAAACCTTTTCCACACAGTACTATATGAAAAATTGTTAATTTAGCAACGTGGTCCTTAAATAAAACTATTTGAGAAACAATAAAATCCATGCAGATTAATCACTGCAGATTAATCGATAGCTGAATAGTTAGATAGATAGATAGATAGATAGATAGATAGATAGATAGATAGATAGATAGGAGATAGATAGGAGATAGATAGATAGACGGATAGAAATTAGACACATAGATAAATAGATATCTAGATGACAAGAATAAAGCTGTGCCACTTTTTTTCAGCAGTTGAACATTCAGGATTATGGGTTTTAGTGTCACATATGTGCCTCAGCCATTAGAGGTATCCCCATATTGCGGTATTATCAGGCCTATTTGTCTGCCGTCTGTCATTATAAAAGTCAGAAATGTGCAGCGACAATCTTCTGCTAATTCTTTTCTTTATTTGACAGGGGAGCAGCACGTCTGCATCCTGTATAGCATGAATATAGTTCAATTGCAGAGCATAAGAGAATTGGATCAGCTCAGACAGGGACTACCCTGGGGTCAGCCGTGACCATGCCACTTCAATGTGATGTCGACTTGGGGTGATGGTGTGTAAATAAACGTAGGGAATTGCAAATCTTGTCATGACCACACAGAACAGCTCAAGCATTTAAAGATGGTTGCCGCAAACCTAACTGGAAGGTGGTTCTTCTATGTGCTGGTCAGACTATTCTCCTTTCTGACATATTTAACTAATTCACTGCCACGCTTGTTACCAACTCCACAAGCGAGGATCTGAAAATGTTGATATTTATTTATTTAAGCTTATCTATTTATTTTTTAATTAAAAATATATTTTTTTAAATTAAATATGCAAATATAAACATACATCTGATTTTTTAACTAGGGACTTGGATGATTCGGTAATGTTGTATTTTGCTTTTTATTTTTTTTTTTACTTTTTGTTGTCACCTTTCTGTTTACGTTCTCTCCTCATTAAAGTTCCATGAGGGCTCTTCATTATGATGAACTTTTGGATTATGAACTTTCTTAATGTTTAAAAAAAATATAAAATATAGTATCATTCACATTTCTACTGCTGCCTCTAATGTTCTTTAAATTGTACTTACAGTGCTCATTAAAAAAAAAAAAAGACGCCGGCAAATTTGTCCCTTCACCTAAAGTAAAAAGAGCTCTGCCAGTCTCCCATTTATACATATCTGTTTTTCTGTTACTTCTTCTTCTCCTTTTTTTCTTCTTCTCCTACATGACAATTACCTTTCATTACAAATTTATAAAATCATTTACATTTTAGCAGTTTAAATGTTTCTCCTGACATTTTGTAACTATTAGCCTCTTCTAGAATGGCATATGTTCAGGCAGTTAATAAAAAATTAAATTGAAAAGCACTAGACAAGGTGAAGCTTTGTATCATAGTGTTCAGAACATTTCTGAAAATATCATCTTTGTGTTGCAAACTGTGAAGTGAGGTTAGGGCTATGCCAATATGTGTATTTGTCATATCTGTCAGCCAGTCCGTGAACTAAGCAATCATACCGCTCCTAATTAGACAGTTACATTTTTGGCTTTTTTTTTTTTTTTTTTTAGAAGACGGAATCTTCCTGTACAATGCGGCGTCTTAAGATTTGACAAAGGTAGTTAGACTTAAAAAGGAAAAGTGCTCTCAGCCATCTATCACACAATTACTTCTGATGTGCACAATGTTAAAGAGCAATGCCACTCACTATTGGTATTAACATCAATGACATACAGTGGTAAAAATTCAGACGTTAAATTATGTAATAAGTTTATGTAGCTAGAACGAAGCGCCGTTTTATTTTGTCGTACATTTATATTGAGCCCAGATGTTATAGTCTTTATAGCGTGGGAGGAGCTTATATTATTGTATATTTGTGCCCACTGCTACCCCCTTATAAGTATAAGACTATGTTAACACAACGTATGTTTTCGTAAAAGTACGGCCGTTGTTGCAGTCGGCAACAACGGCCGAACTTTGTACAAAAACATACGTTGCCTGGCCTTCTATGGGATCCCGGTCGGAGCGTATACACATTGTATACGCTCCGGCTGGGATGCCTCACAGCGCCGAAAAAAACTGACATGTCAGTTTTCTGCGACCGCTATTCAGTGAATAGTGGCCGTAGAAAACCATGTCAGTGCACACTATGGAGCGAGCGGCTGTGGCCGCAAGCTTTATAGTGTGCTGTGGGTTCTGATGTTCTGAATGTGCCTGCATCATAACTCTGCGTGTGAAAGATCATCCGGCAGGTACTGCGGAACTGGCCGGGATGATCTTTTCAGATGTTCTGTGAACATGGCCTAAGGCTGCTAAGCATAATGCATGGTTGTCTTTATTATAAGCCCTGACTCGACCATAGGGCTAACGATGCACTGTCGGACTGGGGTATCTGGGGCCCACCAGAGGAAATTATCCTGGGGGCCGACCAATGAAGATCAGTGAGAATCAACATGTCAGTCAGTGTTTGTGCAGATTCTAAAACTGGGGGCCCACTCCGGTCCGCTGGTGGGCCAGTCCGACACTGTGATGATGAGTAAACCTTATGAAATTCTATTCAGAAGGATTTGCTGCAAGTAGAGATGAGTGAATTCACAGTAAGGTAAGGTTTAGACAAACCAGATGGCTCAGCATTTAAAAACCCACTGCCTGGAGAAGATCGTACGGTTGCTTAAAGTGTTTTTTTTTTTTTTTTTTTAAATATCAATAAAGGAACTATTTTATCCATTGAGAATTTCTTAGCCTGCTCCTCCTTGCCTGACCATTGTTGTATTGTTGTATTCCAAATTAAGGTGCTTTTCTGTGATTCTGCTGACTCTCTGTTTACCCTGCTCTGTGCCTGTTTATTGGCTTACACTTTCTGTCTGACCCTCGCTTGTTCTGTTGTCTCGCCCATTGCCGACTCAGATTTCCTGATCTGCCTTGAATCCGCCTGCCCTGATTGTTCGCCTGTCTGACTATGATCCCTATTTTGTCCCTAGTACTGCACTGACTCTCACACTGAGGACCCAGCCTACTGTCCATGTATATTTGGCCTGTTTCCTGGTGCCTTGCTCTGACTTTGTCTGGTCCTTGGGGGACCAGATTCTGATAGACAGGAGCCCCATTAGTCAAGATATAAGCAGAGAGTCATACAATCTTTGTGCCCAGCCCAGTGAATGTGTTGAGCCACCAAAAGTTATGTGGCAATGCTGTATGTGTTACCTCTTATACTTTGCATTTTACTGAGTAGAGAGGCATACAGTGTATTTCTGCCACTCATTGTATCGGAGCAGGGACTCCTTTATTTGACATGAACTCCTGCTCTGATTTGGGTTTGACTAAATCTATTTTTTTTATTGTGATTATTAGAAATGAATTGGTTACACCAATTAGAACTGTCCCTATGGATGTCATATAGCAATATAGGGGTAGTTTAGAGATGGATGGGCTACTATAGGCTTTTCTGAAGAGACGATCTTTCACATTGCTTTTAAGGGTTTCTTTAGTGGGATAAATACACTGGTCTTCGTATTGTATAGTATGAAGTCTTTCAACATGCACTGGTAATAAACATTGGAGTTTTACCTCCCTTTTATTGGTCTCTATGTAATGTTTAATTTCTGCTGTGGTGGCGCTGCAATGAAACTGAACACTTACTGCCAGGGATCTGCATAGATTACAATTGATCACTGGGATTCTATGCAAGGACACTTAAAGGGGTTATCCAGCGCTACAAAAACATGCCCACTTTCCCCCTACTGTTGTCTCCAGTTTGGGTGGGGTTTCGAAACTTAGTTCCATTGAAGTAAATTGCAAACCACACCTGAACTGGAGACAACAGTAGAGGGGAAAGTGGCCATGTTTTTGTAGCGCTGGATAACCCCTTTAAGTCAATACACCCTTCTTGCAAATAGAGATTTTCCACAGTGGACAATCTTTGTTAAAACTGATGTCCCCAGAATCCCCATAACAAATCTCTCCTGCTTTCGACAGTTCCCGAATCAGACAGAGGTGGCAGCAGAGAGCACTGTGTCAGACCGGAAAATACACCACTTCCTGAAGGATATACAGCAGCTGAGAAGTACTGGAAGACCTGAGTTTTAAAATAGATTTGCAAATCTCTTAAAATTTCTGAAACCAGTTGATTTATTTTTTCTTCTTCTTCTCTGGAGTACCCCTTTAAGTGAATGGTGCCAAGTTGTAATTCAACCTGAAGTAAGGTGTGGTGCTTTTTTTTATATTTCTTCTAATTTTGGATCAACCCTTTAAATGACTTTAACTCTTTGATACAATTCCCTAAAGAATGGTCAAAAACTAAAAGTATGACGGAAAAGGGATGAGACTATAAGCTGCACACGTATCTTAAAATATTCATCTGGGGAGTCTCTCGCAGCTGCTTCTGTTCTCCGAATCTTTATTCAATAGACATAACATGGAAGTTTTAACAGTCATTCCAGATTAACCTCATCTGTGCTTTCTGAGGCAAAGGATCTGATGAATTTACGGGCAGACGGATGAAAATGCTATTTGGAGAGAGATTGGGAGTTTATCTGATTAAATCCGTTTCTCCACTACCTTGACCTCTTCCTTGTGAAATAATCAGTACTGTTTAGCAATAATATTCAGCCATTAATAATGAATTACATTCGAACAGCTTCCATTTGCAGTGCAACAAACCCATTGACTTCTGACGGTTCACTTTGGTTACTGCACAAAATAGGTAATTTTCCTGTTGAAAACCTTAATTTACATTGGTGTTTATGGCATTTTTGCTTATTTGCAGATTTTATGTATTTTTTTCTCCCTATTTTGTATTGGCTCCTCATTCCAAAAACTTAATAATTTGACTGGTGGACAAACAGCATGGAGGGAAAGATCAGATCCGAAGAAATGCTAAAGAATGTTTTCCCTAAAATGTTTTTTTTTTTGTTATTTTCAATTTGTTCTTTGTTTTGTTTTTTTGCTAATTAATCGCATCTCAATATTTCGAAATAATTTTAAAAGAAAATCAAGACAAGAGGAGAAAACACAGAATGCAGTAAATGATCATTTACTTTAGAGAAATTGTTTTTAAAACTTATCTCATCCAAGCAAAAAAGTAATTGCTCCCCTGCAGCCCTCCAGGTCCTCTGCTCAGTGATAGTTTGCAGGACAGCACAGTGATTGGCTGAGCAGGCTGTCACTGATCAGGGGACCCAGCGGTGCCGCCAAAGGGCTGCGGGGGAATGTGGAAAGGTAAGAATGTCTCCTTTTTTTTAACATAGCGGCACAACATGTGAACTTTTACAATGCTATGGCACTCCATTCTCGTAATGGAATGAAGATCCAAAGCGAGAATGGAATTCCGTACACTTTAATAGTAATCAGTATCGCAGTGGATTCCAGTGCAAAACTTACAGCAATATGGTATGTGTGAAAGGACCCTGAATGGGAATTCTGGGAACAATTTTTACGTTTAATTTTGCTTAGCCAAATAGTAAAAAGAAAATGTCTATACTCACCTTTTTAATTTTTTTTTTACTATCTTGCTGAGCAAAATTAAACATTTTCCCCAGGAATACCCCTTTAGTTCAGTTACATTGGAGGGTTTTCATGGATGATCTGCACACTAAAGGTCTTGCGACAGCAACTCAGTGACTCCAACAGCAACTCAACCTCTCCAAAACCTTATCCTTATTTCTGCATTGAACCCAACTGTGCATGAAGTTAGGTCATGGACTGATAGGTGGATGTTCTCCTTCAGTTTTTTTTTTCTCATACAGAACAAGTTCCAACAATGATTACATGTCATCAAGGTCTTACCCTAGACGATCACACTTGTACCACCATGTGATATTATAATGTTATGATTGTAAAATGTAATTTAGCTTTATGCCAGATAAAAGGACACCCATTTCTTTCCACGGATGGGGAAAGAACACTAGAGATTTCTGTCCAGTGCCAATTTTGCAATGGGGTCCCATCAATTTTATGAACACCATTGATCCAGAGGCATACAGAAGCTCTTGGGCTTCTATCTACCATGTGCCATTTATAAAATTATATTTGCCAAGAGTCCAATTTTGTTGGGACAAGCCCATGAACCAGATTACAAAAGGGTTGACATTTATTGGGAGTGGTGAACAGTTTGAGGAGTAGGGATGATCGAACATCGGGAAATCTTAGGTTCGATCAAACTCGAACCTTGTCGAACCTTCCACATTTGATTCCCGATGCCTTCCCGTTCCATAGGGAAGGAGGAGACAGCCCAGGTACCGACTGGAATTCCGGGATACAGGGCTGTCTCCTCCTGCCCACATAACGGGAAGGCATCGGGAATCAAATGCAGAAGGTTCGACAAGGTTCGAGTTTGATCAAACCTAAGATTTCCCGATGTTCGATCATCTCTACTCAGGAGGCTGCATTCAATGTTCTGATTCTGACATTGTGAATATTGACAAATAAAAACCATTTTGAACTTTGTACCAAAAAAAGCCAAAATTGACACCATGGCTGGACGGTCATGAGAAAAGCTATATTTGAGGACCCCTAGTAATATATTGCTACTGCATTATAATTTCTTATACTGCATCAATACAACAAGCCGCAACTCTTTATTCTCGGTGCGGGATCTGTAAATAAGCCTTCGAATCTTAAAACCGAGGCTCCTGAATTTAATTTAAATGTATAATGGTAACAATTTTATTGCATTCATATCAATAATACTTGAGCTGTATATAATACAGGGTAATAGCTCCCTAAGATGTCTCGGTAGTGGAGCACCACTATAAAACTACAGTATCATGTCTCTCAACCAAATTAAACTCCATTCTAATTTGTTTCTTAATAACATGCACTTCACCGTAATATGTAAAATGCTCGGCTTTATGAGCAAGTCAAAGGAAATATTGTACAGTGTCTCATTTGCATTTAGCAATTATATTACAGTACAGTGTATTAAGTTGTAGGAGGCATAATCTCACATCATAATTTAAGAATACAATTTACAGCACCTGGCATGAAGAAAACAAGACGGATAGAAATAGTCGGGTGACCCGCAGTACAACCCCCATCAGATTCCTGTCTGGAGATGATGGATTATTACCGTTTATATTTTTGCACGCTGAGATAGTGACCAGAGGATTCTGTGAATTGTTAACTTTTTGTTAAATATCGGAATATTTCTTATTTTTTAAATTATTTATTTATTTTTATTATTGTGTTTCCATTTGAAGAGTTTCAATATTAAAGTGTTACTGTCGTTTAATTTTTTTTTTTGCAGAAATCAATAGTACATGTGATTTTAAGAAACTTTGTAATTGGGTTAATTGGCCGAAAAAATGCATTTTTATCATGAAAAAGCAGTTTGAAGCTCTCCAACCTGTCTTCATGGTTCTCTTATGGAGAGGGGAGGAGTTGAGGGAGATGAGGAACCAAAAGAGGACAACAAAGAGTTAATTTACAGCTACATCACCGGGCTCCTCTGAAGTCAGCACTGACCTCTCTGACCTCTAAATACCAGCTCTCACACAGCTACTGCTGTGTAATCCTTTAATCTCTGCTCTCTGCTGCCGACTAATCTCCCCCCTCCCCTCTCCTCTCCATAGGTTACACAGGGCTCGACTGATGTAAAGAACTCGAGATTTCCTGATAATGAGCAGTGAATAAGAGAGAGGAGGGGGAGGGGGGGACCTGGGGAAAGTCTTTTTTGAATGTAGATGTAGAATGTAGATGGCATATTTGCCTAATAAACCCAAGAACAATGTATCTTAAAATCGCCTGTACTGTTGATCTCTGCAAAAATTACAGTGACACTTTAAGTGAAGTAATGTCACCAGTAGAGGACATCATTAGATAGGAAGCAACCTTTTTTTTTTTTTTTACAATTAAATCTCTGTTTATGGACATATATTGGTAAATAATGTTATTTTGTCACCTTTATGAAGTATTTTATGCCTTACTTCTGATTTTGTCATCTTGAAATAACCATTTTAACAAGGTTTTCCAACAATGAAATCTATATTTAACTGTCTAATTAATGGACATATATTGGTATAAAAATGATCTTTTTGGTGGGGACGTGTCCTGCTGCTTATGGGAACGGACGTGTGAGTCCAGAGCTCCCGCCGGCATCTTGACGGATCGTTTTCTAAGACATCCATCTTATGTCTGCAATGACCCGAACCAAGAAAAAGAGAGATATGAAGAAGGTGGAGGACTTTATTCCAGCCGCACAGCCCATCCAAGATGGAGCCGAGCGCGCAGAGCACAGTGAGGCGGAGAAGCCACAGCACTCTCCCACACAGCTAGGATCAGCTCCGTCATCGGCTGCATCCAGCCCAGAGGCAAGTCCTGCTCCAATGCTGCAACTTACCTCCTCGCCCGACAGCGCCCCCCGGTATAGCCGCCAAACGGGAGCCGTCCTGGCCACAGGCCTGAATCTGCCGTCCTCTCCAGCGCACCTCTCCGGCTGCCTCATGGACATG